>NC_066528.1:15872014-16172014 GCF_024679095.1 Eriocheir sinensis | reverse complement strand
GGCGGCGCGTCGACAAAGCTCTACAGCCACCGGAGTCAAGATGGCGGAGGCGGCGGCGGCGGCGGCAGGAGGCCTCGGGCAGCCCACCACCGCCGCCGCCATGGCCAGACTAGAGCGGCCACAGTCTTCGCCGCCCTTATATCAGTCATAAGCTCCGCCACGGCTCAATTATGACAAAATTCTTCTAATATCTTGGCTGAAATATAATCAGCCTTCGAGGTTAAGCACTAAGCAACTTAATTACGCCAAGAAAAAGCAGCGGCAATTAGATTAGAGCCCGGGCCGGATGGAGGCAAATTTGGTTAGCGGATCTGGGCCACCCGGCGACCCGCGGATGACGGATGGGCGTCCTGATGTCGTTAGCCGCCTCCTGTGAGTCCGCCCCCCACGGACCGCGCACGCCGCCCCCAGCACCGCCCCCTACGCCGCCGCCACCATCACCAGCACCATACCATCACCACAGCACACTACCAATAATAACAACAACCAAAATCATCACTTATATACTACTACTACTACTACTACTACTACTACATCGTCATCATCACCGCCCCCTACACCGCCTCCACCACCATCAGCACCATACCATCACCACTGCCACTATCAACACCCCCTACACTACCAACAATAACAACAACAACAACCAAAATCATCACTATTACAACTACTACTAAACCATCACCGCCTCCACCACCACCACCACTATACCGTCACCACTACCATCAACACCACACCACCATCAACACCGCACTATCACTGAAAGTCTCAATACCCCTGACACCACTAACACCATCAACCAGTATCATCACTACCATCACCATTACCGCCACAGCCACCATTGTCATCACCATACCTCATCACCAGCGCAACCACCACCACCACCACACCACCAAAGCCACATTTAACACCCCAAAATTTTTCTAGCACCTCAGAACACCCCCATCACCACCAAATTATCATCACCATCAACATCATCTTCATCACCACCAGCAATACATCACCACTGCCGCACAGAACCATACCAAAAATTTACTACCGTCTCAAATCACCACCACCATCATCACCACTACACCACCACTGCCCCCAAAAAATTAACCACCATCTCGCAACAACACCAACACCACCACATTAACATCACCATCAACACCAACACATTAACTAACATCCCTACCACCATGAGCATTCACCACCACCACCACCACCATCATCACCATCACCAAGGACAATTATATTAAGTGTGGGTGCTATTTTTTTTTTAAGTGTAACCTCTCAATATTTTTTTTTTTAATCTCTTTCTCTTAATCGCCATTTTCATTCTATTGTTTTTTTCTGTTTTATTTTTGTTTTGTTTTTTTCAATAGTTCGTTTTTCTCGTTGTTTTTCTTTGTTTTGTTTTTCGTTTTTTGATCCATATTTTCATTGCCTTCACCCCTTCATTTGTCTTACTTCTGTCTCTCTCTCCCTCTCTCCCTCTCTCTCTCCTCTCTCTCCATCTCTCTCTCTCTCTCTCTCTCTCTCTCTCTCTCTCTCTCTCTCTCTCTCTCTCTCTCTCTCTCTCTCTCTCTCTCTCTCTCTCTCTCTCTCTCTCTCTCTCTCTCTCTCTCTCTCTCCCCTGAGAGAGAGAGAGAGAGAGACGGAAAATAATATATAGCGGCTCTGGACAAGTTTGAGGCGTGGAATCTTCTCTCTCTCCGTCTCTCTCTCTCTCTCTCTCAGGAACACGGTGAGAAATGGAGCCAATAACCAAAGGGGGTCGGAATCCCCTTAGCACCCCCGCGCGCCCCCTCCAAGAAGTCGTTTTCGGGGCCACTCTACTTCGGCCCTTCCCCCGCACCCTCACCGCCCCTCACACACACACACACACACACACACACACACACACACACACACACACACATGGTCTAACACTATTTTCGTCCGTGTTTCGTCCATATTTCAAGGCCACGTACATTGGTGAAAGGAAGGGAACCGTAAAGCACATCTGGAGTTCTTGAAGGAGGGGAGATGATGTCTTGCAAGGAGCCTCTTTTCCTCAGCTCACTTTTCACTCCTCCTCCTCCTCCTCCGCCTCCGCCTTCGCCCACATCGTAACTCATCGTCCAATTGCCCCGCGCGATCATTATTACATCATAACCACGTCACCTGCCTCTCTTTTTCACTGGTACATGTCTTACTGGGAGGTGCGTGTGTGTGTGCGTGTGTGTGTGTGTGTGTGTGTGTGTGTGTGTGTGTGTGTGTGTTTGGTGGGATGGATGTGTGGGTATGAATAGGGGAGAGGAGGTAAAGGGAAGGGAGAGCGATGGAGTGTGTGTGTGTGTGTGTGTGTGTTTGCCTGTGTGTTTGTGTGTGTGTGTGTGTGTGTGTGTGTGTGTGTGTGTGTGTGTGTGTGTGTGTGTGTGTGTAGAGAGAGGAAGGAAAGAGAAGGGATGATGTGTGTGTGTGCATCTGTGTGAGTGTGTGTGTTTGAGAGAGAGAGGGTTTTGTTTGTATGTGTGTGTGTGTGTGTGTGTGTGTGTGTGTGTGTGTGTGTGTGTCTAAGGCGGCCACCAGTTGAGGCTGCGGAGGGCTTCTGGCGGGCCGAACAGAATGGCTACTTATTCCCCCATCGCGGCGGGCGGGGGTCGTTACTCTCAGCTATCCGCGGGAACAATATCAATACGTCAGCAGAAGAGTCAGGTAATGTCGTATTTCACTCTCCTCCTCCTCCTCCTCCTCCTCCTCCTCCTCCTCCTCCTCCTCTCTCTCTCTCTCTCTCTCTCTCTCTCTCTCTCTCTCTCTCTCTCTCTCTCTCTCTCTCTCTCTCTCTCTCTCTCTCTCTCTCTCTCTCTCTCTCTCTCTCTCTCTCTCTCTCTCTCTCTCTCTCTCTCTCTCTCTCTCTCTCTCTCTCTCACACACACACACACACACACACACACACACACACACACACACACGCACACACACAGTACCCATCACCTACTGGTCCCCCTCCCTTTGTTTTTTCGTTTTATTTTGCAAGTTTTCGGCTTTGAGAGAGAGAGAGAGAGAGAGAGAGAGAGAGAGAGGGGGGTAAATTCACAACATCAAAAAACTACGCCCTCAAAGGTACAATTTAAAACAGGTATTTTTTTCCCCAGGTATGCACTTAATTAGCAGGTGGTGTTGCCGCCGCCACCACCACCACCACCACAGATGATATGAACCAAGTAAGTACAAAATTGCTCCATTAGTGTGTTGTGTTTGGACCTAATAACATTCAATAGTAGTGGTAGTAGTAGTAGTAGTAGTAGTAGTAGTAGTAGGAATAATAGTGGTGGTGGTGGTAGTAGTAGTAGTAGTGGTAGGAGTCGTAGTAGTAGTAGTAGTTGTAGTAGTAGTAGTAGCATATAAACAATGGAAACAATCTAAAAAAGTACAAAAAATAAGAAAAAAATAGAGAAATGAAGGAGCGGAAATAAAAATGACAGATGGACCAAAAAAAAAAAGGGAAAAACACAAAAAAAATGGAAGACGATTTTAACAAGAGGGTGAAAGAAAGGAGACAAAAACAAGAAGAGGGTAAAACAACAACAACAACAACAATCACAAGACGAAGCGTAAGAGAGAGACGGAAAATAATGGACGATTGAAAACGCGCGTGAAACAAAAAAAAAAGTTGGAAAAAAAGGAAAAAGGAAAAAAAGGTTTGAAAAAAAGGAAAAAGAAAAAAAATAACATCAACTCGGGGATAAAAATGGGACGTGGAAAAGGGAAAAAGTTTAAGGCGTTCCCGAGAGAGGAGGAAAAAAAAGAGGAAAGGAGGGAGGAAAAAAATAAATAAAGGGACTGCCATCCTCCTCCTCCTCCTCCTCCTCCTCCTCCTCCTTGTAGTGTGTAATGAACCCTGTTTTGGGAGAAGTACAGCCTCACGCCCTTACACTCCTCTTCCTCCTCCTCCTCCTCCTCCTCCTCCTCTTTATTCTTCTCCCTCCTCCTCCTCCTCCTTTTCCTCTTCCTTCTCTTTTCTGTTTTTGTATTATTTCCCGTTTAATTATTTTTCTCTGTTTTTTTTCTTCTCTTATTTCCTTCTCTTTCTTCTTCTTCTACTACTACTACTACTACTACTACTACTACTACTACTACTACTACTACTACTACTACTACTACTACTACTACTACTACTACTACCACTTGCTGAAAAAAAAAAAAGAACATCAACAAAAACAAAAGCGAAGCGAATCCACAATCTATTCGAATCTCTCGTTCTCTTTGTCAAATCGATTTTTATTACCGTCCATATATAATTGCCGCTGTCTCCTCCTCCTCCTCCTCCTCCTCGGCGCGGCTCCCCTGCACAATATTTGTAGTAATCAATGCGGTGTTTGTACCTCCTGTAGCCAGTAGTCGATGCTAACGTAATTACCGCCGCGCTGGTCCTCCTCCTCCTCCTCCTCCTCCTTCCTCCCTTATTCCTAGCTCGCCCGCCGCCTCATTCCTCCTCTATGATTCATGCTCCTCCTCCTCCTCCTCCTCCTCTTGGTCCTGTTCCTCCTGGTCCTTCTCCCTTTGCCTCTTCGTTTCCCTTCTCGTTATTCTCCTCCTCCTCCTCCTCCTTCTCCTCGTTCTTCTTCTTGTTCTTCTCTTATTTTTGCTCCTCCTCCTCCTCCTTCGTCTCCCTCTTCCTCCTCGTTCTTCTTCTTGTTCTTCTCTTTTTCTTATCCCTCCTCCTCCTCCTCCTCCTCCTTCTGCTCCTCCTCCTCCTCGTTCATCTTTTCGTTCTTCTTATTCTCATCCGTCCTATTCTTTGTTAGTTTTTTCTTCTTCCTTCGCTTCCTTCTCCTGCTCCTCCTCTTCCTCCTCCTTTTCCTCCCTCTTCTTCGTTGTGGTTTTCTTCCTTCGGGTCTGCTTCCTCTTCCTCCTCCTCCTCCTCCTCCTTCTCCTCTTCTTACTCTGTCTTTGTTTTCAGTACTTAATTCCTCCTTCTCCTCTTTCTTCTACTTTTTCTTTTTCTTCTTCTTCTTCTTTCTTTCTTCTTCAAACTCCTCCTTGTCTTTGGATACGTTCTCTTTCTTCTTCCTTCTCTTCATTCTTCTCCTCTTCGTCTTTGTATTCATTCACTTGCTCCTCCTCTTTTTCTTCTTCTTCTTCTTCTTCTTCTCTTCGTTCTTTTCTTATTCTTATTTCTATTCTTTGTTGTGGTTTTCTTTCTCTTCTTCCTCCTCCTCGTTCTTCTTCTCTTCTTCGTTGTGATTTTCTTGTTATTTTCTTCCTTCGCTTTCTTCTCCTCGTTCTTCTTCTCCTCCTCAATCTTCTCTTCTGTTCTTCGTTCTGGTTTTCTTCCTTGACATTCTACTCCTCCTCCTCCTCGTTCTTCTCCTCTTTCTTCTCTTCTATTCTTCGTTGCAATTTTCTTCCTTTCCTTCCTCCTCCTCGTTCTTCTCTTCTCCTTGTTCTTCTCTTCTCCTCGTTCCTCTCTTCTCCTCGTTCTTCTCTTCTCCTTCTCGTTCTTCTCTTCCCATTCTCGTTCTTCTCCTCTCCATTCTAATCCACAACCTCTCCGGGGCGCAGCGAGGAAGGAGAGAACAAGGAGGGAAAGGCTGCTGAGACGCTCCGTTCCGCCGCGGGTGCTGTTTCGACCGCCACCGCTTACACTTCGTTCTGGCGGGGAGGGGAGTTACCGCGCGGCTCCCCTCACTTCTCTCCCCTCTGGCGGCGCGCGCTCAACGAAGCCTACCCCACAACTAGACTCCCGCGCGATAGGACTATATAGGCTTAGGTTACGGTCTCTGGCTTCCTTCTGGCTCTGCTGAGGAAGGGTCCGGCGCTTCGTGGATCAAGAGTTTAGGGCCAGCACGGCGTCAGGTTAGGTTAGGTTAGATTACGTTCTGTATATGCGTTTCAATCTTGTAAAGCGGTGTTTTAAATTTGTAAGGAGGCATTTTAAGCTTGTAAGGAGTGAGGAAAGGGAGTAAAGGAGTATGATATCAGGATAGGTTAGGTTAGGTTAGATTAGATTACGTTGTGTATATGCATTTCAATCTTGTAAAGCGGTGTTTTAAATTTGTAAGGAGGCATTTTAAGCTTGTAAGGAGTGGGGAAAGGGAGGAAAGGAGTATGTTATCAGGTTAGATTACGTTTTGGGGACCTTAGAATAAAGTGTATATGCATTTAAATCTTGTAAAGCGGTATTTTAAATTTGTAAGGAGGCATTTTGAGCTTGTAAGGGTAGGGAGTAAAGGAGTATGACATCAGGTCAGGTTAGGTTAGGTTAGGTTTTGGTATGTATTTCAAGCTTGTAAGGAGGAGTAGGAAAAGAGAATAAGCGATTTTAAGACCATATGTAACCACGGCATTAGGTCAGATTAGGTTAGGCTAGGTTATGTTTTGGCAGCCGTGGGCAGGTCAGGTTAGGTTAGGTTTTGGCAGCCGTAGACACTGGGTATGTATTTTAAACAAGGAAAGAGGAGTAAGGAAATGGATTAAGCGATTTTAAAACCATATGTAACCACAGTATCAGCTTAGGTTAGGTTAGGGTTTTGCGGCCGTGGTTAAGTTAGTTTAGGTCAGGTTTTAGCGGCCGTAGATGACACAGTGTATGCATTTTAAGCTCGTAAGGAGGATTAGGGAAAGGGAGCATGTTCTGAGACGAATCTTAATCTCACCTTACTCCTTATTCTTAATCTTGTTTTATTTTTCCTTCTTTCTTTTTTATCGTATTTTATTCCTGCTCTTCTTTTTCTTCCTCCGTTTTCTCTCATTATTATTATTATTATTGTTATTGTTTTCTTACTATTTTCTTATTTTTCTTATTTTTGTTTTTTTCTTTCTTATGTTAGTTATTGTTTTTTTCCCTGTTTTCATCTCCTGTTAGTTTTTTTTAGTACTTCTTTTCTTCTTCTTCAACTTCTCTTCTTCATCTTTTTATTGCTCTCATTCTTCTTGTTTTTTTCTTATTATTCACATGTTTCTACGCTTTATTTATTTTTTTGTTTGTTTCCTTTCTTTCATCTCTTCTTACTCCTATTCTTAATGTTGTCGCGTTTGCTGTTGTTCTTCTTTTCCCCCTCCTCCTTCTTCTCCTTCTTCGTCGTCGTCCTCTTCCTCTCCTTCTCCTCCTCCTCGTCGCCCCTCGCATGACTCCCCCGGGCGCCTTAAGACAACTTTTGCACATAGAGGGCGCTGTTAACCCCCTTTTTCTTCTTTTTTAGGCCAGACTTAAACTTTCCCATTTTTCTTTTTTCTTCGGGAGGGAGGGAGGGAGGTGGATGGAATGGGATGCGAGTTTGTATTAGTTTCCCATTAACAAAATCCATCTAATTATTCTATGCTTTCTTGGTTTTCTGTAATGTATTTTGTGTGTTTTTCGTTATTTTTCTTTCCGTTTCGCTTTTGTTAGTCTAGTATGATGTTCTGCGGGTCATTAACGATTGCAGAAGAAATTACAATGTTTTTCTTAATTTTCTGTGATGTTTTCTGTTTTTGATTCGTTTTTTTTATATAATTTTCGCTTTTGTTAGCCTCGTTTGATGTTCTGCGTGTCAGTTAACGATTGCTGAAGATATTACGACGTTTTTTCTTAATTTCCTATATGTCTTTCGTGTGTTTTTCGTTATTTCTCTTCCTTCTCGGTTTCGTTAGTCTTGCATTATGTTCGGTAAGATAGTAACGACTTCAAACATAATTACAGCGTGCAACCTTAGTCATTACAAGAAATAACACTTAGTAAACAACAACAAGTAAACAACAGCAAGTAAAGTAAGGGGCCGAAAAAACTTCCCCCATAAATTTGCAAAAGAATAGGATGATAAAAAGGAGAAGAATGTGAAGGATCGAACAAACAAAATGTACCACACAAGTTTTCACAGGAAGAAGAATAAATAAAAAAAGGCGGAATACGAAATACGAAATACGAATACGGAATACGAAAAAAAAAAAGGGGTCAGACATAAAATACCCATGAAAAGAGGATGCTAAAAAGATTGTTCAAAGTAGACTGCGAGGGATAACACCAATAAAATGTTCCACTTTAAAAAAAAAATCACAGGAAGAAGAATAAGAGGCAGAATACGAGCCGGAAAAGGGTCAGCCGTGAAGTTTCCCTAAGAATTTGCTAAAAGTGATGTTCAAAGGAGAATGTGAGGGATAACACCAATAAAATGTTCCACTTTAAAAAAAAATCACAGGAAGAAGAATAAGAGGCAGAATACGAGCCGGAAAAAGAGTCAGCCGTGAAGTTTCCCTCAGAATTTGCGAAAAGTGATGTTCAAAGGAGAATGTGAGGGATAACACCAATAAAATGTTCCTCTTAAAATGTCCACAGGAAGAAGAAAAAAAGAAAAGAGCCAGAACAAGAGTGGAAAAAAAGGTCATTCATAAAATTTCCATAAGAGGATGATGCTAAAAGAGTTGTTCCAAGGAAAAGAAATTGAGGAGATCGTACCAACAAAACGTTCCCCTTCAGATTTTCAAAGGAAGAAGAGAAGGCAGAAGCAAAACACGGGTCGATAGAAGGTTATGAAACATCCCAAAGAAGAGGATAGTAAAAGTGTTACCTGGAGAGTTAAGAAGACACCACCAGAAAAGAAATCTTGTTAGTCTTATGGTATTTCTATAGGAAGATAATGGTATAGTGTTAAGAGAAAAATTATGGCCCCACTCTTAAGATAGAAATAATAATGGTAATTGTAAGAGTTATCCATAGAAAGTTTGGAAGTTATAGAAAATGGGACAAGGTTGACTACTAGAAATCTCTCACTAGTGTTGATGCAAATATCTTTATTATTGAGAACTTTTTTGTATTTTCGTTTAACTATCCAATATTTTTTGTTTTTGTTTGTGTGTGTTTGTGTTTGTGTTTGAGTTTGTGTGTGTTTCTGAATGTGTATATGTGTAGGTGTCCCCATCAATTTCCACATATATAAATACTCGCACAAACACAAGCACACACACACACACACACACACACACACACACACACACACACACACACACACACACACACACACTCAAAGTACTCACTCGTGCCTTGATTAACCCCGAAAGCGACACAACAATCTGAAATTTTGAGTAACTGTACACATTGGGGGTGGTGATGAAGGTGGTGGTGGTGATGAAGGTGGTGGTGGTGATGAAGGTGGTGGTGGTGGTGGTGGTGGTGGTGGGGATGGCAAGTTGAGGTTCTATAATGATGGTTGTGATAAAATAAGAATGGTGATTTCCTAAGACTATTTCCTCGTTCCTCGTCCTCCTCATCCTCCTTCAAAAGCCTTCTCGAGCCATAATCCAAGAGCCTTCAAGAGCCACAATCCAAGAGTCTTCAAGAGCCTTCAAGAGTCACAATCCAAGAGCCTTCAAGAGCCACAATCCAAGAGCCTTCAAGAGCCACAATCCAAGAGTCTTCAAGAGCCACAATCCAAGAGTCTTCAAGAGCCACAATCCAAGAGCCTTCAAGAGCCACAATCCAAGAGTCTTCAAGAGCCTTCAAGAGCCACAATCCAAGAGCCTTCAAGAGCCACAATCCAAGAGCCTTCAAGAGCCACAATCCAAGAGCCTTCAAGAGCCACAATCCAAGAGTCTTCAAGAGCCACAATCCAAGAGTCTTCAAGAGCCTTCAAGAGTCACAATCCAAGAGCCTTCAAGAGTCACAATCCAAGTGCCTTCAAGAGCCACGATCCAAGAGTCTTCAAGAGCCTCCAAGAGCCTTCAAGAGACTTCAAAACCCAAACGCCTTCAGGAGCCACAATCTAAGATCCTTCAAGAGCCACACTCCGAGTCCAAGAACCACAGAGGCCTAAGAATCATAATCCAGAAACCTATGAAAGTCGCATCGTGTGTGTGTGTGTGTGTGTGTGTGAGTGAGTGTGTGTATGTGTATGTGTGTGCGTGCGCGTGCATGGGGGCCTCTTTGGTGGTTGTCATTCGTCGTAAATAGAAGGAGAAACGGATATCGTGTCAGCGCAATACGTCGCGGCGTCTTATGAAGGGCGACGCTAAACATGAGAGCAATGCACGAGAGGAAAAAGTTCAGCCTCCGTCACGGCCTTCACTGTAAACCCGCCAGATCAAACAGGAAGGGAAGGGAAGACATTTTTAGTTGTATTCACGGGAGAGGGGAAAGACGTGCGTGCGTGCTGGAAGACTTGAGTGAGGTGAAGGAAGACAGTGGTGACAACGGTGCCGCCAGCCGCTGAGGGTGACGGCGCCTCGCCGCCTCGCGCCGCTGCTCCACGCCGCCTCAGACGCTGCCAATTAAACACGGTCAACACGGCGACGCCCGGCCCGCCGCTAAACGTGACAGCTCGCGTACCGCCGCCTGGAGACCGCCGCACAACTTTAAAGGCCACACCGCCGCGGCACAAACACCCTCAATACGGCAGCACACACAGGCACCTCCGCCAGGCACCCCCTCCCCTCCCCTCCCCCCTCCCCCCCCCGGCCCTGCACACGATTGCTGCCTCCACTGTTTCTTTATCATTCGAAAAATATACTTTCATTGTATTTTCATCAGAATTTAATTTTCTAGGTATAAGCTACGGATTAGTCGACTGGAAAATCCCGAGGATTAACTGTCCAATACGGACATGAACACTGACAGTGACGGAGAGCGAAAAGTGAATTTTTTTGCGGTGCGGGGAAGTTGAGGCGCCATGAACGTGTCCCGCCCTGCCCGGCCTTCAAGAGCCTGCCGCCGCCGCCTGCAGGGCCCCACGACGCTGCCCTAGGACGTCCTGCAACCCCCTACAGAAGACTCCCTCCTTTCAGAACATCCCAGGCCTCCCTTCACAACACTCCGCCCAGCCTCTGAACGTGTCCCTCCCTGCATGGCCTTCAAGAGCCTGCCGCTGCCGCCCTACGAAGCCCCGCGACGCTGCTCCTGGACGTTCTTCACGGCCTCTTCAGAAGATTCACTCCTTTCAAAACATCCCAATCCTTCCTTCCCAACACTACTACCGGCCTTAGAGCGTGTCCCACTTTGCCTGGCCCTCAAATGCCTACCGCCACCTCCCTTCAGACTCTCGCGTCGCTGCTCTATAGGACATCTACCGCCCTTCAGAAGACTCAGTCAGTGTTCTAACTTATCAGTGTCTCTGTACGACTGTTTCAAGACCCTCTCGTAGAAGTTGCTGGGATTCTTATGGACCATTATGTGATGATGATGATGATGACGACTTTACACGACTCCTGAACCTTGACGGGGAAACACCACCCGTGAAAACCTGCTTAATCTTCTTTGTTGGCCATGGAACGTAGTCGTCATGGAACCCCAATACGTTTAATAATACTGATCTCACTCCCTTCTACAATCTCAGGCCTTTCTCAACACTCTACCAAGCCTTTGAACAGTATCCGATCGTATTTGCCACTCTACTCTATTTAGGAGCAGTAAGTAGCGGGCTTTTTTTTCATTATTTTTTTTTTACGCCCTTGCACTGTCTCCTCTGCTGTAAAAAAAAAAAATTCTATATCGTCTGGTTTCTTTCACGTCCTCACCGTATTCCTGTCCTTCACTACAATATCTTACGTCTCAAACTTTATTTACTTTCACCATTTTAGTCCAATGTCTAGCTGGTTTGCCTCGTCCTTGTTCCTCGTCTGTCTACGGCCGCGAAAACTTAACCTAAACTGACCTGACCACGGCCGCCAAAACATAACAGCCTAACCTAATCTGACCTAATGCCGTGGTTATATATGGTCTCAAAATCGCTTATTCCCTTTTCCTACTCCTCCTTACAAGCTTGAAATACATACCAAAACCTAATCTAACCTGACCTGACCACGGCCGCCAAAACATAACAGCCTAACCTAATCTGATCTACTGCCATGGTTATATATGGTCTCAAAATCGCTTATTCCCTTTTCCTACTCCTCCTTACAAGCTTGAAATACATACCAAAACCTAACTTAACACCTGATATCACTCCCTCACTCCTCACAAGCTTAAAATATCGCCTTAAACGTTTAAAATACATATATACTCTCTTCTACGGCCGCCAAAACCTAACCTAACCTAATCTATCCTGATATCATAACCCCTTACTAACTATCCTTACTCCTTTCAAACTGTCCTCTATCTCTCCTTTCCATAACTTTACGGCCGTCCCTCACCTCCTTTTCCTCTCTCTCCTAAGGCAACCCTGACCTCATTTCCCTTAATTTTAGAGTAGCCCCCCTTAAACCTCACCCCGGGCAACCTTAACCCCATTTTCTTTCAGTACCTCTTCCATTAAACAATTGTTCTTCTCTATTAACATCCCCTAACTTAAAACATAATCCTAACTCTAATTTATTTATCTCAAGAATAAGTAAATGTATATGTTTTAATTTTAAGGCAACCCCCCCTTAAAAGTCTCCGCAAGTCATCTTTTTTAAGCTTGTAATACGCATAATCTTTGTATATAACCTCTTCTTTAAACCTCTTCGAACTCAACTGATCCTCTTTCTCCGAATATGACCACTCACTGCTTCCTTCCAAACCCCGGCTTAGAGTTATATAGTATTCCTTTCTCCCTCTCCTCTCTTAAAAGTCCCCGCAAGTCATCCTCTTCTTTAAACCTCTTCTTTAAACCTCTTCGAACTCAACTGACCCTCTTCCTCCGCCTCTGACCACTCACTGCTTCCTTCCAAACCCCGGCTTAGAGTTATATAGTATTCCTTTCTCCCTCTCCTCTCTTAAAAGTCCCCGCAAGTCATCTCTTTTAAGCTGGTAATACGCATAATCTTTGTATATAACCTCTTCTTTAAACCTCTTCGAACTCAACTGACCCTCTTCCTCGGCCTATGAACACTCGCTGCTTCCTTCCAAACCCCGGCTTAGAGTTATATAGTATTCCTTTCTCCCTCTCCTCTCTTAAAAGTCCCCGCAAGTCATCCTCTTCTTTAAACCTCTTCTTTAAACCTCTTCGAACTCAACTGATCCTCTTCCTCCGCCTCTGAACACTCACTGCTTCCTTCCAAACCCCGGCTTAGAGTTATATAGTATTCCTTTCTCCCTCTCCTCTCTTAAAAGTTCCCGCAAGTCATTTCTTCTAAGCTGGTAATACGCATAATCTTTGTATATAACCTCTTCTTTAAACCTCTTCGAACTCAACTGATCATCTTCCTCCGCCTATGAACACTCACTGCTTCTCTCCAAACACCGGCCTTAAGTTATATAATATTTACCTTGTTTTTATGTTTACCCTCAAAAGTCCGTTCTCTGGTTGGTTCCGCTACGGCAAGACACCCCTCACGCTAACATAAACAAGCGCGGTACAGTAGGGAAAAAGAACCCAGCCTCCCTCCCCTATATATCGCATACTTCACCCGTGCTCAGGTATGCAAATCTTCCTTCCCGGTTTGAGAAGTGTACGTCCGTGTGCCCTAAACCACGCCACAGTTCACCTGGTCGCCCCATATTCCCCGGAGCTTAACCCTATCCGATCCGACGATTTCAAATTTTGACGCTCGAAACACCTAGCATCGTACTCATTTATCTGAACAACGATAACGCTCATGAACACTAAGTACTGGTACCGAATCAAGAGTGTAAAACAGTAGTGAATAATGAGTGAAAGGAAGGTGGTGGAAAGTAAAAAAAACAAAAGTGTATCGTTTTGATCGAAGTGCCTGAGGGGAGGCCAAATTTGTCCCCCCTCGGATTGGATAGGGTTAAACTACGGCCAAGTCTTGTATGTCTTTAGCGCGTGTTTCTTATCATATCAACACCTCGGTTCTCCCATTTGAAAAGCCAATCATGGAAGTTGCTGTGAGGATTTTCATGAACTGTTTTGTGATCCTAGCGATAGTTTTACCCGACTTATGCATCTTGAACGAGGAAATGACCCATGAAAAACCGGTTAATCTTTCCCGTGGTCTTGAGAAATGGTGTTAATGGGCCCCGATACAAGAATAGGGTCTGTTTTGTGATCGTAGTGATAGTTTTACACGACTTCTACATCTTAACCGGGAAAATGACCCATGAAAAACCGGTTAATCTTTCCCGTGGTCTTGGGAAGCGGTGTTAATGGGCCCCGATACAAGAATATGGACTGTTTTGTGATCGTAGTGATAGTTTTACCCGACTTCTGCATCTTGAACGGAGAAATGACCCTTGAAAAACCGGTTAATCCTCTCCGTGGTCTTGGGAAGTGGGCGTATTGTACCCCGATACAAGAATAGGGTCTGTTTTGTGATCTTAGTGATAGTTTTACCCGACTTCTACGTCTTAACCGGCGGAAAGTCACCTTTGAAAAACCGGTTAATCCTCTCCGTGGTCTTGGGAAGCGGTGTTAATGGGCCCCGATACAAGAATAGGGTCTGTTTTGTGATCTTAGTGATAGTTTTACACGACTTCTACATCTTAACCGGGAAAATGACCCATGAAAAACCGGTTAATCTTTCCCGTGGTCTTGGGAAGTGGTGTTAATGGGCCCCGATACAAGAATAGGGTCTGTTTTGTGATCTTAGTGATAGTTTTACCCGACTTCTACGTCTTAACCGGCGGAAAGTCACCTTTGAAAAACCGGTTAATCCTCTCCGTGGTCTTGGGAAGAGGTGTTAATGGGCCCCGGTACAATAATAGGGTATGTTTGTGGTTCGTAGAGATTGTTTTACACGACTTCTACTGATACAAGAATAGGGTCTGTTTTGTGATCGTAGTGATAGTTTTACCCGACTTCTGCATCTTGAACGGAGAAATGACCCTTGAAAAACCGGTTAATCCTCTCCGTGGTCTTGGGAAGTGGGCGTAATGGGAACCCGATACGAACATGGACTTCTATCCCAGCAGTCTCAGTTTGCCATTACCGAGCACCGTATTAACCAGTTAGTGATCCATAACTATGTAAATAAAGACCTTCAGGAATTAAATTTTATAGCAGTAACTATAAATAAATATGGTTGTCTGCGTAGGGGTGACAGTCTGTGGTTATAAATTGCATAAATCGTCAAACACATTCTCCTGAGTGTAACAACCTGGCAACATTGTTCTGTCCCCCTCCATCCCTTCTTTCAATCCTCCTCTCGTCCCCACCGTCTCTTATACGCCTTACGCCCACCTATCTTTCACTTCAGCCCAGCAATCCTCTTCAGCCCTCTCTCTGTTAATTGCTACTTCTTATCCTTGTCCTCCGTTTCTCTATCATCTCCTTTCTTTCACTTTCTTCTCGTTTTTCTGTTGTCTGTTTTGCAATCTTTCTTCTTTCATCTTATTCCCTGTTCCTTCTTTCTTTCCCTCCTACTCTCCTTCCCTCCTTTGTTGCTTATTTTCCTCCATCTTTCCTTTCTTGTTTTTTTTTCCCTTTCCCTCCTTATATCCATCCTTCCTTCCTTCCTTCCTTCCTTCCTTCTATCTATCCTTCCTTCCTTCCTTTCGTTCTTCCTTCCTTCCTTCTATAAATCCTTCCTTCCTTCCTTCCTTCTATAAAACCTTCCTTCCTCCCTCCCTTCCTTCCTTCCTTACCTCCTTTCCTTCCTTCCTTCCCTCCTTTCCTTCCTTCCTTCCCTCCTTTCCTTCCTTCCTTCCCTCATTCCCTCCTTCCTTCCTTCCTTCTATAAATCCTTCCTTCCTTCCTTCTATAAATCCTTCCTTCCTTCCTTCCTGGGCATGGTCACACTCGCTGCTTGTACACACACACACACACACACACACACACACACACACACACACACACACACACACAGAGAACGTTCATTGCGAAATTAAAAACCAACACTTTAACGGAAGAGGCATCAGAATATTATGCATTTTAAAGACTTTTTTTCCTGCGCGCCAAAATATTCTACTCGCTAAAAGTGTCATTAGTGGTGGTGGTATTATTATTATTATTATTATTATTATTATTATTATTATTATTATTATTATTATTATTATTATTGTTGTTGTTGTTGTTGTTCTGTTTTGTTTTTGTTTTTTGTTTTTGTTTTGTTTTGTTTTAAGTTACATGAAGTTTTTTTTTTTTTTGTTTGTTTGTTTGTTTGTTTACTCGTGTTTGAAAAGGAAGGTTCGCCATTTTAATTTTCCGGTCAAGGTTTTTTTTTATGGCGCGTTGATGATTATTACACTTCTATTGCGCAGGAGGTTGTGTGGTTCATTGTGTGACATGTTTTCGTTTTTGTTTTCTTTTCATTCGTGAACAAAAAAAAACGGTAAAATTGATAGTTTCTTTCGGCATCATTCTATCTATCTGTTCATCTATCTCTATCTCAGTCTACCTATATTTGTCTATCTCTCTCTACAGGAAATTTGCAGAAACTCTTAATTTCTGTATGTCTCGTCACTCTATCTATCTATCTACCTATCAATATATCAATGGTTCTTTTTTCTTAATTTTCTTTCATTTTTATCTATTTTTCTTTATCCATCTTTCAATCTATCTGTTTTTTCTTCTTTTGTTTTTCATTTTTGTTTCTTTTTTATCCATTTATTAATCTCTGTTTTTCTTCTTCTTTGTTGTTCATTTTTATCTGTTTCTTTTTTATCCATCTACATCAATCTGTTTTTTCTTAATTTTTTTATTATTTTTCTCTATCTTTTTTATCCATGTTTGTATATCTTCCTCTCCCCGGAAAATCTACGCAAACTCTTAATATCAGTACATTTTCTTTTACTTTCCTTCCCTTTTTCTTCTGCTGTTCTCCTGTTTTCCTGTATCTTTTCATTCTTTTACTCCACTTTCCCCGTTCTTCTGCGCCTCCGTCGGCTTCGTTCAAGGCTGTTCCGCGTAAGACCCTTCAGGATGGCGTGTATCTGTCTGTCTGTCTGTCTACACCTTACCCGCGTCGCTGTTCTCACGTCGCGGCGGCTGTTGTGTCTGTGCTGTGCTGTGTTGTCTGTCTATGTGTGTATATAATCATCATCATCATCATCTATTCCTCTCATTCATTTAATCAGTGTTGTGTTGTGGCGTTCTTTTGTTTTTCTCGACTTCATTTCATCAGTTGTTTTGCGTTGTCGTCATCAGTTGTGTTGTGTTGTTGTTCTTCTGTTCTTCTCGACTTCATTTCACCAGTTGTGTTGTGTTGTCGTTATCAGTTGTGTTGTGTTGTTGTTCTTCTGTTCTTCTCGACTTCATTTCACCAGTTGTGTTGTGTTGTCGTCATCAGTTGTGTTGTGTTGTTGTTCTTCTGTTCTTCTCGACTTCATTTCACCAGTTGTGTTGTGTTGTCGTCATCAGTTGTGTTGTGGCGTTGTTCTTCTGTTCTTCTCGACTTCATTTCATCAGTTGTGTTGTGTTGTCGTTATCAGTTGTGTTGTGGCGTTCTTTTGTTCTTCTCGACTTCATTTCATCAGTTGTTTCGCGTTGTCGTCATCAGTTGTGTTGTGTTGTTGTTCTTCTGTTCTTCTCGACTTCATTTCATCAGTTGTGTTGTGTTGTCGTCATCAGTTGTGTTGTGTTGTTGTTCTTCTGTTCTTCTCGACTTCATTTCATCAGTTGTGTTGTGTTGTCGTCATCAGTTGTGTTGTGTTGTTGTTCTTCTGTTCTTCTCGACTTCATTTCATCAGTTGTTTTGCGTTGTCGTCATCAGTTGTGTTGTGTTGTTGTTCTTCTGTTCTTCTCGACTTCATTTCATCAGTTGTGTTGTGTTGTCGTTATCAGTTGTGTTGTGTTGTTCTTTTGTTCTTCTCGACTTCATTTCATCAGTTGTGTTGTGTTGTCGTTATCAGTTGTGTTGTGGCGTTCTTTTGTTCTTCTCGACTTCATTTCATCAGTTGTGTTGTGTTGTCGTTATCAGTTGTGTTGTGTTGTTGTTCTTCTGTTCTTCTCGACTTCATTTCACCAGTTGTGTTGTGTTGTCGTCATCAGTTGTGTTGTGTTGTTGTTCTTCTGTTCTTCTCGACTTCATTTCATCAGTTGTGTTGTGTTGTCGTTATCAGTTGTGTTGTGGCGTTCTTTTGTTCTTCTCGACTTCATTTCACCAGTTGTGTTGTGTTGTCGTCATAAGTTGTGTTGTGGCGTTGTTCTTCTGTTCTTCTCGACTTCATTTCATCAGTTGTGTTGTGTTGTCGTTATCAGTTGTGTTGTGGCGTTGTTCTTCTGTTCTTCTCGACTTCATTTCATCAGTTGTGTTGTGTTGTCGTTATCAGTTGTGTTGTGGCGTTCTTTTGTTCTTCTCGACTTCATTTCACCAGTTGTGTTGTGTTGTCGTTATCAGTTGTGTTGTGGCGTTCTTTTGTTCTTCTCGACTTCATTTCACCAGCTGTGTTGTCGTTCTTCTATTCTTCTCGTTCATTTCTCGTATATTCAATTGTATTTACTTTCCACGTGTTGCCTATTGCGCCGGTAAGCTATCTTGAAGGACCCCTTAGACGACCCCTGCCCGGTAGTGGCGCAGGCGAATTGTATTTATAGTGGGTGCCGTGATGTATGACTTGCTTTGTCCTATTGTGTATGTTCTAAACCCTCATGTGATTCAGCTGTTTGTATTCGCTTGTTTACTTTTTATTATACTAGTTTTGCATTTGTTTCTTGGGTGCGTTTGTGTGGTATAGCGGCGGAATTTGAGGACAACACACGGACCACCGCAACACAACTCCTCCTCTTCACCAGCTCGCCCGTTCTGGCAACACCGCTAACATGTGTATCAGGCTGAAGGGGAGGCCATATTTCGAGCTATAAGCGATACGGAAAAAGAGAACACGGTGAGAAATATAGAGAACGAAGCGAATCAGCGAGAGGGCGAGAGGGAAAGCCGGGTACTACACTGAGCGGTCAAAACAATATAGAGGAAGGGAGAATGATAAAAGCTTGCCTGCTCCATATCGCCTTATTTTTCACGCCCTGCGCCCGCCTGTAAACATACCACCGCGAAAGGATGACTAGATTTAGCTTTGAGTGTTGTTATTCGAGGTTAGAGACGCGATTACCGACTTAGTAAACAGATAACTTGAATACCAGACGAGCAGAGAATTATACTATGTTATCAAACGTTTCAAGCTTGTAAACATGCCACCGCGAAGGGATGACTAGATTTAGCTTTGAGTGTTGTTATTCGAGGTTAGAGACGCGATTACCGACTTACTAAAGAGATAGAATATGAATATGAATAGATAGACAATGAATACCAGACGAACAGAGGATTAGACTCATGTTATCAAACGTTTCAAGCTTGTAAACATGTCACCGCGAAAAGATAACTAGATTTAGGTTTAGAGTATTGTTATTCGAGGTTAGAGACGCGATTACCGACTTGTGTAGATAACTTAAACACCAGGCGAGCAGAGAATTAGACTGTGTTATCAAACGTTTCAAGCTTGTAAACATGTCACCGCGAAAGGAGACTAGATTTAGGTTAAGAGTATTGTTATTCGAGGTTAGAGACGCGATTACCGACTTACTGAATAGATAACTTAAGTAGCGGGCTCTTTTTTTTTTCTTTAATATTGTTTTCTTTTTTTTTTTTACGCCCTTGAACTGTCTCCTTTGTTGTAAAAAAAAAATTAAATACCAGACGAGCAGAGAATTCGACTGATCAAGCGTCTCGGACTCTCGTTACGGTCGTTCTTGAAGTCCAAAAAGAATATACGTCGGATTGTCATAAGTCTTTTTCCCGTTCACGGCGTAGAATCCTTCCAAAACTACCGCTGGGGTCAAGAAACCACCCATGGAAACCCCTACAACCTCTACGACAGCCTTTTGAAATAGATGTACTAAGGTATTCTTAAACATCTCGGCGCTCAAGTATCTACACATGTTTGACAAAGCTTTCGTAGGCGTTTCGGGCATCTCCAGGGGTGGTTAAATTTGTCTCCTTATTTTATTACCATGAACACGAATTATCTTAGTTATATTTTTTCTTTCTCTTAAATTTCTCCTTTTCTTATTACCATTGACACTTAAATTTCTCCTTTTCTTATTACCATTGACACGAATTATCTGTTTTTCATTTTTTCTTCTCTTAAATTTGTCCTTTTTTATTACCATGAACACGAATTATCTTAGTTTTATTTTTTCTTTCTCTTAAATTTCTCCTTTTTTGATTACCATTAACACGAATTATCTGGGTTTTTTCTTTCTCTTAAATTTGTCTTTTTATATAATCATGAACACGAATTATGTTTTTTTTCTTTCTCTTAAATTTGTCTTTTTATATAATCATGAACACGAATTATGTTTTTTTTTCTTTCTCTTAAATTTGTCTTTTTATATAATCATGAACACGAATTATCTGGGTTTTTTCTTTCTCTTAAATTTGTCTTTTTATATAATCATGAACACGAATTATCTGGGTTTTTTTTCCTTCTCTTAAATTTGTCTTTTTATATAATCATGAACACGAATTATCTGGGTTTTTTCTTTCTCTTAAATTTGTCTTTTTTATATAATCATGAACACGAATTATCTGGGTTTTTTTCTTTCTCTTAAATTTGTCTTTTTATATAATCATGAACACGAATTATCTGGGGGTTTTTCTTTCTCTTAAATTTGTCTTTTTATATAATCATGAACACGAATTATGTTTTTTTTTCTTTCAAATTTGTCTTTTTATATAATCATGAACACGAATTATCTGGGCTTTTTTCTTTCTCTTAAATTTGTCTTTTTATATAATCATGAACACGAATTATCTGGGGTTTTTCTTTCTCTTAAATTTGTCTTCTTAAATTTGTCTTTTTATATAATCATGAACACGAATTATCTCCATTTTATATTTTCTTCTTTTAAATGTGTCCTCTTTTACAGTGAATACGAATTACCTCAGTTTTATTTTTTTTCTATTAAGTCCCATTTTATTTATTCTATTTTGTTTTTTCACCGTGAGTGTGGATAACGTTTTTCAATTTTATTATTTCTTCCCTTTATTGTGTTGTCTATATTTATCTTACTGTGAATATGGATAACCTCTTTTTTTTTTCTTTAATTTCACGTCTTTATTTATATTTTTTTAACCGTGAATATGGATAACATTTTCTAGATATTGCTTTTTTTAATTTTTTTTTCTTTTTTTTTACTGTAAATACGAATGACCTCTTAGTTTTTTTCATATTCTTATTTCTCGTCTTTCTTTATTTTCTTCCACAGTGGATAACATTCTTTTAGTTTTTTTTTAATTTCTCTTTTTTTTTTACTGTGAATATTAATGATCTTAGTTTTTTAATCTTTCTCGTATTTCTCGTCTTTCTTTATTTTTTTTTCCAGTGGATAATCTTTTTTTTTTTTATTTATTTATTTATTTTTTTTTTTTACTGTGAATACGATTTACGTCCTTTAGTTTTTTTTTCTGTAATTTGTCGACTTTTTTATATGGATACTAATAACTTCTTTATTTTTTCTTTTCTCCTAAATTTTTCGTCTTCTATTTCTTACAGTAAATATGTATGACCTCTCGGTGGTATTTCATTCTCTTAATTTATGTATATTTTTATTTTTTGCGAGCTTTCAACCTCACCTGGAAAGAGTTTACCGTGACCAGCGTGACATCAACAACAACAACAACAACAACAACAACAGCAAAAAAACATCCCATACCTTAAGCAATATTTATTTTATTTATTTATTCTGTCGTCTTAATTCCCATAGACATATTTTTCGAACCTTCAAAATCACATGTACAGAATCTTTACCGTGACCAGCGTGACATCAACAACAACAACAGCAAAAACAACATCTCATACCTTAAGCAATATCTATTTTATTTCATGTATTTCGTTTTCTTAATTCCTATAGATATTTTTTTTCGAGCCTTCAATATCACCTGTACAGAATCTTTACCGTGTTCAGCGTGGGAAAAAAAATATCCAATACCTTCAGCAATATCTATTTTATTATTTATTTCTATTTTCCGGATCAAAACTTTTAAATAATTTCTTTGATTACCGGAACTTCAAAAAATATCCATCGCTTCAAGTTCTTTTATACGGAATCACTTTCAGCAATATTTATTTTCATTACCCGGATCACAACTTCACTTCTCAACATTTTCCGTATCATGATTAGCGGAACCTCAAAAAGATATCTGTCGCTTCATTTCCTTACAAGTTTGAGATTTTACGGAACCAAAACTAAACGTGGATATTCTTTACCATATATTTGCGGAACTTAGAGAACAAACATTTGGGTTGAGATATACTGTTGTGTGTGTGCGTGTGTGTGCGTATAGGGGGGAGGTGGGCGTGGCATCGACGGTAACTGTATAGCATATCGAAGTGCGTCGTACAACTCAGACGGTTCCACACTCATGCCGTGAACCATATTTTTAAACCTCTCTGGCTCCCATGACTACTACTTTCCAAGGCCACAGAGAAGCTTAACCGGTTTCTCAAGAGTGATTTCCCGGTTCAAAGGTGCAGAAACCGTGTCAAACTATCACCAGGGTCACAAAACAGCCCATGAAAACCACCAGCAACTTCTACGAGAGGCTATTCAAACGGGCGAGCTGAGGTCCCGAGATGGTGTTTTCAGACGCTTCTTCTCCCATTAACTCTTTCCAAAGCCCGAGGAGACTTGGTTATAATCAGTGTTTTCTCACGTTCATGGTACAGAGGAAGGGTCAAACTACGAGAGGCTATTTAAACAAGCGAGCTGAGGTTCCGAGATGGTGTTTTCAGACGCTTCTCAATGTTCATGGTACAGAAGAAAGGGTCAAACTACCACCAGGGGTCATAAAAGTAGTCACGGAAATCCCACGAAAGCCTTGTCAAATGCGTGTTCTTGTGCGACGAAATGTTTAAGAAATGGCTCTATTAAACCTCTCGGGTACTTTACCAACGTCGCCGCACTGAGGGTCATCTTCCTAAACCTCTCGGCGGCGAAGCACATACATTAAAGGCTTTCGTGGGATTTGTGGGCCTTTCCATGGGTAGTTTTATGACCCTGGTGGTAGTTCGACAAAGTTTCTACACCGTGAACGTAAGGAAACACTCATGGGAACGCGTTTAACCTCTCTGTTAGGTCAATGGAAATGATAGATATACGAGAAGGAAGCGTCTAAGAAAACTAGCCAAGCCCCGTCACGCGCCATTCAGAGTAAGAGCATTGCCGCGCGTGTCGTCAAACCTTAGTATCATTAAATTTTGCCATTACCAGGGACGATCAACGTTGCCAGATTGTTGTACTCAGCTTTTTATATTCGTCTATTTCAGACCAAAAACCGTCGCACCCATAAAACTTAACCGAATCCATTTCTAGTTATTGCCAAAAATGTTAATTATAGAGGTTTTTTTATGATTATTATGCGTTAGAAAGTCCAGTGTGGCGAAACTATATTACTATTTATTTCTTCGTGCTGGAATTATATTAGTAAAGAAACTTGGAATTTTGAGTTATACCGCATTTAAAATTGTCGAGTGTGTTTGTTTGTTATTGCAAAAAACTATATTACTCTTGTTTCTTCGTGTTGAATATGGACCAGTATAGAATGTTAGAATTTAGAGAGTTTTACCGTACCAAAAATTGTCGGGTGTGTGTGTGTGTGTGTTTGTTATTGACGGGAACTAAAGTATTATTTCTTCGCGTTGAAAATAGTATATATAACTTAGAATATTGAGAGTTTTGCCGTATCGTTCAGTGGTGTGTTTGTTATTGCAAGGAACTATAGTATTATTTCCTCGTGTTGAAAATAGATCAATGTATAGAATCTTAGAATATTGAGAGTTTTCCCCGCATTTAAAATTCTTCGGTGGGTTTGTTATTCCCAAAAACTATATTACTCTTTGTTTCTTCGTGTTGAAAATAGACCAGTATAGAAACAGAATTTAGAGAGTTTTGGCGCTTGTAAAATCGTTCAGGAACTGCATTACTATTGTTTGTTCGTGTTGAAATTAGATCAATACAGAAACTTTGAATTTTTGAGAGTTTTGCCGTGTCTAACATCGCTTGAAGTGTTCGTTATTGACAGAAATTATATGACCGTTTTGTGCTGAAATTAAAACAGTATAGAGTCTTAGAGTTTTGAGTTTTACCGCATCGCAAATCGTCTGATGTGTTTGTCATATTGTAGATTACGCTAATTTTTAGATGTGATAGTGAAGCTGAGCGGAGGTTCGGTCTTTAGATAGAAAGTACTTACCGAAAGTACTTACCGAAAAATGACCTCGAAAAAAATCAAGGTTCGGTATAAATAAAAAAAAAAAGGAATTAAACCGCTTGTATGTATGTGTGGGTGTAGATATTAGACACATATAGAAACGCAGAATTTGAAGGATTTTGCCCACTGTTAATTTAACCGTCAGAATTTCTTTTTTAGGGATAGGGGGTCATTGCAAGAAATTATACAATTACTTTCTTGTTTGCGTGGAAATTTGATAAGTATAGAAACTCAGAATTTTAAGAACTTTGCTAATCGCTTAGACATTTTTTGGGGGGAAAGATATTGCGATAAATTATTCAGCTCTTATTTTCATTTTTTGTTTGGAAATTATACAAACACTGAGATTGAGAATTAAGAGAATTTTTTTGTATCGCAATTTAACACCAGACTCTTGTTGTTGAAAGGAATTATACCACACTTCATTTTTACGTGAGAGTAGAGAATTAGAAAAATATAAGTAACCTAAGCATTTGGAGTGGAGAGAAATTTAAATAACTGACCATTTTGAGTGGAGATAGAGAGAAATATAAATAACTGACCATTTTGAGTGGAGATAGAGAGAAATATAAATAACCTAATCATTTTGTGCGTGAAGAATTAGTGAAATATTAGTAACCTAACCACTAATATTACAGCTTACATATTTTCTCTGTTTTTTCATCGGTAACGCGGACAGTTTCAGCGGAAGGGGCGACGCTCTCGACTTTGTAACACTGCAGCGTCCTCTCGAGACAGCGCGCGAGGACATAACGTGACAGGAACAACAATGACAACTACAACAACAACAGCTACAACAACTACAGTAACAAATGAAGGTGACTTACTCTGCAGGTTGACGGGGGTGACGGAGGCGGGGAACATGGCGCGGTGATCCTGCGGGCGGCCCATCACCCCGCATTGCTGAGAGCCCACGCCCACTCCCACGCCCACGCCCGTGTTGTAGCCCCGCACGCCCGCGCCCGTGTAGCGATAGGCGGAGGGCATCTGGGAGCAGGAGGTGAGGTCCCCGTAGGTGTAGGGCGCGTGACTGGCGTCCATGGAGCCGCCCAGCGTGCCCCCGAGGCTGCAGGACGAGGCCTCGAAGCCCGCCGCCGCCGCCTGGTTGAGGTAGGCGTAGTCCATCCTGGCGGCGCGCTACTGCACCTTCAGCAGAACCCGGAGGCCGCCGACCACACCGCCGCCAGCGACCACGCGGACAGTCCTCAGGTGAGAAGGTGGTGGCGGGCCGCTTCTAATTGTGTTATTAATGCAACTCCTCAAGTCACTCGCCTAATTGAATCAGCGCTCCTATCAAATTATTACAGATGATATCAAATTATTAGTGATGATATTAGTGGCGGTGTCTTAGTGCCGTGTGCTCACCACCACGCCGAGAAATCAAATGATAAGCTTAATTCAATAATCACACACACTTGTACCCGGGCCATCGGCAACCCAGCAGGCCTGGCCATTGCTGGGGGCGGGGCGAGGTGGCCAGCGCGCCCGCCCATTGGCCCGCCGCCCCCCGCCGATCAATACTGGGCGGAAATATTGGCCCGAAGCGGAGACTCTGTTGGCCAAAAGTCCGCTACAGGAGGAGCCGCGGCAAAAGAGGCGTGTTCCAGTTTGGAGACAATGTGGTCTGGACAGGACCTGCGGGGGGTTGCAACACACGCCGAGCACCGCCGCCGCCACCGCCGCCACCAGGCTCTCTCTGCGCCTCCCTCGCTCCGGCCCTCCCTCCCTCACTCCCTCTCAGCCTCCCACCCGCGCTGTGCTACTGACGAAGGCTCCTACGGGCGAGGACCCTGAGCGGAGCATCTGGCCTGGTGGGAGGAGGAGGAGGAGGAGGGGAAGAGCTGGTCTGGTCTGATGGAGGCGTTGCATGGATGAGGTGAGGGTTGGTCACTCCCCTTTTTCATCCGCCTCCACCACCACCACCAGCTGCGCCCCCCTTCCCCCCCCACCCTCCAGGCTACCACAGCGCGTCACCACAGCCTCGCCACAGCTTGATTCACTGTGCATTAGAGCGAATACGTTTAGTTATCACATGCAGACCCTCACAGCGCCTCCACCATATCCGTCTCTGCCTCTCGCGTCCGGGGAGTTTGGTTCTGACCCCACCTGACCTTTTCCCTCTTCTTTTTCCAGTGACCTAGCCTCCCCCTCCTCCTCCTCCTCCTCCTCCTCCTCCTCCTCCTGTTGCTCTGACAGGTGAATAAATATCAGCTGGGAAAGGTAAAGGAAAAGTTTTTGGAGAACGGTTGTATTCTATTCTTGTTTGATAGTTATTGATATTCTCTCTCTCTCTCTCTCTCTCTCTCTCTCTCTCTCATTTATCTATTTATCTCTTTTTCTGTCTATCTATCTCTGTCTGTGTCTGTATGCCTGTCTGTCCCCCTGTCTCTCTCTCTCTCTCTCTCTCTCTCTCTCTCTCTCTCTCTCTCTCTCTCTCTCTCTCTCTCTCTCTCTCTCTCTCTCTCTCTCTCTCTCTCTCTCTCTCTCTCTCTCTCTCTCTCTCTCTCTCTCTCTCTCTCTCTCTCTCTCTCTCTCTCTCTCTCTCTCTCTCTCTCTCTCTCTCTCTCTCTTCCTTCCTCTGGCGCGGCAGACGGTGACGTGGGCGGAAGAGGAAAAGAAAAGGGCGAGAGAGAGAAGAGAATGGAGAAGAGAGAAGAGAGAGAGAGAGAGAGAGAGAGAGAGAGAGAGAGAGAGAGAGAGAGAGAGAGAGAGAGCACTGCACGAAAGGGGAAAGATATAATTGGTTATATATGGATAGGAAGATCTGAATAAACTTTTTGAGAGAGAGAGAGAGAGAGAGACTGCATGTAAACCTGTCAATCTAGGTTATAGGTCTCTCTCTCTCTCTCTCTCTCTCTCTCTCTCTCTCTCTCTCTCTCTCTCTCTCTCTCTCTCTCTCTCACCAAAAAGTTTGAATGTGTGTGTGTGTGTGTGTGTTTCTTTGTGTGTGTGTGTGTGTGTGTGTGTGTGTGTGTGTGTGTGTGTGTGTGTGTGTGTGTGTGTGTGTGTGTGTGTGTGTGTGTGTGTGGCCCGTACATAGTTCTCCTTTGGGAAATTACGGATTAAATTTATCTACTCCCCCAAACATTAGTAGCTGCAACACACACACACACACACATACACACACACATAAATAACTGCTTCGACAATTTACATATTTTTTTTTCAATTCCTTTATTCATTATTATTATCATTATTATCATTATCATTATTATTGTCACCATTATCATCATTAAAACTCAACGCCTCATTTACGTTTTACCATTTTCAAAACTCTTCGTTATAACTAATACTAACGCTGCGCAACCCCAGCCCGTTATGGCGCAGGCAAGTGTTTATAGTGGCGCCATCTTGCTAGGCCCACGCTGCCCCTCGGAGCTCATCTTTGATCCTCGGTTTGGGAGAATTGTTTTATAGTCTGGGTTGATAGGTGGGCTTCAGGACAGCATGTGGGTAGTCTTAGGCCACTCGGCGGTGACTGAAACAATTTGCTAATTACTCTCTCTCTCTCTCTCTCTCTCTCTCTCTCTCTCTCTCTCTCTCTCTCTCTCTCTCTCTCTCTCTCTCTCTCTCTCTCTCTCTCTCTCACTCTCTCTCTCTCTCCCCACACCCACTACATCATGCCCAGGTGAGTCACGGGGCAGGTAATTAGAATGCAATCACAGGTGAGAAGGGAGCGATGCTGGTGGGGAGAAATTTTGTCGCGGCGGGCGGGACGCGAACTGCTCCACTCAGCCACCGCCTCCTCACTGGGTCATGTTCGGCGGGTCCGCGGAATATATTTGGAAGTCGCTGGTTGGCTGCTGATAATTTTACGGTACTTCTATTTCACTTTTTTTTCGGCAGCGCGTTCAACATCCACGTTTTCTTATATAAAAGATGATAAGCAGATGATAAACCACGAAGACTTAAAGGGCTATTACACTGGGCAAATTTTCCGTGGATCTTCAGTCAAACCACGATTTCCGCTGGCGTGGTTCTCATATTTGCGTGGTTTTCTGACGTGTCCACGATCTTCCAAAGCTACGGTAGATTTTAACGAAGGACGACGGTATTACTCACCATCATCAGCAGCAGCAATAACGAGAAACAAATGAGAACCACGCCAGCGGAAATCGTGGTTTGACTGAAGATCCACGGAAAATTTGCCCAGTGTAATAACCCCTTAATAGTGATTGATGATGGTGATGATGTTGACAGCCAAAAAACAAGCCTAACACGAGACGAATACCAATCTTGTAACGAAACCCAACCACCGGAGGCGGAGTGAGGCAAAAAGTACCGCAAGCATTGTCCTATACATTTGGATCTCATTTGGTACGTTTTTCAGGTTCGATTTGGTACGTCTCTCCAAATCGATGTGATGATCCTGCGCCTTCTTCAAGCTCCCGAGGAAGAGCCTGAAGACCTACTTCTCAGTCTGTTCTTCAGTTCCGAACTTCGATGCCTCATGACCCTCCACCGCGTCACTTCTAGGAAAGGTCAGGTTACCGGAGAGCACTTGGATTCTGTTCTTGTTTGATAGTTATTGATATATTTTCTCTCTCTCTCTCTCTCTTGTATCTGCTGTATATGCTTATGTATGTGATATATTCATTTTACTTATTTATTAATCTATATCTTAATTCATACTAATTGTTTTTAAAGTTTCCAAAATCCAGAATCCCAAAAGACATTCAACACTAATACCTGACTTTTCAAAACATCATATAAAGGCCCGTCCACACGATCAAGCAGTGCCCTCAAGTGCAGCGCTTGTGTCCGCTGAAAAAATACTAGGTTTTCAGCGGGCACAAGCGGTAAGCCCGTCAACGGACAGACCGCTCGCCTGTGCTCGAGGGCACTGCTCGATCGTGTGGACAGGCCTTTAGTCTTTACTAACAATGATGTGGCAACTTGGAGTGTGCTCAAAACTTAGCTCTACTCTCCTCATACCCACCTCACCAGATTGTTCCTCTCCCTCCCTTCTTGTGGTCATTACAAGTGTGAGCTAAATCATATGAATAAGAGTCACAAGAGTTTTGTGTAATAGACTTTATTAAACCTTTATGTAATATAAATAATGTCAGAAATTCAAGTTGTGTACACTCTTCAGAATGTTGCTGTGCGCTGAATGTGGATTTGAGGATGACGAGTCCACTGAGCCTTGTGCCGTGGGTGCTGTGCTGGGGGACGCTTTGGATTCCTGCGCCATGTGTTCATCCACCTTTGATGACTTCCCCAGACCCAGCCTTGGCTTGCCCTTGTTGAGGCCCTCCAGCAGCACGCAGGCCTTGCACACCGCCTGGGAGGACACGTGGCCGCAGCGCTCACACAGGGACTGGGTGGGAAGCTTCACGCCTTCCCTGATGGAGAAACTCTCGCCTGCCAAGGAGTAACATTTATATAAATATAATTTTTCACTATGATCTTCCCACTGCACCAGTTCTGCAGTGACACTCATATTGGTTCAATGTGCTCAGCACCACTGTGGACCCTGTAAAACAGTGGGATACCCACAAATGTGAAACGTGAAAAGGAGTGCATTGGACAGCGCCCGGAGGAGACACTGGAGCATATCGAGGAGTCACGCTGCCAGGCTTGCTGGGAATCAGGACCAGTACAGGGCTCTGTTGTGTAGGCCCAGAGCTCTCCTCGGGAGAGACAAGGAGAGGTATGTCAGGAGTCTCACTAAGGGAGTCGAGGGCCATCTCAATACGAATGACCTCTGACCTGCTTAACAAACCGTTAAGAAGCTCTGCTCTGAGCCTCCCTCCCAGGTGAGCGCCAGCCAAACAGCAGAGGACTGCCTCGTGTCAGACATGGATGGGCAGAGGGCTTGTTAGGCCAAGTACTTTGAGCATCTTCCAGCCACTGGGTTATAAATGGCAGACAATGGTCCACCCAACTCTGCAATGATGTCACACATACCAGCTTCCTTTTTACCCCTCAAATTTGCCACAGACTCTCTGACTTTGTCAAGAGAGTATGGTTTTCATCTATGGGTGGATCATTATCTGCCATTTGTAACCCAGCAACTGGACGCTGGCCATTTGGAGGGTCTGCCACATACAACTGATCAAAGTACTTAGCTCATCAAGCCCTCTGCCCATCCATGTCTGACACGAGGCAATCCTCTGTTTTGGACAGTGCTCACTTAAGAGGGAGGCTTGGAGCGGAGCTTCTTCAGGGCTCGGTAAGCAGGTCCGAGGTTATTCGCATGGGGATGTCCATCAACCTCCTCAGCGAGACTCCTGACATACATCTCCTTGCCACTCTTCAAGAGAGCTCTAGTTGTACACAACAGAGCCCTGTACTGTTCCCAATTCCCAGCAAGCCTGGTAACATGACTTTAATATTTTCCAGCATCTCCTGTGAGGCAAAAACACTCTCATATCCCTGCCTTTGCAGCTCTGTTTCACATTTCCCCACTTTGAAATAACAACAGATAGCCATATCATGACACCACACCTGATCTATCTATCCTTCTCTCTCACCAGGTGTGCCACCCTACTACTGATCCAGCCACTGGAGGCCTTCTAGTCTCAAGAGTCTGCTACATCACCCTCCAGCCTCCTGAGATCGGCTGAACAATGAGGCGGTTAATGAACCTCCGAGAGACTCAGGATGTTCCAGGTGCAAGACCTTTTGAAGTCATCCGAGAAACTGCAATAAGGAAGTGAGAATTCTTTACATGTACACCACTGCCTGCCAGGAGTCACCTAGGCCTCTGGTATGACTTTTTAGTTTACCAGTGGCTCGGTTGGTAGGCTGCTCTTGCTTCTATTCTAAAGGCTCAGTTCAATTCCTGGCAGTCTGTGGTGTATATTTCAAGAACCCTCAGACCCTGGCCACTCCCAATCTAGATAAATAATTAGGCGAACTACTAGTATGAGTTATATAAATGTAAAACAGGGCAACATGAGGACAGAGTGGTCACCTCTCCTAATAAGTGTCAATTAAGACTAATTATTGTTTCCCCTTCAAGTCTGATTAAGACTAATTATTGTTTCCCCTTCAAGTCTGTACAGAAGTAATGTTTACTAAGAGGATGTCCACTGGGCAATTTATATCCTGAAAGCTTTTATAGGGTGAAAATTACATGTACTGTGTTTACTAAGAGGATGTCCACTGGGCAATTTAAATCCTGAAAGCTTTTATAGGGTGAAAATTACATGTACAATGTTAAGAAAATGAGCTGCTCAATAAAGGCCTAGCTGGGACATTCATCTTGTTTAATTTAACACAAAATGCTTCCAGTCTTTCTCCGGAGACTCTTTTAGGTATCTTGGACTAGACTCTTTTAGGTATCTTGGACTTAACACGGTTTATCATCCCAATTTCACGTATATATTCCGTGTAAATAAGCCTATATATCATACCCATTAAACCCAATTTTGCGTATATATTCCCTGTAAATAAGCCTATATATCATACCCATTAAACCCAATTTCACATATATTCCCTGTAAATAAGCCTATATATCATACCCATTAAACCCAATTTTGCGTATATATTCCCTGTAAATAAGCCTATATATCATACCCATTAAACCCAATTTCACGTATATATTCCCTGTAAATAAGCCTATAATTATTTTCATGCATTTTGTGCCAAACTTATCTACCCATCAAGTAGAATGTAACAATTACTAAAATTCCTTGCTGCCACTAGCTATATCAGATTACACAACATCATAGCACAACCCACCTGAGTGAATGACATCGATGATGGAAGTTGGCCGCACCTTCTCCAGGTCCTTGAGAAACGCCCGGGCATGGCCACGATATGCATTGGGCGAGTAAATGCACTCTGTTGAGAAGTAGTCGAGCCTCTTGAAGTAGGCGTACATCACGATTTCTTTCTCGTATGTGTACTTGAAGGGTTTGGACCTTGATATGGCTCCTTCTGAACCCTGAAAAACAAACAATCTAATATTAGACAGTGCTGCATGTGATCTGGCCACGGTGAATGAATGGAGTGTAGCAGAGAAGTCAAGTAGATAAATCAAATTCCTTGGGCCATCTCAGTGCTATACAGATACCAAGTGGTGCCATCACCACCACAATCTCTAGATACAGACACAGTCCATTCACACGAGCTGAAGGCCCGACTCCTAGCTGATTAGGCAAGGATGCTGGTGGCGGGCTGGGCGTTTGACATCCTCGTCACCCAACATTCAAGCCGAAGTTCAGAAAGTATTTGCATTTACTTACTTCGCTCATCTGTTACCTACACAAGATATGTAAATTTTGTTGACATCATTAGATAAGCAGTGATTTTACAGCTATAACATGATTTCCAAAACTCAGTGGGATGAAAAAATAAAGCAATTATGGTAAGCGGAAGTCATTTGATGTTTTTTCCATCTTTTTACTCATTAATGATATTTGCAGCCATCATGTAATCAGTTTTAGAATGAGTAATTTGTTCTTGTACGTTAAATCCACCTTTGAAGCATTAAAGAGAACCCTCATCTGCCTCACAAGAATCTCCTTCCTAACTTATCTCCTGAGGTCACAATCTACCAAGAGTATTCAGCGGTACCCAAGACCTGCTACGTCCTCAGTGGTCAATGTGGCAAACAACTGACTGAAAAATTGATCTCATTACTGCAAAGGCCTGCATGTGTATTTGCATCCTTGTGTCTGATACAATTGCTATATTCCTACAAAAACGTAATGAGGCAGAGAGAGGAATAAGGGTTTAGGTTTGCAAATGTAAATACAGTATTGGAACAAGTAAATACCTTGAAGCTTAATCTGGTGGCAGCGACGGGCCAAATTTGTGGCTTTACCGTGTACCAGCGACAGGTCAAATTTTTGCCATGATATAAACCGCAAAATAGATCTGATCACAAATGCGTTGATATATATTATGAAATGGTTTGTGCGAGTGATGATTTTCTCTCATTATTCTCGCCTTTAAGAAACATGATCCCCGCAGCTACTGGGTTAATCAGCAGTCCAGTGGCAATGCACACAACAACAGCAACTCTGCCGCAGACTATCCCACCGAGGCAACACTTACCGTCACGATGGCAGTGCAGCGCTGTAGTCTGGCCACGTCCCCGCGCAGGATGTTCATCAGGACTGTCTCGGCGATGTCATCAGCGTTGTGTCCGGTGACGATCTTGTCCACCCCCAGCAGGGCCGCCCCCCGGTCCAGCGCCTGCCGCCGGAACACCCCACAGAATGTACAGTTGCTCCGACGACCTGTCTAAAAAAGAAGTTATTGAGCGATGGAGTTAATTATATTGGTGGATATATTATCTTTACCTTATTACTGAGTGACTGAGTTAACCTTTTTTACAGTAAAGGAAACAACTCAAAGGTAAAAAAAAAAAAAAAAAAAAAGTCTGCCAATCACTGCCCTTGCAAAATTAAACAGGAGTAGTCAAAAGAGAGAAGTTATTGGTGGAGGAATGATCTTCACATTATTATTATTATTATTATTATTATTATTATTATTATTACAATTATTATTATTATCATCATTGTTATTATTATTGATACAAGTTACAGAAAGCAATAGCTGTGTTATAATTTGGGTGACCTCAAAATTATCTGACTACTGAAAAATCAACTTCATGCTAAGGGATATTTGTATTAATTTGAAATCAGCCACATTCTCCTCATCATTGTAAAGTGAAGTGGTTCTGAATCTGTAATGAAATCATAATAAAGTCTTGTAAATTCTCCTGTAAGTGTATATCCATTTCCAAAACATTTGCTATATCCCTATACAATATATCTCTTCCTCAGATATAGTAGCTTTGTGTTTATAGTGGTTTATAGTGGCGCCATCTTCTCTTGTTAAACGTAAAATCAGTTCACCTGTTTGAAATGCCTCTCATAGAAGCTACTGGGATTTTTATGAACTGTTTTGTGATCCGCATGATGGCTCCACGCGACATCCACACCGTGAAGAGGAAAAAACACCCATGAAAACGCGGTGAATCTTCTCTGTGGGCTTGGGAAACGGCTGTAATGGAAGTCCTGATCAACGTTTCCAGATTGTCGTACTCAGCCTCTTATATTTACAAACCTCCGACCCCAAAAGTGTCTCCTGGGCCCCAATAAATAGATAATTCCTGATGTTTCGGCAATAGTTATGCATCAGAAACCGGTTAAATACTCATCATCATCATCATCATTTAACATCCATTTATTCCCTATGGTGGGGTTGGACGGATCATGAGGCTCCTCCACTCTTGCCGGTCCACAGCCATTTCTCCCGTGATGTTCAGCCTCATATCTTCCTCCACCACCCTTCTCCGCATCTTCCTTGGCCTTCCTGGTGGTCTTCTGCCCTCTACCTCAAAGTTCAGTGCACATCTCAGAAACCGGTTAAATGTTATGCTCTGAGTACGATAATATGCGAACGGTAGTCCTGATATGTTTAAAGAACCTTAGCCCAATCAGCTGACTTGGCTAATGCAACATGTACAGCCTCAGAGAACCCACATACATCAACCTTCAACCTTACAACCTTCCTCAAAACTACGAATACTGGTCAAGGAGTGAAGTAAAGAAAGGGTGGAGACGGCGCACACACAAAATGCAGGTAACGAAACAACAGACAGCATGGAAATGTGACTGCTGAGGATGACTAATGATATAGAGTGCCATAGATATACAGAGCCATAGAATAGAGGGGAGTTTGCCCAGCTTCATCAGGCACCATGTTGTGACCGAAAGAGCTGGTACATTGGTGTTTTTGCAATCTCGGTACTTCTCCGACATCTTATTGATACCTATAGCACAAAAAAATCTGTTGTATCCGCTTCAGTTTAAATTTCGGGCGCCTCTCTTGGTGACAACATGGCGCCTGTGATTGCATTTGCTTCTCACATCACCTATTTCTAAAGGTCAAAGAGGGGGTCAGTCGGGTTCTAATGAGTGTTTCTTCAGGCTCGTCGTACAGAAGAAGGGTCAAACTACCACCAGGGTCATAAAACTACTAGTACTGGAAATGCCCACAACTCCTATGAAAGCCTATTTTTTTACAGCAAAGGAGACAGTTCAAAGACACACACAAAAAATAAAACAATAATGAAATGAAAAAAGCTTGCTATGTATTGCTCCTAAAATTACAGAGTGGCCAAAAGAGAGGTCAATTCCGTCAAATATGTGTTCTTGGGCGAAATGTCTTATAATACGACCCAAAGTCTCCTATTCTACGACTGGTTACAGCTACATGCTAAACTCTCACTGGCAAACACACAGGTGGTGGGGCTTACCTGCTGCACTATACGGTCCATGGTCCAGCCGTACAGCTCCTCGTATGACACCACCTTGAGGGGAATTCCATACTGCTGCTCATTTCGCTTCACTGTCTCCAAGCTGTCGTCTCGGTAGCCTGAGGATGTCGAGCATGAATTAAATGACGCATAAGAGGGCTATCTACAAAACCATTCCATAGTTATTATTTTCCTTCTGCACGCTTTGTCCACTACCAATCCTCCTGCTGTTTATCTCTATTGCCTATGAATCAAATGACGCATAAGAGAACTATCTACAAAACCATTCCATAGTTATTATTTTCCTTCTGCACGCTTTGTCCACTACCAATCCTCCTGCTGTTTATCTCTATTGCCTATGAATCAAAAGAACTATCTACAAAACCATTCCATAGTTATTATTTTCCTTCTGCACGCTTTGTCCACTACCAATCCTCCTGCTGTTTATCTCTATTGCCTATGAATCAAATGACGCATAAGAGAACTATCTACAAAACCATTCCAGTTATTGTTTTACTTCTCCACGCTTTGTCCAATACCAGTCTTCCTGCTGTTTATCTCTATTGCCTATGAATCAAATGACGCGTAAGAGAACTATCTACAAAACCATTCCAGTTATTATTTTACTTTTTCCTGCTGTTTATCTCTATTTCCTATGAATCAAATGAAGCATAACAGAAGACTTAACCCCTTGACTGCTTCTGTAGGAGTTTTAAACATTTCCAGGGGTAGTTTTATGACCCATGTGGTAGTTTGACTCTTCTTCAGTAGCATGAGCCTAAAAAACACTCATTAGAGCCTGACTGATCCCCTCTTTGACCTTCAGAAATAGCTGATATGAGACGCCAAAGAATCTTATAATACCAACCAAAATCACACTGCCATGGATACCTTCTCACAACAAATGTACATCACCCATAAGTTAGGCCACAACTACGCTCCTTCATTAATGACTCTTAGGGAAGGGTTAATGTCACAGCCAACACATCCAGCCTCCCTCCCTTGCAGCTTTCAAGTGTCTCTCTTCTCACAACAAATGTACATTCCCACGACTACACTCCCCCATCAGTGACTCTTTGGAAAGGGTCAGATTGGTATTGTTAGACACACTCGCTTCTCACATCAGCTATTTCTAAAGGTCAAAGAGGGGGTCAGTCGGGTTCTAATGAGTGTCTCTTCAGGTTCATGTTACAGAAGAAGGGTCAAACTACCACCAGGGTCAGAAAACTACCCCTGGAAATGCCCACAACTCCTACGAAAGCCTTGTCAAATATGTGTTCTTGGGCACCGAAATGTCCCATAATACAACCCTTAATGTCACAGCCAACACATCTAGCCTCCCCACCTGGCAGCTTTCAAGTGTCTCTCTACTCACAAGAAATGTACATCACCTACAACTAAAGTCTGTTCACTTAAGTCCAACCCAAGCTGACAACATAAACCTAAGTGTGTTTGCAAGCTGAGTGCTGATTGGCTACTGATTGACTACTATTGGCTTCCAAGTTTTCTTTACCCTCTGTTTGTGTTTATCTCACACAGCACTCTCGGCTAATCTGCACTGTGCTTACGAACACGCCTAGGTTTTTGTTGTCAGCTTGGGTCAGACTTAAGTGAACAGACTATACACTTCTTCATCAATGACTCTTAGGAAAGGGTTACTCTCACAGCAAATGCATCCAGCCTCCCTCCCTCGCAGCCTTCAAGTGACTCTCTTCTCTTGGGGGTCTGAGAGCTTACCAGTGATTCCCTCATCGACGGACAGCAGGACCAGCTTGAGGCCGTAGCTGTATCGGTCGTTGAGCAGCTTCATAATGTAGGCCAGCACGGTGGAGTCTTTGCCGCCTGTGAGAGTGAGGAATGATGGGTTTATATTTCTATTTATTCTTTTCTTATAGCAATTTTTTTTTTTTTTTTTTTTTTTTTTTACAACAAAGGAGACAGCTCAAGGGCACACAAAAAAGGAAACAATAATAAAAAAAGCCCGCTACTCGCAACTCAAGGGCAACAAAATATGACCACAGCACTAAAGAAAATGCTGCTGAGTCCATTTTTTTCTCCATAAACTGAAGATGATTCTGTTCAGTACAACTTTTTTTTCTTACATCAAAGGACACGGCTCAAGGGTTACAAAAAGTGGAGAAAAAAGCCAGCTACTCGCCGCTTCCTACACACAGAGGCTTCTCCAACGATCAACTTTGCCATTTGGTAGATTAAATTCTTTGTATTGCTACACATCTTCCTTCATGGACTCCAAACAAACATTTAACTTAGGCTTTGTCAACAAACATCAAAGTTTCTCCACTAAACTGAGTTTGCTGCACGGGGAGAAGCAGGGAACACGTACATCTACACAATCTATAAATGAGGACTTTATGATGGCCAGTGCCTTAGAGGGCTTTCCATGACTAAATAATAAGTACAAGAAGCAACAGTAGATAAGTTAACCCTCTCGCGCACGATGACGTGTTTCCCGTCATCGAAGGGTAAAAGGTCCTGGCGCACGATGACGTGAAACGCGTCATAAAAGTAAAAAAAATTTTTTAAAAATTAAGTTTTCGGTGAAAGTGCGTCAAATTTGGGAGCGTCATTTGTTGGGATAAGTTTCTTAATGGTAACATATGGCAACCTTTCTAAGGAGCGCAGATGAGGAGCTTTGAGCGATTTTTATTTGTGAGCCTACTCTGACAGGAAAGGAAAATCTTTATTTTTTTATTTTTTTTAATAATACAGTTTTCTGTTAACTCAGGAACTAATAGGCTTATGAGGATTTTGAGGATACCATAAGAATCCTCACTAAATTCTGCTTCGAAACATATTTGGCTAAAAATGTTGGCCCACAAAATTTCGAGCTAGCGAGTGGGGAAGAGTTGGTACTTCAGATTTATTGTCTACAATACTCTATACGGAGACTTGAAATGAGTTTGTATTGCTTATATATATATATATATATATATATATATATATATATATATATATATATATATATATATATATATATATATATATATATATATATATATATATATATATATACTTTCCTCTATTTTTATTTGTGCATGTTTTAGTACAAGTCTTTATGAAGCCACTGATACCAAATTTATTGGGGTACGATATATCTGTGAGGGTAAAATACGTCCGGGAATGTAGAGTATCGCAGCGGCAAAAAAAGGCTGATCAGGCCTGAGAAATGTATGAGTGGAACAGAAAATTATTGGAAACTTATGGTGCGCGAGAGAGTTAAGTGTATATGAAATTATAAAAAACAAATGCATATTCTGCATCAAAACGCACACTGGACATCAAGTGAAACGTAACGCAATTTGAGTTATAAGCCTCATTTTATTATTGTTTTTTTTCTTTTCTTTGTAACGTGATGGAACTGCTCCCGTCTTTCCCGTTGACATACCCGAGGCAGCGACGGCCACATAGTCGCCTGGCACGAAGAGCTTGGCCGCAGTGATGGTGTGGTGAACCTCCTCCTCGAAGGCGTGGAAGAAACACTCCTTGCACAGAGCATCCCCAGTCTTGGGTCTCTGCCAAAGAAGAGATTAGGGTCTGTACTCTCAAATGTATCGAGGCTCCAACTACAACTATTCTCCAAGGCCGCAGGGAGGATTAACCCTTTGATGGCAGTGGAACTCTATACCGTAACCACAAATTTGGCCCGTCGTTGCTACCGGGTTATGGGTGAAATTGTAGATATATACCAGGAAACAATCACTTAACCCAGAAGAGAGATTGCCAGTGTCTTAGGAATGTTTAAGAATACAGATTAACATGTAAAACTATCTCCTTAAACCTAACTCCCAGCTGGGTTTACAGTATCCCTTCCCTTCCCTTCCCAGTGTGCATCTATATTCAAACATAGCGGAGACATAGTAGGTGAGTAGTGGGCTTTTTTTTATTGCACTCTTTTTGTTGCCCTTGAGCCGTCTCCTTTGATGTAAAAAAAAATAATAAATGAAACTGAGGCAATTCTCGGCTACCATAAGGGTGTGAAATAAGCATCAGAGTTCAGGCAAACCAACAGCTTTTCACATACACTGCAGCACCACAGCTCAGAATATATATAAACTGTATTTCTTCCCTCGTCAACAACTATGGAGGAATAAACACTGATTACATGACTTCTTTGTAATGTCAACACCATGGAAATACAAGACTAGCTACGTAAGGATGTGTGAAGGACTACATATCTTTTTTTTTACAGTAAAGGAAGCAGCTCAAGGGCAAAATAATATATAAAAAAAGACTGCTAATCACTACTCCTATGAAAAAATGAGTATTGAAGAGTGGCCAAAAGAGAGGTCACTTCCAGGAGGAGAGGCGTCTTGATACTCTCCTCCTAAGATGCAAATTCAAGCGTACAATGAGCATAAACACATTGAAACACCCTCACCTTCAAGACAGCATTCTTCTCACACCCGGCGCTGCACTGTATCGGCATGACTTGAGGTTCTGGAAAAAAAAAATACATCGTTACGGATTGACAAAACAGTACACATTTTTTTAATAATCATCTCCTCCAATAATTACTTCCAGACAAGAGAGTATTCACAGCATGACATGTACTTTAACCCATCCGCTGCAATTGACACGGATTTGCCTTCACTGGTAGCCTGGAAACATACACTCCCAGGTCTTTCTCTGCCTCTGTGGTGGATAGTGGAGTGTTTCCCATGTGGTATTGGTATGCTGGATATCCCCTCCCAAGGTGCATGACTTTACATTTTTCTTCATTGAATTGTAGCAGCCACTTTTTGTTCCATTCCTGTAGCTTGGTAGGAAATCCGCAGTCCAGGGGTTAAGTCTCTATATCTAATCTGTACAACCACTGTTCCCTTTGCTGCCAACTGCTTTCATCTGTCTTATATTGTGGAGCTTGTCATTCTGGATCCATTGTTTCTATTATATATCTCACAAAAATATCTCTGTTTTATCGGATTTTGGCAGTAGGACTGGATAGCTACATGGACGAGGATGACAGGTGGCAGTGGGGGGGAAGCTGGAGCTGCCTTGTGTAGGTCATTAGGCCTCTTGCAGTCTCCCTATGCTCTTATGAATGGAGTGTCCCATAAACCTGACCTCCAATCAGGTGAAAACTCTGAGAAGACAGGACAGTCATAAGATCAAGGGTAAGCTTAGTACAAGCTTTTAACCATGTAGCAGTGACAGGCCAAATTTGTGGCTTTACTTACAGATAGCAGCAGCGATGGGCTAAATTGGTTTTTTTACAGATAGCAGCGACGGGCCAAATTTGTGGCTTTACCGTATAGCAGCGACGGGCTAAATTTGTGGCTTTACCGTGTAGCAGCAACAAGCCAAATTTGTGCCATGATATAAACCCCCCAAAATAGATGATACATATACTGATCACAAATGCTCTGATATAAATAATGAAACGGTTTGTGTGAGTGATGATTTTTTCTCATTTTTCTTGCTTAGAGGGACCATTAAGGGTTAAGATTCGTTTTAGGTCCGTGCCAGTATCTCATTACCTAATACCTACCTTATGAAACATCAGTATCTCTTCATATATCTTTTCTACAAACCTTCAACAGTCATGGAAATGCTTTGAAAATCCAATTCAAGGACTTTTTTTACTCTTGAAAATATGGGATAATGTTTACTGAGCGTCGCCTCCTCTGGTGCTGGCGGCGACACTGCAGCGGGTGTTGCGAGAAATACCTCCTCGCTGAAATAAGTCACATATACATGAGGGGGGGGTTCAAGGGGGGGGCGTAGCCCCCTCTGGTTAGAAGGGGGGGTCGAGGGGGGCGCAGCCCCCCCGTTAGTAGGTCATAAAGTTTGGTTGGAGTAGTTTAAATATGCTCCCCGACCCTAAGCCCTCTGCGAGCTATTTTGCGGCTGCGGCGGCTGCAGCGTCGCCGCGGCCAGCAGAGGAGGCGACGCACTTTCGTAAACATTATCCCATATTTTCAAGAGTAAAAAAAAAGTCCTTGAATTGGATTTTCAAAGGGTTTCCATCACTGTTGAAGGTTTGTAGAAAAGATATATGAAGAGATACTGATGTTTCATAAAGTAGATTATGAGATATTGGCACGGACCTAATACGAATCTTTACCCCATTAAGAAACACCGGGTTAAAAGGTAGTACAGTGAATGCAATGGACCTAAATAGCAAAGCCCATGCATGCGCACATCAAGTTTGGACAAAACTCGACACACACCGGGCGACAGATCCCCTCACTACGCCACTGGTATCACTGTGGTACTGACGAGGGAATCACAGCATGAGGGAGGGACGCACACACCCAGCTGGCCTTCACACACACACACACACACACACATACACAAGGCTGGATGAATGTAGACATGGAGACGGGACTATTAAAGCTTAACTCAGGCCCTGTAGACTACACATAGGTAAACACACACACACACACACACACACACACACACACACACACACACACACACACACACACACACACACACACACACACACACACAGGCAGCACATAAGAAAATCAGCCGCTCCACGCCTCCACTGTTCCTGCCGCCTCACCGCAGCTCTTCCACCTTCCACGGCGAGCAGCGGCAGGTGGACCGTGGCGGCGCTGCTTCTTCGGCAAGGCTTTGGGGCAGGGCTTTGGGGCAAGGCTTTGGGGCAAGGTTTGGGGCAAGGCTTGGGGCAAGGTTTGGGGCCCTTCGTCCACCGCTGGTTTGTTTTGATCTCGACCTTGATCTTGATGTCACAGGTGGCTTGGGATTTCTCCTCAGCCAGGCCTTTGTATCGGCACCTCCAGTGAAATATAAACAAAACATACAGAAAATCGGTGTTCACAGCTACTAGGGGCAAGATATCATTGCCAACATCTTGCACGCCACATGCCCTCCAAGAACTCTTTCACTGCCTCAATCACTCGTCCACTCGTCTCTCCACTAAGCCCCAGCAGCAAACCATCCAGTCCTCCCGTTCACTCCACGTCCCATCTCGCTCAGAAACACCTGCATCATCGTCCACTCGTCTCTCCACTAAGCCCCAGCAGCAAGCCATCCACTCCCTTCCAGTCCTCCCATTCACTCCACGTCCCATCTCGCTCAGAAACACCTGCATCATCGTCCACTCGTCTCTCCACTAAGCCCCAGCAGCAAACCATCCAGTCCTCCCGTTCACTCCACGTCCCATCTCGCTCAGAAACACCTGCATCATCGTCCATTCGTCTCTCCACTAAGCCCCAGCAGCAAACCTTCCAGTCCTCCCGTTCACTCCACGTCCCATCTCGCTCAGAAACACCTGCATCATCTTCGTTCAATTCACATCCAGACACTGCGCTCTAGCACGGAAAAGATCACCTCCCAGGGTTCCCTCATACCCTACCTCGTTTCCTTTCTTTCCATCCCATTCTTCCACTTGCTCAATCCCTCATCTTTAACTGCCATATCTATCACATTCTTCCACTTTCTTACATCCCACTCAACATCACTTCGATCTTTACATCACGTCGCCCAAGAACACAAATTTGACCAGACTTTCATAGGAGTTGTGGGCATTTCCAGTAGTAGTTTTATGACCCTGGTGGTAGTTTGACCCTTCGTTCTGTACCATGAACCTAAAGAAACCCTCATTAGAACCCGACTGACCCCCTCTTTGACCTTTAGAAAGAGTTGATGTGAGAAGCGAGTCTTATACCGGCCATTTGTACCTCTTATAACCTCTTGACTGCGGATTTCCTACCAGAAGACATCACCAAGCTACAGGAATGGAACAAAAAGTGGCTGCTACAATTCAATGAAGAAAAATATAAAGTCCTGCACCTTGGGAGCGGATATCCAGCACACCAATACTTCATGGGAAACACTCCATTATCCACCACAGAGGCAGAGAAAGACCTGGGACTATATTTTACCTGGCTATCAGTGAAGGCAAAATCCGTGCCAATCGCAGCGGACGGGTTAAGCTTCATGTGCTCCATCATATATATATCTGTCTGTAGTTTTCTGCCATCCTGTTCTGTATGCTACCTACACTATGTACTGCCTGGGGGAAGGGATGGCATGCTCCGCCCTTCTCCTTTCTTGTGAAAATCAACAATAAACTTATCAGTCAATCAATCACTGCGGGGACTCCTGTAAATAATGTCAAAAGTCAAAAGCAAAGTCTTTCTACCAGCTGTCATGACCACGTAGATTTTGTGTGTGTGTGTGTGTGTGTGTGTGTGTGTGTGTGTGTGTGTGTGTGTGTGTGTGTGTGTGTGTGTGTGTGTGTGTGTGTCCGCATCAAATTATCAGGGAGAGGATATCCGGCGTCCATCTTGGTTCACTCCTTCACCCTGACACCCGGAGACACCAGAGACACAAAGGCCTGGCGTGTCTTGGGGAGATGGCGGGGCGTGTGGCTGTGGCGGCGGTGCTCCTGCTGCGTCTTGGAGGCGCCCACGGCAACACTCCGGCCACGAACTGTATGCAACTTAGTGGAGTGGTCGAGGTCAGTGAAGGAAGTAAGGAAATAATTTGTAATGAGACAATAGGAAAACGTCAAAATAATGTGTCGAGAACAGTGTACGTGAAGCCGGGAGATGACTTCAAGGGAGTTAGTCTTGAAGTGACCCAAGCCAATGATACAAGTTATGTAGCCTGGTTCAACCTTAGCAAGTGTAACAACGGGGACAACAAGTGGATTAAACTGCAGGTGGATGTGAAAGCAAATGCAAAAACAGGCATCCTTACTACTCTGCAATTCAAACTAAAAATTGGAGAATACAATGGAAACTGCGGCAGGATTACAACAGATTACCTCTTCTACATTCGTGGCCTGACTATTGTGGCTCACGGCTCTTCCAAGTGGACAAGCGAACCCAATGAGACAGACGGCACTTGTCTCGGTCCAGGAGAATTCTCGAACCAGAAGACCCCAGCCACCTGCGCGGATCAGCCTATCACGACCACCACCACCACCACAACAACAACAACAACAACAACAACAACAACTCCAGGTACTACCTCCACAACACCTACTACAACCACAGCCAACACAGAATCTTCAGGTACTACTCCAAGACCTTCCTCCAGCCTGACAACCAAAGCCACGTCCACACCTTCGCCGCCACAAGGAAAGGTCACTCTGTCTCTCTCCTCTTCGACAGTGGTGATAGCGGTGCCGATAGCGGTGGTGGTGGCGGCGGTGATCCTGGCCATTGTGGTGTGTGTGACCTACCGGAGGCGACGACGTGGACAGGGAGAGGGGCAGGGTGAGTACTGAGAGAGAGAGAGAGAGAGAGAGAGAGAGAGAGAGAGAGAGAGAGAGAGAGAGAGAGAGAGAGAGAGAGAGATATAGAGAGAGAGAGAGAGAGAGAGAGAGAGAGAGAGAGAGAGAGAGAGAGAGAGAGAGAGAGAGAGAGAGAGAGAGAGAGAGAGAGAGAGAGAGAGAGAGAGAGAGAGAGAGAGAGAGAGAGAGAGAGAGAGAGAGAGAGAGAGAGAGAAACATAACCAGCCCCTTAAAACACTGAAGAAGCGAAGAAGAAGAAGAAGGAGAGAGAGAGAGAGAGAGAGAGAGAGAGAGAGAGAGAGAGAGAGAGAGAGAGAGAGAGAGAGAGAGAGAGAGAGAGAGAGAGAGAGAGAGAGAGAGAGAGAGATAACAGCCCCTTAAAACACTGAAGAAGGAAGAGAGAGAGAGAGAGAGAGAGAGAGAGAGAGAGAGAGAGAGAGAGAGAGAGAGCGAGAGAGCGAGAGAGAGAGAGAGAGAGAGAGAGAGAGAGAGAGAGAGAGAGAGAGAGAGAGAGAGAGAGAGAGAGAGAGAGAGAGAGAGAGAGAGAGAGAGAGAGAGAGAGAGAGAGAGAGAGAGAGAGAGAGAGAGAGAGAGAGAGAGAGAGAGAGAGAGAGAGAGAGAGAGAGAGAGAGAGAGAGAGAGAGAGAGAGAGAGAGAGAGAGAGAGAGAGAGAGAGAGAGAGAGAGAGAGAGAGAGAGAGAGAGATAACCAGCCCCTTAAAACACTGAAGAAGCGAAGAAGAAGAAGGAGAGAGAGAGAGAGAGAGAGAGAGAGGGGGTACTCGTATGTTTTTCCCGTCCTAATTAACTACCGCCACCACCTTAACGTAGGACACGCTAAAATGATTAAATAAAGGTTCTGTGTATGTCCTCCTAACCCAGTATAAGCACCCATACCAAAAAAGTGATCATAATATTGTTTAACATTCAGTAACTACATTCCGCAGGTTATTTACTCCTCTTCTTATTGTTGTTTTGTTACTAAACCCAAATACAACTACTAACTACTACTACTACTACTACCTCTACTAATGCTAATCTACACCCTGACAGAGATCCAGTATCGTCCACAGTCCTCTCCAGCCTCACCGGAGATAGGTTCAGCGGACATCATTGAGAACAGTCTGTACGAACCCTTCCCCGGCTCACTGACAGCGGCCGCCAGACAGCATGAGACAGAAGTCGTGGAGAACAGTCTGTACGAACCCTTACCCGGCTCACTGACAGCGGCCGCCAGACAGCATGAGACAGAAGTCGTCGAGAACAGTCTGTACGAACCCTTACCCGGCTCACTGACAGCGGCCGCCAGACAGCATGAGACAGAAGTCGTCGAGAACAGTCTGTACGAACCCCTACCCGGCTCACTGACAGCGGCCGCCAGACAGCATGAGACAGAAGTCGTCGAGAACAGTCTGTACGAACCCCTACCCGGCTCACTGACAGCACCCACCAGTAACAGGAAGAGAAGATAGTCGAGGAAAACAGTCCCCGGCTCCATGACATCACCCACCACTGAGTGAACAGGGAGAGGCATAAGTCGTGTAGAACAGAATGTACGAACCGGTCAACAGGGATTACCTCTATAGCCATTGCATGTCAGAAGCACACCCATTATTCCACGGCCACTTTGTCCGTATATAACATGCCTAGAATGACGCTTCCCGCTCCACTCGACTTCGGAAACCTTGTTAATGGTGATTCATATGACACCAGGCAGACTCTTGTAGGAAGCCGTGAACATTGTCCTGTCGGCGGCCATCCCCAGCCATTTATAATACTTGTACGCCTTCCCTGCCTGCTCGGTATCGTATCCATCACTCTCCGTCCCCCAACACTGTTCCGAATGGCCAGGAGGTCCCCGCGGCCAAAGGAATCCTGAACATCCCATCAACTCGGCGACTCGAACTGGTTAACATCGCAGAAATGGCGCTTTAAAATAGAACAATCTTCCCACCTCACTGCGTCATCGAGAATATCATCATGTCTTTAGTATTCTCATCGCTTTCACATGCCTTCCCCTTGCCAGTGTTAACCCATGCTCATGATTATTGGGTTGTCGCTATTTTGAGGGTGTGGCTCCGAGGTTGCTGGTATTTTAAGACGCTCTCGCTTCTCACATCAGTTATATCTAAAGGTCAAAGAAGGGATCAATCGGGTTATAGTGAGTTTATTTTAGGTTCACGGTACAGAGGAAGGGTCACTCTACCCCACCAGGGAAATGCCCACAACTCCTACGAAAGCCTTGTCAAATATGTGACCTTGGGGGACAAAATATTTTAAAATACGACTAGTAAGGCCGGATGCCCTTCCTGTCACTACCCGGCGGCACTGGGGCTTGAATCGCCTCGCTTTGAATTTTCACTTGCATGGATTGATACTTGAACCCACTAAGCCATCGCCCACGACATCTCAAGGGTCGGCTATCGCTCCAACCCACTAATCACCAATCACTGGGCTGTTCGTGAGGACTATGCGCCAATAACAACCATTGATCTATCGGACACGAGATGGGAGCCAGGAATACGGGAAGGGAATGGAAACTAGCCTTGATTACCACTCTATCCCTCTAGTCACCAATCACTGGGCTGTTCCTGAAGACTGTGCGCCTGTAACAATGACACGTCTACCGGACACGAGATGGGAGCCACGATTAGACGGTCACACGGGAAAGGATAGAAACTCGCCTGGCTGTGAGAACATCTTTGGGGAAATAAGACAACGCGACACCACCAGGGGAAGGCGATCTCTCTGACGTTTGTGTTAGCAGGTAACTTATAGGATGACATTTTGTTTAACAGCAATACGACCAACAGGCTCATCCAGTCGCCAGGTACCGATTGGGGTGCTGAAGACATGTGTTGCTCGTGTTCACCAAATGGAGCTGAGGCGTTTGATCCCAGTTGTCAGCAGGAAAAAACTCTTGTTACTGCTGAAGATTCTTTGGCGTCTGTCTGTGTGTGGCAATGACCCCCAAGAGGCACACCCAGACCCTGGATTCCTGCCGGGAGGGACGCCAGCAACTCCAGGTCCTGTTGTAGGCGCCGAAGGGACCTTTAGTGGACAGTGGAGATACAACTACAGCGATCTACCGAGAACCTGTTGCTGATTTTATGATCTTGATGATTTAGTTAATAAGTTAGCGAATAAGGAACAAAATGATCTAAAGAAATACCTTCGATGATTATTAAAATGACATTGTTCAAATATTTTTTTTTCCAATCTAAAATACTAGTACATCTCTACTGTATAAGTTAGCAAATAAGGAAAAAAAATCTAAAGAAATATTTTCAATGATTATCAAAATGGCTTTGTTCAGATGCACTTTTTTTCAATCTAAAATACTAGTACCTGTATATCTCTACTATTTAAAGGTTAGCAAATAAGGAAAAAATAGATCTAAAGAAATACTTTCAATGATTATCAAAATGGCTTTGTTCAGATGCACTTTTTTCAATCTAAAATACTAGTACCTGTATATCTCCACTATTTAAAGGTTAGCAAATAAGGAAAAAATAGATCTAAAGAAATACTTTCAATGATTATCAAAATGGCTTTGTTCAGATGTACTTATTTTGATCCATAATACTAGTGCATTTACATTTATATTCTGTATTGCTTTTTGACTTATCCATGTGAGTGTTCCCCAACTGTGTTATGCTACCGTGGGCCCAAATTGTCGAGTCCGTTTTGGCGTTGGCTTCCGTGGGTCCATTTCTCCCCTCTGCTCTGCCACACAGTCCCAACACCTATTTTTTCCTCTCATGTGTTACCTATAGCTTACATATGAGAGGAAGAGATAGGTGTTGGGAGTGTGTGGCAGAGCAGAGGGGAGGAAAGGACCCGCGGGAGCCAACGCCAGACCGGCCTCGACATATTTGGAGCCCTGACGTGCGTGCATTTAAGACATGTGATCAGTCTGCAGCACCACACTGGGCACGCCTTTATATCTTTTCTTGTTGCTGTTGTTGTTATTAGGTTCATAAATAAGTGGGGGGGGGCTTTCATGTTTACGTACTTGTTGCTGTTGATTTGGATAGTCAAACATTTTCTTTAGGGGGAGCGGGAACGTATTTCATGCTTACCAACGTGAACAGCCAATCGTATAAGTTCCTGAGGTTTTCCTGGACTGTTTCGTGATGCCAGTGATAGCTGTACACGACTTCTGGACTTGAACGAAAAAATTACCCATGAAAACCCGGTAAATCTTCTCTATAGCCTTGGAAAATAATCGTAATGGGAGCCAGAGTAAAAAAAAAATGTATATATATGGCCCTCAGACTGTCCACGGGGTTCAGCTTGTACAGTATGATTAATGATTGAGTCCCGCCTGTCCCCCATCTTATCTGATCCTGTGACTTGACATCAATAAAAACACAACAAAATGCTTGTCCCCTACCATTGTATCTTCTTAGTTTCCTGGTGCTACTTACATGTATCCTTAGTTGTATAATCACACTCTGTACTGCCTGGGGGTTGAGATGGCATGTTCCTCCCTTCTCCTTTGTTGTTTACTTGCAACAATAAACTATCAATCATCAACCAAAATGCATCAGTCGCCATGTTATTTTGCCCTCTGTTGCTTGTTTTGATCGTGTAGTTTGAGAAGCCACTGTAGTCACCGTCAAATAGGAAGTAAGTTTGGAAAGTTTCGTTTAGTCGGCGCAACATCTGTGATCATATACCGGAGAGAGACAGAAGGGGAAGGAATTATAGGAGAAGGGAACAGACCCCAGGAGACGGGACACAACCCCCGATTAATACCTGGTACCCATTCACTGCTGGGTGGACAGGGGCGTAGGGTATCGGAAAAGCCGCCCAAATTTTTCCACTCCGCCAGGAATCGAACCCGGGCTCTCTCCTAACCATTGCCACCCGTCAAATAGGACCTTTAAACTATACAAAGAGCTTGGCATCACTCTATTTAGGCAAGTCACGCCAAGGCCACAAAGAGAGAAGGCCTGGGACATGGAGGGGCGGGGGAAGGGGTGGGGGGGTGGGGGCTGACCTCACTCTGTCATCATATAGAGTTAAAATTCTCACACACACCAGTACGTACGATTCGAGGTCAGGTCGGGGCGTGACCAACTGTACATAAGCATTAACATAGACAATACCATCACTTAACACAAACAAAACTCTAATGCTACTTCTATGGGAGCCAACAGGTGTTTTTATTTTTATTTTAGGGATTTCTGGCTTTTCTAGGGTCTGCAACTGTCCCGGGGTATTGCGTTCCCTCCCGTCACGGTCTCAAGGGCTAATGTGACGGAGAGGAGCACCGAGGCCATGCGCAGCTTTAACGTGTGCCTCCGACCCCCGCGCCCCCTCCCTGCCCCCCTCGAGCAGCACGGGGGAAGCAGGGGAGAGCGTGAGTGCTGGGGGCGCGGGCGTGAACCTGGCGTTTGCGGAGGCGTTGCTGTATCTCTCTCTCTCTCTCTCTCTCTCTCTCTCTCTCTCTCTCTCTCTCTCTCTCTCTTTTCCATCAATTATCATCCTTTTCTTTCCTTCCTCTCTTTCGTTTCTCTATTTTATCTTTTTTTACTCTCTCTCTCTCTCTCTCTCTCTCTCTCTACCCCAATGTTACCTCAACGATGCCATGATGTGCCCTAATGTACATTCCCCAGTATTACAGTATTTACATCTCTCTCTCTCTCTCTACCCCAATGTTACCTCAACGATGCCATGATGTGCCCTAATGTACATTCCCAGTATTACCCCAGTATTTTACATCTCTCTCTCTCTCTCTCTCTCTCTCTCTCTCTCTCTCTCTCTCTCTCTCTCTCTCTCTCTCTCTCTCTCTCTCTCTCTCTCTCAAGAAAGCTTAATATCCCTTCTTGTGCCGTAATTTTGACACGTCTGATAATCTCTTGTTTTTTTTTTCATTATGTCAACACTTCATTATCGCACATCGTGGTTTGGGTCTCAGAAATATGGCAGTGTTACGAGGACAGACAAAGGTTCAAGAAAAAAAAGTACTGCGTTCTAAAGAGAAGAAGAACACGTGACACATTCCCACCACACAGGAAACGTTGACTGATAAAAACGTTATTCTTGGCATATCTATTATCCTGTGAGACACTTGCACTACATACATCTTCTGTGCCAGTCATCATCATCATCATCATCAATTACTATTCCACTGCAGTACAACAAAGGTCCTTATCAACGGTTTTTACCTCTCTCTCTCATAAGAACGTAAGGAGTCTGCAAGAGGCCGGTTGGGCTATACAAGGCAGCTCCTGTAATCCTAACCCCACCTTACCTCACTATCCATGAATTTATCCAACCTCTTCTTGCATGTAACTATGGTAATGGTACCCACAACATGACTGCCTAGCCTGTTCCGTTCATCCTCCACTCTATTTGTGAACCAATTCTTGCCTATGTCTTCGCTGAATCTGAATTTGTCTAACTTGAGACCACTGCTCGTTTACTACCAGAACCCTATTGACATCCCCTGTATTAAAGCCCTTCATCCATTTATAGACATCGATAAGGTCCCCTCGCAACCTTCGCCTTTCTAGAGTGTAGATTTAAATGCTTAAGTCTATCCTCATAAGGCAAGTTTCTCACACCCTGAATCATTTTTGTCATCCTTCTCTGTACAGATTCTAACATCTTGATATCCTCTCTCTCTCTCTCTCTCTCTCTCTCTCTCTCTCTCTCTCTCTCTCTCTCTCTCTCTCTCTCTCTCTCTGTTAAGTGTATCAAGGCACCCTTTCCTCAGATATTTTAAGCCGCTAATTGCTGAAGGATTTTCCGAATATTCGTCACCGCTCTCTCTCTCTCTCTCTCTCTCTCTCTCTCTCTCCAGGATATGAGGCGTCCGGAGTAGAAGTATCGTAATTAAGGCACAAAGTCATCTTTTATTATAGTTTGCAAGGGAAAAGAGCCCTTGTAAATGGTGTACCGAGGGTTGCTTTTCCCTAGCACCTATTATCTTGTTCATTCCGGGATGTGTATAGCCTGTCCCTTACGCCCTTTTTCCTCCAGACGCCTCAAATGCGATAATTCCGTATCTTATCTCCGCCTCGTCAAAGCAGTGTGAAGCAACAGGAAAAGAGAAAGAAGATGGCTGTCTTAAGTATATTGTATGGACCGAAATCGATGCCATATGAAAAATGAATAATGTAGGTACACTTCATATAAAAATAGATACATGAAAAAAAAGAGGAAAGAAAAAGAAAGGAAGAAGGAAACTAACATTTCTCCAACTTTCCCTTTCCAATTGGTATACGAGAGAGAGAGAGAGAGAGAGAGAGAGAGAGAGAGAGAGAGAGAGAGAGAGAGAGAGAGAGAGAGAGAGAGAAGCAGTGTGAAGTAGTTAGAGAAGAGAAAGAATTAACATAGCTTGAATAATGTAGGTATACTTCATAAGCAGAGTGAAGTAGAAAGGGAAGAGAAAGAAGATGTGGCTGTCCCAAGTATATTGTATGGACCGAAATCGATATGGTTGGTAATATAAGACACTTCCCTTCTCACATTAACAATTTCTAAAGGTTAAAGAGGGGGTCAGTCGGGTTCTAATGAGTGTTTCCTTAGGTTCACGGTACAGAGGAAGGGTCAAACTAACACCACAAAGGCTTAGTTCGTAGTTTTGGGCCCTTAGTGCGTAGTTTTGAGAACATCGAGATTCACAGAGCTAACTACAAACCAATCGATGACGTCACGGGATAGCGCGCGGATCTACAAACGTTTACCGCGCTCTGTGTGACGTTAAATTTGTTGTTAAATAACTACTGCCTCGGAGCTGACGGTAACGCTAACAATATTATCAGATTTACGTATAAATGCTTATAAATCGCGTTTTTCAACTTGAAATATAACTTTGCGAGTAGAGGAGGCCCATTTCCTTATAAAATGTTGATATGCACCCTTTGAGAGGTATATGATAAGTGTGGGCGGTATGGCAACACCCGGCCGGGGGATTGCCAGACCTCCCTCCTCTGCCTGCCGTGGAGGATAGGATGGCTTGGCGACGAGGGAAAGTTGCCGAACTTTATGTAATTTCTGATTTACTAGGGAGAATTTTGCGTTTTCCTTCTATATGTAGATACAGAAAGCGTTCATCTACCCATACATGTCAACAGAACGATCTTACAATATATAATAGCGAAGAAATCCGAGGCATATAGATGCCCAGACTCAATTCTGCCCGAGGCTCAATTTTATCGATGACAGGGGCCTATATTTTTCCTTCCCCTGTCATTATTAATGAATCTCAGGTGTCGCAACTTGGTGTGAACATGCTCTAAGTATTCACCTGTGGAAATATATTGATGTATATGTGATTGGTATCCTATTTTCTGAGAAAAATGAATGTGCGATCATGGGTGTCGGAGTGCTGCTCTGGAGGATGGCTTGGCGACGAGGGAAAGCTGCCGCTTTATGTACTTATTTAATGAGGCAAATTTTGACATGGTCTTTGTCATCACAATAAAGAATGATGATTATGCTAGTTCTAGACGCCATATCAGTCGAAAAGAACCCTACATACACGAGCTTGAGCTAAGATAACAGAGGCATGTGGATGTCCGGGCTTAAATTTGCCCGTGACGCCGCCCCCATCCGTGGAGGGACCATGGACCTTTGTCGGGTGACCGCTATCCCATGAGTTGGGCCGCAGATATGGCAAGACAGTCTTAATTTTCCCTATTCCTTCCTTCCGTCCTCCGTTCTGTCTGCCTCGATATCTGTCCCATATTTCTATTTGCTTTCTTCCTGCCTCAATCTCCTCCGTATCTTCTTTTTCTTCATCTTAAGCATGTTCGTAGGTAACAAGACATCGAACAGCAGAGTTACTTTGACGTAAATGTGCAGCAAACAACGAAATAATTGAATTCGTAGATTACGATTTAGTACAGTTTGCCTTGAAAGGAAGAAAAATGGGAAAAGAATGTGTTTCTTGACCCAGCAGCTGGAGGGGGCTCCCTAGAATTGCCTGACGGTTCTGTAAACGTGCTTGCGATTCGCTGCAAGGCCAATGACGTCATCAACCAATCAGCGGCCTCGTTGACTTAGCGCGCCTCTAACTACAATCTAAGGTTTGCTTCGTGAATCTGACACTAACGTCGGTAGCTGAATCAATAATGCGTAGTTATGTTAGTTCGTAGTTATTGAGTCTGTTTAAATTGTGAATTCGGGCCCAGGGTCATAAAACTACTACTGGAAATGCCCACAACTCCTCCGAAAGCCTTTTCAAATATGTGTTCTTGGGCGGCGAAATCTCTTATAATACGATCCCAAATAAGGACGGTAAATAATACTGAAGGACTCAAGAAGAAGAAGAAGAAGACCAGCAGATGTAAACAAACCCAGACCAAGACCAACTTCGTGTTAGTGTTTTTAACGGGTCCTTGAAGGTGTGTGTTACCGGCAAACGAGTTACATGACAAGTTTTTAACATGTAATTTCCGACCCCAACTCCATCATCTAAATTCTGACTCCAATTCTAACATCTATATCCTTACCCTAACTCCATCATCTAAGTCCTGGCCGTAACTCCAACATCCTAATCCTTACCCTAACTCCAATGTCTAAATCCTTATCCTAACTCCATCATCCAAATCGGATAATATTCAGGAGGTATGGGCTCTCTCTACCGCCGTTAATACTCACGTTTTCTGCATTATTTCTGTATCAGTATATAGTGTAGACCCTGTTCACTTCCGGAAACCATAAAAAATAAAAAAATAAATACATAAAAAAAAAATTATTCCTGGACCCCGAGAGACATACACCCTCCCTTTATCACATACCGCGCATGACTGATTGTCGCAGAAGCAGTGCCACGGCCTCGGGCTGGTTAGGGCTAGGTTAGGTTAGGTTAGGATAGGTTAGGTTAGGTTAGGTTAGGTTAGGTTAGGTTAGGTTAGGTTAGGCACAAACTATTTTTTTCTGGGTAATTTGTGGTGTTTTTTTCATGTGGAGATGGTTTTTTTCCGGAAATATTAGGATTGTGACTTGATCAAGAAAATTGAAATAGCCCCTTTCCTAATAGTTTCCGGAAAAAAAGACTATCTCCACTTGCACCACATTACCTAGAAAAAATAGTTCCCACATCTCCTGAATTATTACCTCCAAATCGAGCCAACATCCTAATTCTTACCCAAACTCCATCTAAATCCTTATCCTAACTATCATTTTAATCCTGCCAACATCCTAATCCTTACCCTAACTCTATCATCTAAATCCTAACCCCAAATCCAACATCTAAATCCTAACCCAACATCCAAATCCTTACCTAACTCTACATAAATCCAGACCTAACATCCAAATCCATACCCTAACTCTATCATGTAAATCCTGACTCCCTTAGGATAATAAAACCTAACCTGACTCAGTAAAGTAAAAAAAACAAAAAAAAAAACAATTATCTAACCTTCCCCCACCCAGTGATGTTGCCAACCCTTCTTCAGTGTTTTTGGGGCAATTAACAGGCTTTTTTATTTTACTCATTTTGTTGCCCTTGAGCTGATTTCTTAGTTGTAAAAAAAAAAAAAAAAAATCCCATAGGTCTGTGTTTTGTGGTCTTAGATTAGAAGCATGAGAGTTTAACATTCTTTTTATCCCTTATTTGAGGGATGTTAATACATAAGTACACCCGTCTCACTGTGAGGGACACCTTTGAGCTATATAAAGTACTTTGTGCATATACGACACACTGATTCCTGAAGATATTGATTTCTTAAAATATGACACGGATGAGTGAGTATCAAGGGATTTATTTTCATTTATCGCATTTTGGAAGCGGGCGAGAGGTTAGGTTAGATTTAGTTCAGTTCGGTCAGTTTAGGTCAGCAGTTTGTACAGGTTGGGTTAGGTTTAGTTTAGTTAGATCAGGTTGGGTTAGATTTAGTTTATTGGTAGGTCAGGTTACGTTATATTAAGTTCAGTTAGGACAGGTTAGGTTAGATTAAGTTTGGTTAGGACAGGTTAGGTTAGATTAAGTTCAGTTAGGACAGGTTAAGTTATATTAAGTTCAGTTAGGACAGGTTAGGTTAGATTAAGTTCAGTTAGGACAGGTTAGGTTAGATTAAGTTCAGTTAGGACAGGTTAGGTTAGATTAAGTTCAGTTAGGACAGGTTAGGTTAGATTAAGTTGTTAGGTTAGGTTCAATTTAGTTTAGTTAGGATAGGTTAGGTTAGATTTGGTTCATTTAGGTCAGGTTAGGTCAGATCAAGTTCAGTTACGACAGGTTAGGTTAGGTTAGTTAGGACAGGTTGGGTTAGACGTACTTCAATTAGATCAGGTTTGGATGTATTTTATTTGATTAGATTTAACTGTTTATGAAAAATACGTGATATGCTTTCCACTGCACTGTTGGTTGTTACTGGCAGTCGACGAACATACTAGTGGAATTTTACCACTTGATGTTAGGTGATACTTTTAAGGTACGATGAAGGTAGTTTATTTGGTCAGTGGGTGGTGGAATTTATCATACCTTAACTTATTGCATCAAGGGCTTATTATTATTAAACGAAGCTGTGATCAGAACACTTGAGAGTCATCTTATAAATCTCAAATACCTCATCGTCCTTTCCATTTCTGCATGCTATTAATACTCTTGCCCTTCCAAATTAAGTCTTCCATCTTCTATGCATCTGCCTAATTATTTTGTCTAGTTTCAGAATGATATGACTTCATGACACTGAAATCCTGATTATTCCGAGAGCTTGACGTCAGTGGTGGGTGAGGCGACGCACCCTCTCGGCATATACCCCTATTGAGTGACTGGTTGCTAGAAGTCAGTCATCATGGAAGAGGAGAAAAAAGATGTAAGAAAACAGTCTCTTAGATTTAGTATGATCAAGCTACAACTTCTTAGAGCCAAATTTTCATCATGCATTTTGTAAGCTATTCTTAACTTGGTAGCAGCGGGGATCGTGTTTCTTAATGGTCCCTCTAAGCGAGAAAAATTAGTAAAAATCACCACTCACACAAACCATTTCATAATATATATCAAAGGATTTGTGATCAGTTTATGTATCATCTATTTTGGGGGGTTTATATCATGGCACAAATTTGGCCCATCGCTGCTACATGGTAAAGCCACAAATTTGGCCCGTCACTGCTACTGGGTTTAGCAGCGACGGGCCAAATTTGTGGCTGTATGGTGTACCAGTGACGGGCCAAATTTCTGCCATGATGTAAACCCCCCAAAATAGATGATACATAAACTGATCACAAATGTGTTGATATATATTATGAAATGGTTTGCGTGAGTTATGATTTTTTCTAATTTTTTTCGCTAGAGGGGCCTGAAACATGATCCCCGCTGCTACCGGGTTAAGATTTTGTTATTCGAGACTAAATCATAGTAATAGAAACCTTTTTTTGTTACATTTAAAACTTTACTATTCTATTCCAGCATTACTATCCTTGAGTATAATTAATTTGCCATGAAACCACTCAAAGATACCAGACACAGAAGGATTTATCAAGATTTTGTTTTCGTTTTCATACTGTAGGATTTCACCAACAATGATTCCCGCCCCCAAAAAAAACATTTCTAACAATAGCGAGTGAAACAGAGAGCAGGTTTTTGCAAATGCAGACAAAAATAGGCAATTCCAGCAACTCCCACTCCAGCTTCCCGCCCCTGCTAAAAACTATAGAGGCAAAAACATCACACACTTTCTATATGCTTCAGTTTTCTTAATTTAGTACTGTATGTTATACTGAAGGAACTGCTCTGGCTGAAATATCTTTACAACCAACAGGTGAAGTTGATGGGAAGGAATGTATCACAGATGCCGTGTTTTCGTGAGACCTTCCTGTACAGTATCAGCTCGGGTCTGGCAACGGGCTTCCTGCACTTCATGATGACGTCCAGAATTCAGCGCTCAATGCATGTAGCTATTGGGACTTACGGATGTGTGACTTTGGGATACTGGTAAGTGTGTTCGCATGGCCTGCTTGGAATGCTTAGGTCACTGACATGTTAACCCCTTGACTGTGGATTTCCTACAAGAAGACATCACCAACAAAAAGTGGCTGCTACAATTCAATGAAGAAAAATATAAAGTCATACACCTTGTGAGGGGATATCCAGCATACTAATACCACATGGGAAACATTCCACCATCCACCACAGAGGCAGAGAAAGACTGGTAGCATGTTACCGGGCTACCAGTGAAGGCCATATCTGTGCCAATTGCAGCGGACGGGTTAAATAATTATAATCAGTTAATGGAAGACTAAGAAGGCGAGGGAAACTTCAGTGGTCCAGTGCAACACGATTGACTCATTTAAAGACAAGCTCAACCAACACTTCCTTCAACTTGATGTTCACAAAAGTAGAAATGCAAACCACTAAACTCTTATAAATCTCAAGTACTCTCATACTTTAATTTTCTTGTAGGCCTCCCTTTTCTTCTCAGCTGCTTCTTTTTCCTTTTTTCTCCTGCACACAGCCTATATCCACCTCAGCTGCTCAACTCATATAAATCTCAAATACCCTCATACCTAAATTTTCTTGTAGGTCTTCATCCCAGTCTTGCCGTTCTTCCCTTCAGACACAAGACAAGTATACCAATCACACTCGTCACAGGTCATAAGGCGGCTGTCTGTTGTTTCAGGACCTACTGCCGCTACAACTACTCCCTCCAGAAGTTCAACATGGGGCAGCTTCAGGAGGCCATGCAGAAACAAGCTCTCTATGAAGGCACCGAGATGGAAAAACAGTTAAAGAAGGAAATATAAATGTAATTTTTAGACGCTTGTTTATATGCAGAACCAAGGCTTTGTTACGTGGAGCTATGTTGTATATATGACCAACTGTAAACACATTTATTGCAAATAACAGCATATTTGCTCTGCATCTATCATGCAGTGAAATAGAAATGTATTGATCTTTGATAATATATATATATGGATACATTTTAAGTTGTCTATCTATCTATATCTATCTATCTGTATACTTGAACAGGGCCAGACCTAGGGTATAAAGCATTTTTATTGCCTGGCCCACTCTTGGGGTGAGGAGGGTTGTAATGTTCTTGTTGATGTCTGTCTGTCTGTTAGTGCCATTCAAAAACACAGACTGACCTATCACCCAATACACATGAGAGCATCCCTAGTTGAATGCCTTAAATAATTAATTTTGGGGGAAACTCCAACATATAATGACTGAACACCATACTTGATGCATTTCAAAGGATATGTGATGCTTGCCCTATCATCTAAAATGTAATTTTAAAGATAGCCACAATTATTCACTCAGTCTATCAGGAAGGGACTGAGCCACCTTCAAAGCCCTTCAGCATTCTCTGGAAGCACTCACTGTCCGCCCTCAAAACACAGGCGAGTTTTTCATCATGGCTGGGTCAGTTTATTCACTTATTCAGTGGTGCAGTTTTCAAGTGAATGGTAGGAGGCGATCCTCTGAGTCCTGTCCTCACGCTACACAGATGCTGACTCATCAAGGCAGTGCTTGACGTGGTACATTTCTCTAAAAGATTGTTATAGCAATATAATACAATGACAGTTGATTTCAATTAAGTTAATCTCTTGTAGATACTGATTATATCAAAAGTTTAAATAATAGCAGACTTTATTAACAATTATTTCCTTTTATGGTGAAAACAGTGTAGATTCTTCTTGAACACACGTGCAAAATAATTATAATACACAGCATTTTAATACTGCAACAGTACAATTCATACCAGGTGTCCCAAGGCACTTGAAAATACACAAAGAAAAGGTCAAACAATCAACCTTTAACCATTGTTCAAGTGACATCTATTGAGGCTCGTGCCGCCCTCCAGTTAACCCAACCTAACCTAACCTAACCTAACAAAACCCCAAACAGTTACTATAGGTCTGGACTCAGAAAATTCATATATGCTTCCTTACTAACGAGACTTTCTTTACAACTAAGTGAGGTTATTCTTTATTGATTTATACCATAAGTTCCTGTCTATCATGTGTTTGAAGATACCCTAAACTTAACCTAACCTAACAAAACCTCAAACAGTTACTATACATCTTGACTCAGAAAATTCATATATGCTTCCTTACCAATGAGACTTTCTATACAACAAAGTGAGGTTATTCTTTGTTGATTTATACCATAAGTTCCTGTCTATCATGTGTTTGAAGATACCCTAAACCTAACCTAACCTAACAAAACCTCAAACAGTTACTATACATCTTGACTCAGAAAATTCATATATGCTTCCTTACCAATGAGACTTTCTATACAACAAAGTGAGGTTATTCTCTGTTGATTTATACCATAAGTTCCTGTCTATCATGTGTTTGAAGATACCCTAAACTTAACCTAACCTAACAAAACCTCAAACAGTTACTACAGGTCTTGACTCAGAAAATTCATATATGCTTCCTTACTAATGAGACTTTCTATACAACAAAGTGAGGTTATTCTTTGTTGATTTATACCATAAGGTGCTGTCTATCATGTGTTTGAAGATACCCTAAACTTAACCTAACCTAACAAAACCTCAAACAGTTACTATACATCTTGACTCAGAAAATTCATATATGCTTCCTTACCAATGAGACTTTCTATACAACAAAGTGAGGTTATTCATTGTTGATTTATACCATAAGTTCCTGTCTATCATGTGTTTGAAGATACCCTAAACTTAACCTAACCTAACAAAACCTCAAACAGTTACTATACATCTTGACTCAGAAAATTCATATATGCTTCCTTACCAATGAGACTTTCTATACAACAAAGTGAGGTTATTCTTTGTTGATTTATACCATAAGTTCCTGTCTATCATGTGTTTGAAGATACCCTAAACTTAACCTAACCTAACAAAACCTCAAACAGTTACTATACATCTTGACTCAGAAAATTCATATATGCTTCCTTACTAATGAGACTTTCTATACAACAAAGTGAGGTTATTCTTTGTTGATTTATACCATAAGGTGCTGGCTATCATGTGTTTGAACCTAAACTTAACCTAACCTAACAAAACCTCAAACAGTTACTATACATCTTGACTCAGAAAATTCATATATGCTTCCTTACTAATGAGACTTTCTATACAACAAAGTGAGGTTATTCTTTGTTGATTTATACCATAAGTTCCTGTCTATCATGTGTTTGAAGATACCCTAAACTTAACCTAACCTAACAAAACCTCAAACAGTTACTACAGGTCGTGACTCAGAAAATTCATATATGCTTCCTTACTAATGAGACTTTCTATACAACAAAGTGAGGTTATTCTTTAATGATTTATACCATAAGTTCCTGTCTATCATGTGTTTGAAGATACCCTAAACTTAACCTAACCTAACAAAACATCAAACAGTTACTATACATCTTGACTCAGAAAATTCATATATGTTTCCTTACCAATGAGATTTTCTATACAGCAAAGTGAGGTTATTCTTTGTTGATTTATACCATAAGTTCCTGTCTATCATGTGTTTGAAGATACCCTAAACTTAACCTAACCTAACAAAACCTCAAACAGTTACTATACATCTTGACTCAGAAAATTCATATATGCTTCCTTACCAATGAGACTTTCTATACAACAAAGTGAGGTTATTCTTTGTTGATTTATACCATAAGTTCCTGTCTATCATGTGTTTGAAGATACCCTAAACTTAACCTAACCTAACAAAACCTCAAACAGTTACTATACATCTTGACTCAGAAAATTCATATATGCTTCCTTACCAATGAGACTTTCTATACAACAAAGTGAGGTTATTCTTTGTTGATTTATACCATAAGTTCCTGTCTATCATGTGTTTGAAGATACCCTAAACTTAACCTAACCTAACAAAACCTCAAACAGTTACTATACATCTTGACTCAGAAAATTCATATATGCTTCCTTACCAATGAGACTTTCTATACAACAAAGTGAGGTCATTCTTTGTTGATTTATACCATAAGCTCCTGTCTATCATGTGTTTGAAGATACCCTAAACTTAACCTAACCTAACAAAACCTCAAACAGTTACTATACATCTTGACTCAGAAAATTCATATATGCTTTCTTACCAATGAGACTTTCTATACAACAAAGTGAGGTTATTCTCTGTTGATTTATACCATAAGTTCCTGTCTATCATGTGTTTGAAGATACCATAAACTTAACCTAACCTAACAAAACCTCAAACAGTTACTACAGGTCTTGACTCAGAAAATTCATATATGCTTCCTTACTAATGAGATTTCTATACAACAAAGTGAGGTCATTCTTTGTTGATTCATACCATAAGGTGCTGGCAATCATGTGTTTGAAGATACCCTACTAATGCCCGCCCCCCCCCCCCAGCAATGCCCCCCTCCAGTAATGGCCTCCCTCCAGTAATTGACCCCCCAGCAATGCCCCCTTCAGCAATGCCCCCTTCAGTTATGCCCTCCCCCCAGTAATTGACCCCCCAGCAATGCCCCCCTCAGTAATAGCCTCCCCCAGCAATGACCCCCCCCCCCCAGTAATGGACCCCCTCCCCAGTAAAGGACCCCCCCAGTAATAGACTCCCTACCCAGCAATACCCACCCCGCCCCCCGCTGGCCCACAGAGCATTCCGAATAAATCTAAACTAACCCAACCTAACCTAACCTATCTAACACGGGCTTAAGACTGCAATGTCCGTCACAGGTGCAGATAATGGTGGTAGGAGAAACACCGCCTTCCCTAAACACTTGTAACACCTTCGGGTCGCGCTAAAAAAGGAATTAGATAAGCGAGAAAACACGTCCAGTCACACCATGTTCAAATTTGGCGGCTCCAGGTGTTGCGTGAAATACCTCCTTGGAGAAATATGTTGCTCTGCTGTCCACCACGCATGCGCACTCGGGAATACACAGCAGGAAAACCTATTAATTTGTCTGGTTTTGTTATAGTTTGTCCACTTTTGATCTTTGTGAGGGTTAATATTCCTCGTAAGACATTAACACACCAGACCAAGACCAAAAAAACAAGAATGTCAACGTAGTGTAATTCTTTCAATAAAATCTACTCTATTCGTTTGTTATAAAGCTTTCTACTAATTAAAAGGGTTGCTCTGATATATGTACCGTGTATTGAAGCCGAAACAGGACGAGTAAACGATAGCGATGAGTGAAATATGGAAAAAAAAGTTAGATAGTTGGACCTCTCCCTGCGAGCTATTTTACGGTTGCGAGATAATTCCTACGATACCGAGGTGAACACACACACACACACACACACACACACACATTTATACCTTATTATATTTCTTTACCTTCATATCTTCATTGTATTGGGCGAGCCTTAGGACAGCAAATATGAGTCTGCAGGATTAATTGCTTCAGAGGAGGACGTGGAGAACAATTAAATGGCTGCAGGACACACTCAAACACACACTGACCTTCTCCTCACGAGGTCACAACGGTCACTGCCTGAAATCCCTTGTGGCCAGCAGTGTTACCAACTTACCAGTCTCAGACCCAAAACTTCAGACACCAAACTTCAGACACCAAACTTCAGATCCAAGCTTCAGATCCAAAACTATAGACCCAAACTTCAGACCTAATTAAACTTCAGATCCCAAACTCTAGATCCAAAACTTCAGATCCCAAACTTCACACCTAAACTTCAGACCAAAACTTCAGATCCAAACTTCACACCCAAAACTTCACATCCGAACTTCAGATCCAGAACTTTAGACCCCAACTTCAGATCCAAAACCAGACCCAAAACTTTAGACTCCAAACTTCAGATCTAGACTTTAGATTCAAGACTTCAGACCCAAATTTCACACCTAAACTTCAGACATTTTACAAAGCCTTCGTGTAGGATTTCCGGGTAGCCTATTTCCTTGGGTAGTTTTATGGTTCTGGTGGTCTGGCAAAGTTTCTGTACCATGAACCTAAAAAAAAAATACATTGCAATACGATTAATCCCTTACTCGGCCTCTGGAAATTGTTAATTGATGTGAGAGGCGGAGGAGTCTGAAAATACCAACCTGAACGATGCAGTGAAGCTGGTTCGAGCCATTGATCAACCGAATCATACCCATAAACGGCCAACAGGGAAGACAACTCTATAACCAAATGCCTTTACTGGGACTCAAAGGTGATTTAGTAGTGAATATTTAGGGGTAGGAAGCTTTGTACTGAGAATTAAGCGTGCCTTGTCTCACACCAGATCCGCCTCTCCCTCCAAATAAAATAAAATAAAAGAAAACGAGCTATTTCATGAAGTCCAGAGTTAAGTCTTATGATATTTGTGTGGTTAAAACATAAGTTGAATAGTTTACGAGGTCTTATGATTACTACAAGTATTTATCTTTTAGCGGGCTTTAGGGGTGACTATTGCATTTTTTTTAATTTGCAGGCTTTTGTATTTCTTTGATTAACATTTTTTCTCTTATGACCAGATTCTTTTGAGGTGACTAGCGGACTTTTTGTGAATAGCAGATTCTTTTATTTCTTATGATTGGCGGCCTTTAAAAAATTATTCTGGTTAGCGAGTTTCTTTCCCCTCGTTTACACTTTCTCTGAGCTGTTTCCTTTTCTTGAAAATAAAAACACTTTCCATGGATTATTCCTTTAGTGGACAAATAGACTTTCCACGGTCAAGGGAGTGTGTTATGGTAGATATATAAACCTTTTAGAGGTACGAACACTTTAATCCTTAACACGGATGGCGAGATCCTGAGAAATATTACTCTCACACTCATTAATTTGTAGCCCCATTGAAAGGGTAATGAAGCCACGGATACACATCAAGGAGGAAGAGGAAAGAAGGAAAAGAGGAAAAGAGGAAAATATGAGACCCAGACAGTGAAGAGCTACATATCAGGGAGCGCCGTACGTGTTACAAAAAGGCAAAACTCCAGACGGTCAACTCGGATCCACGTCGCCTCCCTCCCTCTTCGGCGCATATAAGCAGCCTCACTTTACGAAGCATAAGCTGAGGCCATCGCCAACCTTCAGGAACGACAGATGGATACGCTCGTCGTCCCTCAGTTTCTCGTTTATCCTCCTTATTGCTACAGCGTCAGGCTTCTGGTCGTCAAGGTTCAGGACTCTGCCATTCAACACCGTATTGTCAAAGGCGATGATGCCGCCGGGCCGCACCAGCACCAGGCACTGCTCGTAATAGCGATCAATGTTTGCCTTGTCGGCGTCGATGAAGGCGAAGTCGAAAGTGCCGGTCTGGCCCTCCGCGATGAACCGCTGCAGGGTGTCCGTGGCCAGGCCGATGTGGACGTGGATCTTGTCAGCCACGCCGTCCTCCTGCCAGAACGGCCTGCCTGTTGAGAGAAAACCATTCGCTATAGTCTATTCAAAGTATCGAGGCAAATAAGCCCCGCCCACCAAAGCCCAGCGAGCACCAATAAGATTCAACCTTTCCCATTATCAACCAATAGCCTGAGATGAAGAGGGGGCGAAGTTTGCTTGCTCGTGAAACATGGCCAATAATAAGCACCCGAACGGCCTGCCTGTTGAGAGAAGACCATTCGCATTAGTCTATTCAAAGTATCAAGGCAAATAAGCCCCGCCCACCAAAGCCCAGCGAGCACCACTAAGATTCAACCTTTCCCATCATCAACCAATAATCAACAAGTAGCCTGAGATGAAGAGGGGGCGTGGCTTGCTTGCTCGTGAACCATGGCCAATAATATGCACTTGTTGGGGAATGGGAAGGGGGCCTATTCGCCAAGTTAGCCTGAACGGAGTAATGTAATAGCGGTAGTACCAGAAACAATGGCCGCCTTTATCCCCGACGCACCATTCTTTACCTAAATTGATGTTTTCCTCGGTGATGTCCAAGGCGTGCACCTCGCCGTCCTGGGGCAGCGCCAGCGCCGCAGACAAGGCACTAGCGCCTGTGTAGACCCCCACGTCCAACACCTGCAAACCAGGACCCAATGACGCCGAGATCACAGAGATATTTATATTCTTAAATCCGTGCCTATCACTACATGGTTATGGGGTTGCTGCTCCACAAACTTGTAGGGCAACCGGCAAATAGTTCTGCTAACAGTGGTTCATTTCTTCACTCCAAGAACTCAACGACACGAAGACTGCTCCAAAGAGGCTGCTCGAATCACTCACTCTGGGTCCGCCCGGCCTGGGAAGTATATTCTACAAAGTTTTCATTGAGCGGCACTGCGCCAGAACTCGCATCATAGCCTTTTCATATCAGTTCCCTAACCCCCAAAATATGGAAATATAATTGGACGGAAATACAGTACTGATAACTGCATTTTGATTACAGATTAAGGCAGATTATGGCAGCAGCTGGCAATACTGCAATGGCGTGAACTCCTGATATGTAGTGAAAAGTAAATGTTGCCGACTCCAACCCCCTAGCTACCCATGCAGTGACCAACGCCCCTGCACCAGGCCTCACCATCGTCTCATCCAGTCCGCTCCATCATGTTCAATCCTTATCTGCGGCATGTCCCCCCCCCGCCCCTCCCCGCCCCGCACTGACCTTCCTTCCGCCGATGCTCCGGATGAGGTTTGCGTTGAGCTGCAGGACCTCCGGCGCCCCGAGCATGACGTACCTGGGCAGCGTGAGGGTGAGGGCCATCAGCTTCTTCTGTCCCTCCGTGAGTCTGGTGGACGGGGAAGCAAAGATCAGTGCTCTCCTTTGGGTGGTCGGCATCTAGGTAGAGGCCCTGTTCACACTGCCGACTCTGGGCCACGACAACTCTGCGACTCTTAGGCTCCCTTCACACTGTGCCGACTCTGGGCCACGACAACCCTGCGACTCTTAGGCTCCCTTCACACTGTGCCGACTCTGGGCCACGACAACTCTGCGACTCTTAAGCCCCCTTCACACTGTGCCGACTCTGGGCCACGACAACCCTGCGACTCTTAGGCTCCCTTCACACTGTGCCGACTCTGGGCCACGACAACTCTGCGACTCTTAGGCTCCCTTCACACTGTGGCGACTCTGGGCCACGACAACTCTGCGACTCTTAGGCTCCCTTCACACTGTGGCGACTCTGGGCCACGACAACCCTGCGACTCTTAGGCTCCCTTCACACTGTGGCGACTCTGGGCCACGACAACCCTGCGACTCTTAGGCCCCCTTCACACTGTGCCGACTCGATCTGGGCCACGACAACCCTGCGACTCATAGGCCCCCTTCAAACTGTGCCGACTCAGCATCCGGCGATCGTTTCAAGACCTCTTCCCGACCATGTGCGACCCTTTCACATCAACATTTCACACCCATGACCTCGTGTACCCTGAGTCGCTGGGTTGTCGTGGCCCAGAGTCGGCATTGCGCGTACGTGGTTCTTAGGCTTAAAATACGCTTTTGATGGTTGTGCTGTGGAGGGCTCTGTGAAGAAGCGACCTAAGGGTATATACAGAGGCAGCTCACCTGAGGGAGTGGTCCACAGTGTACCTCACCAGCGGGTCCTCACTTCCATAGCTCTTCAAATTCGCCATCTCTTAATTCTTGTCCTCTGCCAGAAAATGAAAGTAATTATAATAAGATCATCAACAGCCCTTGCTAAGCCTCGATCCCTCTTCCTTCTTCTTCTGCTTCTCTCTTTTTGTTCTTTTCTTGTGGTCAAACTATTGCTTTACTTAATAGCCGTAAAAAAAATGCATATGCTATTGATTTTCTGCATTTTGAGAGAGAGAGAGAGAGAGAGAGAGAGAGAGAGAGAGAGAGAGAGAGAGAGAGAGAGAGAGAGAGAGAGGCAATATATCACCCTTGACCCCAAAAGATAGTCCTAAATAATCTGTCGAGTCACTGAGGCGGAGCAGGGCATGGAGTAGTGGAGGGTGGAGGGGCAGGAAGGGTACATAGGGGGTGATGAGGGGGGCAGAGGGTGTAGGATCTCGGTAGGATTAAAGAGTATCCTACATCCTATACTTAATTCTGTCCTCAAAGGGTCACGGAACACACACACACGTACACACATACTTGGAGAGCACAGATGACAGACAGCACCTTGCAACATGTGTTTAACAAGTTGTAAACAAAAAATATACCACAAAATGTACTGAGAAGAACTTTTAAATTTGTTATATATATCCCGTTTGGTATGTGCGAGAATTAAGGGCAAGGGGCGGTATAGGATCGAAGTAGGAGCCACGATAAATTAGAATTATATTTTCTTAAACATTTGTAGGCCTCGACCCTTTCTTAAATTCCTTCCTGCCTTCTTTCCTTCCTTTTTTTCTTCTTCTCTCCCTCCTTCCTTCCTTCCCATCTTTCTTTCCTCTTTCCCTTTTTTTCTTCACTCCCTCCCTCCTTTCTTCTTTTTTTTCCATCTTTCTCTCTCCTTCCTTAATTCCTTCTTCCCCTCGATCCCTCCTTTCCTTCTTTCAATTCAATTCTTTCCCCTCTCCTTCCTTTTTTTTTCTTCTCTCCCTCCCTCCTTCCTTCTTTCTTCCCCTCTCTCCCTTCCTCGATCCTTCCTTTCTTCCCTCACCCCATACTGAAAAAAACCCTCATGAAAACTCAATATAGTCTACCCGCTCCTTTTCGTCCGTTGGGAATAGTTAACTACTGTGAGAGAGCGCAAATCAAATGTCTGACCATTACAAGCAAGTACAATCACATGACACAAGTTTGATATATTGATGACCGCGGGAACTTACAAGACCTAGGAATTAACTTACCACTGGGGGCGTTGAGGATGCGAGATAGTGACGTTGTGGTGTGGTAAAGGACGAGCCAGCGGTGTATTGAGGCAGCTGCTATTATGTGCCAGTCAAGAGTCTACTGAATCTGCCAACCATAGATGCCAACGGTGGTCAATTAGGTTCTAAGCCCCGCACTACAAACTTTCAATCTGGGTGGGAATGAGAGATTGCAAGACAGAGTTGAGAGCATTGCTTTTTATAGGGAAATTGAAGTCTACGTTTCATCTCTCGGCTAAACATCCACTCTGAACAGTCTATATTACTCTTATAAAGATGAATATTCTACTTGTAACATGACTATTTTGCTCGTCCTTCATGTTATCTTGTTATGTAATGTCACTGTTATATAAGTAATTATCCTGCAATACCACTTCACTTACCCATATTAGAATCTTTTTTTTTTTCAACGCCTCTAGCGCCGGTAGGCTTGCTTGAGGGGCCTGGATGGTGTTCGGCCCCAGCGCAGGCAAGTGTTTATAGTGGCGCCATCTTTGGAGGCTTATACACCCACATTTGTTAAGGCTTTCGTAGAGGTTGTTGTGTTAGTATTGTAGCAGTAACCCCTACAAACAGCCGTGTGCTCTTCTCCCTGGTGACAACGAAAATGGTGTGGCAGCACAGACTCAATTTATTAATATTTTCATTGTTGCTCTCCTGTGCCATCTAAGCCTTCTGTCTTGTGCGTCCTAATTGTTTGTCTTTCCTGTTACTCGGTTATCTTCAACTGTCTGTCTTCGTCCTCCTATTTTTAACTTATACATATTGTTCCACATCTACACCAACACTTCAATGTCAATTACACAACACAACATTCACATAAACGCATACACACACAAACACCTTTTCTGTGTGTTGTGTTTGTCTCAATGACCTTCGTATGTTTGTTCAAATAAATCACCCTGACGGATATTGCCTTTCTGTATCCGTGAACCAATTAGCATCAGAACACTCACTTAACACCAACAATATTTCCATGGGGTTTTATGAGCATGGTGATGACAAGGCTTCTGCAGCAAGTTATACATCACGACAGCCACTATAAAAATTCGCCTGCTCCACTAATTCAAACTTATGCTGGAGAAGAGCATTCTATTTAATCTTCTTTTTAGCTCAAGGTGCTTCTTCGAGATTGTGACGAAACGCAGAGCACACAAGAAACATTATTGTATCAGCAGAATTTCATGTTGGTCTTTGGTAACAACATAGTATCCAACTTTTGCACTCTATGGGTCTGAATACAACAAATACTCACTATTAAAAAGGTCAGTCCCTCTGTAGCATCATCACTTGACTAGGCATTCATAGGAGTTTAGGGCATTTCCAGGGGTAGTTTTATGACCCTGGTAGTAGTATGACCCTTCTGTACCATGAACGTAAAAAAATTCTCATTAGAACCCGACTGATCACCATTTTGGCCTTTGGAAATATAGCTGAAATAGTTGAAGCATCTGACAATAATAACTTTAACCTCTTCCACAATTAAATGTAAAGAAAATGAGATCCTACAAAGGTGGGTCATGAGGAAGCACTAAATCTAAAACGGCAAGGAGTGAGAGCTCGATTTTAAGGGCAAACAATTTTTATTTGAATACAAAAATATTAGTACACAGTTTCACACCAATGGGCATCATCTGAGAGCTCTGACCAATACAAGGGTCGCACCATAGGGCACACTTGTAGCACTAGAAGATAATACACCAGTGTCCTCCATTCTGAACCTGATAGGAAACCACATTTGACGGTTGGTTGAGATTTTTGCGTCGTACTGGGTGTTGGATATTCATGGTTGTGTTATGATTACAAGACTCAGGCCCTGAACAGATAATGTGCTGGTGTGTGAACCTCAAACAGGCAACTGAGGAGCACTGTCTGGCCAGCACCTAACACGGGCCAGGCAAACATAAGGGTCGTGCCGTGCGGCCAACCCCTAGATCTGCCCACGTACACAGTGTTTACAAGAACGCGTTACCGACTAATGGTAATGTGAATATGACGTTACAGTGAACAAAATGAGCTTCAAGGAACGAAATCGAACTTGAGAATCCCTTGTTTGTGAGCTGGTAATTGGCATGTCACCTCCACTATAAAAAGACTCAAGCAGCGGATCTCCACGCTACGCAACACAACAGCGACCTAGAACGCTGACCTACGGGTATTTGCCATAGCAGTGTGTTTGGGTTTTCAGCCGGTAAACTAGTGGATTATAAAACTGTATTATCATCATAACATTGTCGTCGGTATTCATAACATTACTATGCTGAATCGTATGTATCATCTACGTAGCAAGCAAGGTCACCACAGAAACTTGCCGCATTCTACAAACCAATAGCGAATAGCACAACAGATTCAAACGTTTTCCGGTGAGATTTAAGTTGAACGTAGTGACTTTACCGAACCTTACAGCTACAAACATTAATCTGGTGAAAGAACTCAGGCTCCTAAACTATCAGTGATGAGTCGGAAGAGCTTGCAACCAGAGGAAAACGATACAAATAAAGCCGTGATTACCAAGTGTGCAACGGGTGGACTCAAAGACCTGTCCCCGTGACGATCCCTTAGGTGTCTGTAAGCCCTGCACAGCGATCACCTCGTCCACAACAGCAGAATTAGATAGACCCGTCAGTGCAGTGATCCCTTTGGTGTTAGCATACTTAACACAGGTACTATACAGCATGTACACAAGATATCACCTCAAGTAATACAGTCTCGGCCAGTTACAGGCAACGGAACACAGTGGACATTGTACTAGGTTATAAGACCATAGATAAACGAGTGTAAATCCCTGTATCGCTGTAGAAGCAAGCAAGGTGTCAAACGTTAATGTACATGCTTACACCACCAATGGGCCTTGACACAGTGGCGGAGACAGGTCTGAGAGTCTAATGTACATGAGGAAGGGATCATCAGCTCTCTGTCTGTACATGTCACACGTCACCAAGAGCTGTTCCGAGGCCTACACACGGCGAACAAGGGCATGCAGGGGAGCTTGGAGACCCTTACAGCGGCGGAGACAGGTCTGAGAGTCTAATATACATGAGAGACCACCAATCTCTGCCTCTATATGTTACACACACCGAAGGGCCGCTCACACACCCTTCCACAGTGGCCAAGACAGTAAACAGCTAACAAGGTCTATCAACTACACTCAAATACAATCCAAAGCTGCAACAAAACAACACAGATCTTCAAATAAACCTTAGGGTAGTAGTGCATTGTTCCCTGTACTCCGCAATGAAGATGATGTAATACTACCAGCAGTGGCAAAGGTTGAAACTCACACACCTACATGGTCAAAGGAGGAAAATGTAACCCTTTCGCATTTCCTTACTTCCTGGCGTTCGCGTAATAGAAGTCTTAAGTCCTGTGTTACTTACGGAGACGTTCTAAGCGGTAAATAGCTGAGGGTAATGAGCACTATAGTATGTCTCCTCTTTCTCACATGCATGAGTCTTATAACACAGGCCAGTGACGTCAGGTATGCCATGCGGAACACCACTTGAGGTTTAGGTGGGACTATAAAATCCATGCAATACTGTCGCTGGGTGGGCCCGAGCTGCCGCACAACTACAGATCTCAACTAACTGGACAAACTGTATCATTAACAACCACTATGGTAAACCTGATATCTTACATTACCAGAAACGTCCTAGAGAACTTGGCACAGCATTGTTATAGTACATGAGTTTAGTCCTTACCATAGAGATCTACGAGATACAAGAAGGGCGGGAAACCTCTCTAAATAGACGAGCTTCCCTTGATACTGTTATATGTGACCTAACCATTATGTATCCTAATGTAATTGAAGCTTCCCCTGATATATGCAACCTGATTACTACACATAATTAAAAACTATTACATCTCAGTTTTTGTGACAGAATCAAATTTCTCATTATTGTATTCAACTTATTATTTACAGACTCCAGAGTTACCAGCAGAAAAACATCTATGATCCGAAATCAATTATTCATATCTTACAAGCGCCTGGTACTGCATCCATGGCCAGGGGCGCTGCAGCTACAGGAGCAAGTGTGTGTGAAAGCAACGTTAACCTTGAGGGGCTATTACACTGGGCAAATTTTCCGTGGATCTTCAGTCAAACCACGATTTCCGCTAGCGTGGTTTTCATTGGTTTCTTGTTATTGCTGATGATGATGATGGTGAGTAATACCATCGTCCTTCAGTGAAATCTACCATAGCTTTGGAAGATCGTGGACACGTCAGAAAACCACGGAAGTATAAGAACCACGCCAGCGGAAATCGTGGTTTGACTGAAGATCCAAGGAAAATTTGCCCAGCGTAACAGCCCCTTTACAGGAGAGTGTATGCTGGGAAAAAACTGGTTCTGATTAGCTTGAGGCAAGATTAGTTTGCACAATTCGGAATGAAACAGCAGTCTCAATTCCGATTATTTTCTTGCTCGCTTGAGACAAATACACGACTAACATTTGCAATTATTTTTTGGGGTTTGTTTGTGCTGAATATTTTATTACTAATCTCCAATGAATATTCTTTGGGGGGAATTCCCTCAGGAGCTGGCAAGAACACAGGGGCCGTCCACCACCACGGGAGGCACAGCCAGACTCCACATGCACTCGGCAAGACTTGAACTGACCACTACATCTAAGAGAAGAGGGAACAAGGACTTGACTAGAATAATCACTATATACTCAAGTTGATCTCTTAAACTGCAATAAGCGAATGTTCTTATGAGTTACGTATGCGCAACAGAATATGATTACAACTAACGATTCAATACATTTTCTGGTCACCTAATTTCCGGGGTCAATTTACGCTCTCCTCTATTCTGAATACATGCCCGGCGTTATCTTATCTCCCCATGCTTCTTCTTGGCCTAACATTGCTATCTTGGAAGGATTACAACACTTAGAGATTGTAATAAGGAATCTCTCGCCCACCTCAACCAAAAACGTGGCTATTAACTACGAAGGCTTCTCTTAAACCTAACGATCTATTTGTTCGATGGTTCACTCCATATGTTTCCTCTGTATGTTATTTCAGTGGGTGTTACAGGAGAAGCGATTTGCGGGCTTTTTTATCATTAGTTTTCTTTTTTACTGCCCTTGAGCTGTTTACTGTAAAAAAAAAAAAAAAAAAAAAAAAATTCCGATCGACAACTCAAGTCCACTAAGTCGTCATGTGTTCCCATCTATTTGACGGCAACTTTAGTCAACTTTTTTTACGGCTATGGACCAGTAGACACGCCAATGGAGGTGGAATGTAACCTGTGAAGAGTGAATGGGCTGGAATATTATGACCCTGACTGTGCTTCATGCAAATACCAGATTTTTATGATGATACTGATGAAGAATTTTAATCCAACCCACAAATTCAACGTCTAAACTTTTCCTTCAATATTTTCCTTTCCTCTCCATATCTCGCTTCAACCTTGGCGATAGGAAGTTCCTCTGCTTAAAACCATCAAAGAAAATATGTCAGGCCCGGGACATGCTAAACGGGTGCTCAGTGCTAAAGTAACACTTGGTGAGGCATAAGGAAGGACATTTTTTTCTAGTTTGACAGGAAGTTCCTTTGCTTATAACCGTCAAAAGAAGAAATGTTATGCCTGGGATAGATGCTAAACAGGTGCTGTGCTAGAGTAACAGTTTGTGAGGCATTAGAAGAAGAAGCAAAAGGAAGAAGGACATTTTTTAAAGTTTGATCGTAAGTTCCTCTGCTTAGAATCGTCAAAGAAAATGTGTAATGCCTGGGACAGATGCTAAACAGGTGCTCAGTGCTGTTTGATCGTAAGTTCCTCTGCTTAGAATCGTCAAAGAAAATGTGTAATGCCTGGGACAGATGCTAAACAGGTGCTGTGCTAGAGTAACAGTTGGTGAGGCGTTTGAAGAGAGATATTTTTTTCTAGTTTGATAGGAACCTCCTCTGGCGAGTTTCTCAGTGTTAAGCAAGTGTCTGGTGAATGGCAAAGCTGCACACACACCAAACATGATGGTGTGTGCTGCAGACATAAGTTTTTAGTGCAACACATACAAAAAAACTGAGTACAAGTTCCTTCACCAGAGCCGTATTTCAATGTAATCTCCCTCTACAGTTTACAAGGGAAGCTAAACGCATGCTGCCCTATATGCTGAGGAGAAAGTCGAAGGTGTGAAATGAGAACTCAGAAAATGAGGTTACGAGAAACATCCCTGGTCGCCAAGGTTTCAGCCCCCACGTGTCAAGTGTACAAATTTAAGATGATAAAGTACTTCAGTCTCTCGTCACCAAGGTTTTCCCCTCACACAAGTTGAGAGTAGAGATTTAACATGACACAATACTGAACTCTCGCCACTAATGCTTCAGTCCTCGCAAGTGTCAAGTACAAAGATTGAAGATGATACGATACTTCAGTCTCTCATCACCAAGGTTTCTCTCTCACACAAGTCTGGGAGTAGAGATTTAACATGACAATATTTTACTCTCGTCACCAATACTTCAGCTCTCACAAGTGTCTGGGTGTAATGATTTAAGATGACCAAATTCTTTAGTATTTCATCACCAAGGCTTCAAACCCCACATGTGTCTTAAGGTCCACACTGTCAAACTCTTCATAGGCTTAGTCCATATTTCAAAAGGGTCTTGCGGAAGTTGTCGGCGTTTCTACGGGTGGGTGGTTTCTTGAGCCTGGTGGTGGTTCTGCAAGGCTTCCGTGCTGTGAACGGGACAAACACTCATGACAATCCGCTGTACCTCCTCTCTGGCCTTGAAAAAAGCGCGTAACAGAAGCCACGAATGTTTGATAGTACACATGTGAGTGCCAAGAGTCAAACTAACCCGTCACGTTCTCCCATAAGTTACGGAAGTCACAAGGAGGTACGTCACAACACTTATTTCACATGTACAAAGTCTTCTTCCGGCCATGTTTCAGCCCACTACTGATTGTCCCCTCCAGTTCGGTGTCGTATGAAGCAAAGCAATGTTACGAGAATTATCAACAGGGGAATCTTGAGTCCATCCCGTGACTAGTCCATCGCTGGGTATACGATAATGGTGCCAGGTTGATTTCCACACACGCAACTAGTACCTTGTGTTTGTCTGCCTACCGTAGACAAGTACTGCCGTCCCTCAAATAGTACGGTTTCCAATAGTTCGGTTTTGGTTTTATGTGGATTTTCTAAGAAGATTTTTTTGGATTTTTAAATTTCACGACAAGTAGGAAATTTAAAAATCCTGAAAGATCTTCTATGAAAATTCGTATAAAACTGAAACCAAACTATTGGAGACCGTACTATTTGAGGGTCGACTGTATTATTATAGTGAAGCTTATTTGAGTCATGGGGTAATAGTTTCCACGAGCTCTGGTGTGGTTTAAATACATGACCAACTTAATGATTTTCGTGTTAGGTTCCTTCGTGAAAAAAGAGGTTGGTTACGAGTGTCTGTGTGTTAGGGAATATTCTAAGGTTACTCTATACAGCAAGTAATGGTACATACTCGTAGAATTAGAAAGAAAGGTATAATAATTGAAATCACAAATAGAGGTGAGGGAAAACGAATGCAGACACACACGCACATACACACACACACACACGCATACCTCACTCACCACACAGCAGCTGACAGATCAATAATAGTCCTAAAAAAAAAAAAAACCCAGTCTACCATGAGATACTAAATTACGAAATGAGATTCACAAAAAAAAAACACGACCGTCAATCACGCACCTCGGCCAAACACCGACGCCGCTTGCCGGGCGCCCCAAAAAACAAGGTTCCAGCGCGAAAACCGATCATCCGTCTGAGCAAACAAAACAGGTCAACCACCACCACCACCACCACCACCATCGCACGTCACAAACCAACCAAACAGCGTCTTAACACCAAAGTATCTCGAGTAGTATAAATAATATGTACAAATCATCAATACACACTAAGGGCAGAGTCTTCCAGCACACTACATCACTACCGAACACCTTGGGGAGGATGTGCAGACGACACCCTCAGCCTCGGCCCATCCCACCCCCATGCCTGACTCTCGCGGGCATGGCGGGGAGAGGGCGAGAGAGGCGCCAGAACGAGAGCTTCACATCTTCTCATCGTAGGGCGAGTCTGTCTTCTTGTACTTGGTGTATTGGGTGTCATACTGCGCTGGAGGGTTGGATTCCTTGGGGACTATTGGGAAGCAGCACCAGAGTATGAACGCAATGAATGCCACAAACGTCCCGATGAGGAGAATGAAGTCCTCGATGGTCTGGAGGGGAGGGAAACACTTCTTAGTCTTAGTGAGCCAAGCGAGATGGTGCCACTATAAAACACTCGCCTGCACCATAGTGGGGCGACCAGCAGACCCCATCAAGAGGACCTACCAGAGCTACAGGATAAATGTAATAAAAAAGGCTGGGGTAGTATATGTCTGCTGCGGGTCACTCGAAAGATTCAAATACATAATAATGATAATGATTTGAATAATAACAATAATAGTACTCAGCCTAACCATTACCTCGACTGCAAGATATGTGGTTACGTAGCTAGTCAATGAAGGTGATGATGGGTGTTCTTGTATATATGTACGTGTGTGTGTTTGTACTCACCGGTTCTTCCCCTAAAAGGATGGAATTGACAAGATACACAAAGTCGTCAAATGGAGTCATGACTGCTCGGTCCTCGGTCCAGACACCTCCAGCTGAAAAGTAGAGATTTCTTACTTACTTTCTTACTCACTTACAACTTACAGGAGATAGAGTAAGAGAATGAATGTAAAATGAAGTGTGTGTATCTGGACCTAAAATGGACCAGAGAGGATAAGAAATTGAAATGAGAGAGGAGGAGGAGGAGGAGGAGGAGGGTGCAGCAGAGAAAGAGAAAAACACACACACACACACACACACACAAAAAAAAAAAAAAAAAAAAAAAAAATGTAAATAAATAAACAATAAAAAAAAAAAAATTATATAACAAAATAATTTCAAACGACAGAAAACAACAAATTTCACTCAATCCTGGAAAAAAAATACACAGCCCAACACGAACATAGGATAATACCAGTCAGCCTGCCATAACAGAGAGCGGGTCTGAAACCTTATCAACGGCAAATGGTAAATGAGAGAGAGAGGAGGAGGAGGAGGAGGAGGATCTACCAGAAGGATGTGGTAGTTACAGGAATGGAACAAAAAGTGGCTGCTACAATTCAGTGAAGAAAAATGTAGTCCTGCATCTTGGGAGGGGATATCCAGCACACCAATACCACATGGGAAACACTCCACTATCCACCAGAGGCAGAGAAGGACGTGGGAGTGTATGTTACCAGGCTACCAGTGAAGGCCAAATCCGTGCCAATCGCAGCGGACGGGTTAATGGTAAAGTTGGGGACATATGTGACAGCTGGAAAGTTAAAATAAATGAAATAACAAGCAGGATAAAAATATATATAGCTGGCAGGGTAAAAAAATAAGTAAAACGAGAATGATAAAGGAGCTGGCAAAGTATGATAAACAGGATGAGAATGATATATGAATTACTAGAGAATAAGAAACAGAAGAGAAATGAGAATAACTATAAGAGCCAGCAGAGAAGAACACACAAAATAATGAACAGATTGAGAATGAGATAATTGCTGGAAGTGAATAACATAGAGAATAATAAGATAACAATAATAATCAAAATAACAGGATGAGATTGTTATAATAGCCGGGAAAATAAAAATAAAATGACATAATAAGGAAGACTAGGAATGACATTATAGCTAGCAAAATATAACCTAACACACACACACACAAACACACACACACACACACGCTCTCTCCCAAGCCTTAAAACACAAAAATCATGAACAAAAAATCTATAGTCACTAAAAAAGGAGAATTCAAAGGCTAATTCTCATATCTAAGTCATTTTTGTATTCATGGAAGTGAGGAAATAATACTATTGGTGATTTTGATGAAGGAAAGAATAAAATAAAAAGAGTAATGTTAATTGAGAGGCAAATGTTTAATAATGGAAAATAAGAGATAATTAGTTAGATAAAATAAAGGAATAAGGATAAAGTGGAAAAATAAGGAAAGGGGGAAGAGGAAGGGAAGGGATGGATAATGATGGGAAGGGAAGGGAAGGGATGGATAATGATGGGAAGGGAAGGGAAGGGATGGATAATGATGGGAAGGGAAGGGAAGGGATGGATAATGATGGGAAGGGAAGGGAAGGGAAGGGAAGGGAAGGGAAGGGATGGATAATGATGGGAAGGGAAGGGAAGGGATGGATAATGATGGGAAGGGAAGGGATGGATAATAATGGGAAAGGAAGGGATGGATAATGATGGGAAGGGAAGGGATGGATAATAATGGGAAGGAAAGGAAGGGAAGGGATGGATAATGATGGGAAGGGATGAATAATGATGGGAAGGAAAGGGATGGATAATAATGGGAAGGGAAGGGATGGATAATGATGGGAAGGGAAGGGAAGGGATGGATAATGATGGGAAGGGAAGGGAAGGGATGGATAATGATGGGAAGAAGGGAAGGTATTGATAATAAGGGGAAGGAAAGGAAGGGAAGGGATGGATAATGATGGGAAGGGATGAAGATGGGAAGGAAGGGATGGATAATAATGGGAAGGGAAGGGATGGATAATGATGGGAAGGGAAGGGAAGGGATGGATAATGATGGGAAGGGAAGGGATGGATAATAATGGGAAAGGAAGGGATGGATAATGATGGAAGGAAGGATGGATAATGGGAAGGAAAGGAAGGAAGGGATGGATAATGATGGGAAGGGAAGGGAAGGGAAGGGATGGATAATGATGGGAAGGGAAGGGAAGGGAAGGGATGGATAATGATGGGAAGGGAAGGGAAGGGATGGATAATGATGGGAAGGGAAGGGAAGGGATGGATAATGATGGGAAGAAGGGAAGGGAACAGAAGGGATGGATAATGATGGGAAGGGAAGGGAAGGAAGAAAGGGAGAAGAGAAGAGAGGAAGGGAAGGAAGAAGGGAAGCAAGGATAAGGAGGAAGGGAAGAAGGGAAGGGAAGGGAATAAAGGAAGAAGAAGGGAAGAAGGGAAGGGAATAAAGAAAGAAAAGAAGGGAAAAAAGGAAGGGGATAAGGGAAGGGAAGGGAAGAAGTGAAGGGAATAAGAGAGCGGATGGATATTAATGGGAAGAAGGGGAGAAGGGGAGAAGGAAAAGGAAGAAGGGAAGAAATAAAAGGAAGAAGGCAAGGGGTGGATAATAATGGGCAAAAAAATCGTCTCCGTGAAACTCCAGCCACAAACACCTGTAATTTCCAACCCGTACATTATATCATGGCGCCAATTGCTTTTAATGCTTCCATGAGACTCCAGGAATGAAACATGTGCTGGTTATTGGTGGTCACTCACGGCTTGTGGCGTGAAGAAGGTTTTTAACATCAGTGGCGGCTCACGGGGTAGACATCACCACCGGGGACAGATGTACGATGATCAGCACACGGGTACGATAACTCCACCCCAGCAGGGAGGCGAGGATACTAGAGTTGTTGTGTGTTCGAATAGGAATACTTTAATTAAGATGCAGGAGTAATATGAGCTCATGAACCTGTACTATACTCGACGATTACACGTCCGCCCAGGAGGGTGGAGTTGCAAGATTGATTGATGGTTGTAATGTGTAAGAACAACGGATGCTATTTCTGATAACAGATATTGAAGTATTCGTCAGATTATTCGCAGAATACGAATAATTTTTCCTTGTAATCGAATACGAATGAGAGTACTTTGATTTATATCAATAATTATTCGAATACGAATACGAATACACCAAAATACGGTAATCGTATGTATTTGCAAATACCGAATACAAATACTCCATCCCTGCTGACAATACCATCAACGATATAGTAACGATAACTAGACAGTACGACAACGATACAATGCATTAACGAGAACGAAACGATAACGATAACGACAACGAAATGATGTAGGTAATACGATAATGATACGATATACGATAACGATACCATCAACGCCATTTCAATATGCCCCTACTGTGTGCTATACTGTCTTGACATTGGCATTAAAAAAAGTTATTTACAGTTGAAATTGGTTATATCAAAGCGTCCACACCCTTGCTTCCCTTACAAATACGAAATAACTAGTACTGAGCTATCTTCTATACTGACCTTAAAATATCCCAAAGGACCATAGGAAAGAGAACAAAAAAGCGCGAATTAACTGTAATGATGTATTCCTACCACAAATATTGGTTTCATAACTCAATACGGCTACAACACGACAGGTTTGCGTACGACAGTAGTAACTGGCAGACATTACCCGCCATAGACAATCTTCCACGAGCCTAAACCAACTCCACTATAAACAAAGCTAATATATGAGGAATCTTTTCCTTAAGTCTCATTAGTTTGAACTTTTATTTATCCAGAAGTAAGAAAATAAGAAAGTTTGTGATTATGGTAACGAGAATTATATCACAAGCGGGAAGAGCAAAGCGGATACGGAGCCAGACATCCTATCTCACGTACAAACCTTTATAAATCACTATAAACCCCTAATAAAGAATAATTTAAGGGTTAATTCTTTTATTTAGGGCAGTATTGTTTCCCGGGAAGGTTAGAAATAATACTGTTAGCGATAATGGTAGGAGAATATATCACCGGAAGTTAAAAAGGAGAGATACGAAGGTTGACTGCTTGAAAAATAATATAGATAAATAATTAGACAATATAAAAAAAGAAGAAGGAGCCAAATATTACACACTCTCCTAAACCAAGACCAAGACCCAGAAGAAGAAGAAGAAGAAGAGGAGTCCATTCACCAAGTTTGAAGGTAAACATTGGACATTTTCTCTGTTATTCACATTAATCAGCCTTTCTCCAGCAGGGTATCGGTAGGCAAGACTCCGCAGAATAATAAGCCCCGGATAGCGGACACGGCAGCACTGATATATAAGAAATTAAGAACAGAAGTAAAGAATTTTAGGTATAGAGGTTTTGCAGCTGACGTCATCAGTGGGGGTGCGGGGGTAGCGTTGGTCTGCACGGCCATCTTGGTGGTCAGTGGTGGTGGTCACTTATCAAAGCAAACCTTGGTGGCGGTTGCACAAATGCTCTGTGTGTTCGTCATGGGATAAGTATGCTGTGTGGTTGGATGTTCTAACCGACACGGGAGAGATGCTGTGTCATTTTATAGAGTTCCAGCGAATCCAGAAGAGCGGGGGAAGTGGATAGCAGCTGTGAGGAGGGAAAACTGGCGGCCGTCTGCAACATCTCGACTCTGCAGTGCTCATTTTGTCAGAGGTAAATATTACAGGCAAGACTGATCAGATTATTGTATGAGGTAACACTCATTTAGGTATTGCCCCGGGTCCCCTAGCTTACTGTGTGGCGGGGGATTACTCCGGAACGGGATTCACATGAACTGGCGGAGGTAAACACGCATGGCGGTGTTCAAGCAGGGGAAGAAAATAGGAAAGGAAACTCAGTGGAAGCAAAGTGCACAGAGGGACAGAGCTCAGTGCTGGGCGGAGTATATAAGTGTACGCAGGGAAGTGACCAAGAGTGCGTAGTGTAAGGTGACTTGCCGTCACCTGCCCTCACCTGTCGTCACTTGCCCTCACCTGTTTGCCTGCCTGTGCTGCCTACCTGGGCATCACTGGTCAGCAACAGGAGATCGGCCAGGTAGAGGGACAGCCAGTCAACCGACCAGCCAGACGGTCAGCCAACCAACCAATCAGCCAGTCGACCAGCCAGCCAGCCAACCAATCAGCCAGTCAGTCATCCAGTCAACCAGTCAGCCATCCAGTCGGACAGTTAGACAGACAGTCAGTTTACCAATCAGCCAGCCAATCAACCCACCAGGCAACCAGTCAACCCACCAGTCAACCAGCCAGCCAGCCAGCTAGACAGCCAGTCTACCAGTCTCCTCCAAAAGCACTGATTTTTTTCGATGTATCTTAGCTTCGCGGCATTCTCAAGCGATCTCGCGTAATCACTTAACACAAATGATGCTGAAGGTCCTGCCATTTGCCCGCGGGTAGTGACTTGGGGATGGGGCACACGTGGTCCGTCTGCTCACTCTGCTGGGGAGGTGACCACCAGCGGGTTTGCAGACGACGCACAAGGTGCAGACGACGCTATTTCGTGACGTCACTGCAAAACCTCTATACTATTCTCCTGCTTAATTCCAGACAAATGAGCACACTTCACATGACACCATTTCGGGCACAAACAGCATCCAGTCCACCTTTCGCCTGTGAAATCCTCACAAACGTAACACAAATCCTTCACGCCCTTGGCCCTGACAGCCATCATGTCGACAAAGCACTTTCCGCGTGGAGCAAGACGCCGATCACGGCCACGACTACTCAATCACTTCAGAGGCTATGTCAAACTATCACTATGTATTGCCTGGAGCTTAGAATGGCAGGTTCCTCCCTTTTCCTTTGTTGTTGTTGTTGTTAAAGATTTACCCCTTGTATCACTAGGGGAACGGGCCCTTGTCCGAAGATGCTCCCTCCCTGCGCGGGGGAGCGCGGGCTTAGCCTACTCGCGGCCCGTAGCAGGGTGCCGACAGACCGACTCTATCGGCGATCGAAATCTAGCCGACCGAGTCGTTCTGTCGACGAGGACTGGCGTGTCTCTCCCCCTTTTCCTTTGTTGTATACACGCAATAGTAATTCATGGTGCAGAAACCTTGTCAAACCATCTCTAGGCTCATAAAACTACCCATATCCGAAAGCCTGATCAAACATGGGTGTGTACGCCCCGAAATGTCGGAAAAAAATGGACTTATAAGTCTGGAAACATATACTCTTTTTTTTTCTCACATTCATGGTGCAGAAACCTTACTATACTAGGCTAATGAACTCCCTATATACGAAAAACGTTATCAAATATGGGTGTGTATGCCCCGAACTATTTAAGAATATGGACCAGAGTCTGCCTCTATGAAACTTACATATATTTTTTTCACATTCACGGTGTAGAAGCCTTGTCATCCCATTACTTGGCTCATAAAACTATCCATATACGAAAGCCGTCTCAAATATGTGTGTGTGTGTGTGTGTGTGTGTGTGTGTGTGTGTGTGTGTACCCCCCGAAAGAATCTGTCTCTAGGAAACTTTAATATATATTCAACTGGATTTCCTCTCCGTCTGAAAGAATTGCCTCACGGAAAATTGGTTTCTTTCACAGTTGTTCGTCCAGGATCTTGATAATTATATGCTTGGGATGACATATGAGCACGTATTCTTAACCGTATCGGCGTCTCCCTTCCCCGTCTGAAAAGCCTCTCGTCTATAGAAGTTCTCGTGATTTCCATGGCCTGTTTTGTGATGCTGGTGATTGTTCAAGTTTTTATTTTCATTTTTTTAGCGCTTGTCTCCTACCATTGTGCTTAACCGTATCGGCGCCTCACTTCCCATGTCTGAAAAGCCTCTCGTAGAAGTTCTTGTGATTTCCATGGCCTGTTTTGTGATGCTGGTGATAGTTCAAGTTTTTATTTTTATTCTTTTTTAGCACTTGTCTCCTACCATTGTGCTTAATCGTATCGGCGCCTCACTTCGCCTGTCTGAAAAGCATCTCGTAGAAGTTCTTGTGATTTCCATGGCCTGTTTTGTAATGCTGGTGATAGTTCAAGGCTTTTTTTTCTCTTTTTTTTTTTAGGACTTGTCTTCTACCCCTTTGACTGCGGATTTCCTACCAGAAGACATCCCCAAGCTACAGGAATGGAACAAAAAGTGGCTGCTACAATTCAACGAAGACAAATGTAAAGTCCTGCACCTTGGGAGGGAATATCCAGCATACCAATACCACATGGGAAACACTCCACTATCCACCACAGAGGCAAAGAAAGACCTGGGAGTATGTGTAACCAGGCTACCAGTGAAGGCGAAATCCGTGCCAATCTTAGCGGACGGGCAACCATTGTGCCTTTTCGTTTCATGGTGCTAAATACCTCCACATGTATTATACTAGTCGTCAAACTATATATGTACCGCCTGGGGGCTAGGATGATATGTTCCTCCCTTCTTCTTTGTTGTTTAGGTACCTGCAAAAATAAACTCATTCTTTGGGAACAGCGATTAGCGGGCTTTTTCTTTTTATACCTTTTTTTTTGTTGCCCTTGAGCTGTTTCTTTAGCTGTAAAAAAAAAAAAATCTATCTTTACCCGACTTCTGTGTCTTGAACGGGGGAAATCATCCATGGAAACCCGGGCAATCATCTCTGTGGCCTTGGAAAACAGACGTGATGACAGTGCGATAGGTTCTAATATATGGACCACACTTTTAACGCATTCAGATCTGTCTTGATAAGGCTTCGAGGGGCGGGGTGGGACATATCTCCTGGAAAAATATCTCCCGGACTGGATTTCCTCCCCGATAGAAAGAATTGCTTCACGGAAAATCACTCCCAGTAAATTTTCTTCCTTGAGGATTTTTGTGATCTCAGTACATTTTTTTTTTACGCAAATCAGGAAAAGTTTCAGTCTTGGGAAGTCCTGGTGACCTCTCTGCTCTCTGACCTGCCCTTCCTCTCCCTTTGCCTCCCTCTCCCCTCTCTGATAACACCGAAGAAGTTGTTAGAGGTTAGTTTGTCAGTTAGTTAGAGAAATATAAGGGAAGTTAGATGTTTGAGTCCAGGAAGGTAGAGAAGACTGGAGGGCGAAGTTAAGAAGTTTAGTGAAGTGAAATGAGGTTAGTAAGTTAGTGAAGTTAGCTGGAGAAGTTGTTAGAGGTGAGTTTGTCAGTTAGAGAAGTAATGGAAGTTAGATGCTTGAGTCCAGGAAGGTAGAGAAGACTGGACAGCGAAGTTAAGAAGTTTAGTGAAGTGAAATTAAATTAGTTAGTTAGTGAAGTTAGCTGGAGAAGTTGTTAGAGGTGAGTTTGTCAGTTAGAGAAGTAAGGGAAGTTGGATGTTTGAGTCGAGGAAGGTAGGGAAGCGTGGACAGCGTAGTTAAGAAGTTTAGTGAAGTGAAATGAGGTTAGTAAGGTAGTGAAGTTAGCTGGAGAAGTTGTTAGAGGTTAGTTTGTCAAAAAAATAAGGGAAGTTAGATGTTTGAGTCGAGGAAGGTAGGGAAGATTGGACAGCGAAGTTAAGTTTAGTGAAGTGAAATGAAGTTAGTTAAGTTGATGAAGCTAGCTGGAGAAGTTGTTAGAGGTTAGTATATATAGTGGCCCCTATTCTCAAACGCTCTTGGCGCTCATAGCAAATATTTTTAAAGACCACAAAAAAGATTAGACGGGTTATCATGAGTGTGTTTTAAGTTCATAGTGCAGAAGTCTCATTAAACCACCACTAGGGCCATAAAACTACCCCTGGAAATGCCCACCGCTCCTACGAAAGCCTTGTCAAATGTGTGTGTCTGGGCGCGGAAGAGTATTTGCTGCAGAAATCTCATTAAACCACCACTAAGGTCATAAAACTACCCCTGGAAAAGCTCACCACTCCTACGAAAGCCTTGTCAACTGATCAAACCGCCACTATGGTCATAAAACTACTCTTGGAAATGCCCACAACTCCTAGAAAAGCCTTGTCAAATGTGTGTGTCTGGGCGCGGAAGAGTATTTGCTGCAGAAATCTCATCAAACCACCACTAGGGTCATAAAACTACCCCCTGGAAAAGCTCACCACTCCTACGAAAGCCTTGTCAACTGTGTGTGTTTGTGCGCGGAAGAGTATTTGCTGCAGAAATCTCATCAAACCACCACTAGAGTCATAAACAAATGTGTGTGTTTATGCGCGGAAGAGATTTTGGTGCTGAAGCCGCGTCAAACCACCACTAGAGTCATAAAACTAGCCTTGGAAAAGCTCACCACTCCTACGAAAGCCTTGCCAAATGTGTGTGTTTGTGTGCGGAAGAGTATTTGCTGCAGAAATCTCATCAAACCACCACTAGGGTCATAAAACTACCCCCTGGAAAAGCTCACCACTCCTACGAAAGCCTTGTCAACTGTGTGTGTTTGGGCGCGGAAGAGTTATTGGTGCAGAAGCCGCGTCAAACCACCACTAGGGTCATAAAACTACCCTTGGAAATGCCCACCACTCCTACGAAAGCCTTGTCAAATGTGTATCAAACCGCCACTATGGTCATAAAACTACTCTTGGAAATGCCCACAACTCCTAGAAAAGCCTTGTCAAATGTGTCCACCACTAGGGTCATAAAACTACCCCCTGGAAAAGCTCACCCTACGAAAACTACGAAAGCTATTTGCAGAAATCTCATCATCAAACCAGAGTCATAGTAATAAACCCCTGGAAAAGCTCACCACTCCTACGAAAGCCTTGTCAACTGTGTGTGTTTGTGCGCGGAAGAGTATTTGCTGCAGAAATCTCATCAAACCACCACTAGGGTCATAAAACTACCCCCTGGAAAAGCTCACCACTCCTACGAAAGCCTTGTCAAATGTGTGTGTTTGTGCGCGGAAGAGTTTTTGGTGCAGAAGCCGCGTCAAACCACCACTAGGGTCATAAAACTACCCTTGGAAATGCTCACCACTCCTACGAAAGCCTTGTCAAATGTGTGTGTCTGGGCGCGGAAGAGTATTTGCTGCAGAAATCTCATCAAACCGCCACTAGGGTCATAAAACAAGCCTTGTCAAATGTGTGTCTGGGCGCGGAAGAGTTTTTGGTGCAGAAATCTCATCAAACCGCCACTAGGGTCATAAAACTACCCCTGGAAATGCCCGCCACTCCTACGAAAGCCTTGCCAAATGTGTGTGTTTGTGCGCGGAAGAGTTTGAATATGCAGTACAAGCCCATCGCCGCCCACTCTCAAGATTGCTCCGTATGACTCCTAAAAGTTTACCTTAGAAGTTTATATCCTCTGGTAGTAGTTTGAAGGTGTATTTGCGTGAGGGTGTTTTGCAAGGACGGGGTATGAAAACAATTTATAGGGGTAACTTGACTAAATTTTGCTCCCTAGAGATAAGACTATATGGATAACCTCAAAGTTTAACATCAATGGTACTTTTTTTTCTTCTTCTTCTTCTTCTTCTTCTTCTTCTTTTTCTTTTTCTTCTTCTCCCACCCCCTTCACACACACACACACACACACACACACACACACACACACACACACACACACACACACACACACACACACACACACCGTTTCATGTGTACATATACCCACAAAAGGAGAGACAATTTAAGACCATGATTCTGCATTGGTGAGACTTTCGTTTGTTCCTACGTAGAGAGAGATAGAGAGAGCCATAGATAGAGATACATAGATTTACATAGATTAGGGTGAACTATGTGGTCTATCCTAAACTTAAGTGAAAAAGATGAAGAAGAAAAGAAGACGAAGAAAAAGATAAAGAAATAAGAAAAAGAAGAAAAAGAAGAGGGAGAAGAAAATGAAGAAAAAGAAAACGGAGAAGAAAAGAAGAAAAAGAAGAGAATGAGAAACAAAAACAGGGAAGACAACAAAACAAAACAAAACAAAAACACGAAGAGGAAAACGAAAATGAAGAAAAAGATGAACCAGAAAAAAAAAAAAGGCAATTCTAGAAGACAAAATACAAATCGGGAAAGTCGGGGGTAGGAGTCGGGGGTAGGAGTCGGAGTCGGAGAAGGCAAGACAGGGAAGGGAGTCAGCAAGGAGAGAGACTGAAGTGGGTTAGTCGTGTGTCGAAGCCGAGAGTGAACGGACGTGCCTCTCTGCTCTCTCTCTCCACATCTCACGTGGGACCCGATCTCTCCCTTCCAACGGTGAGAACTTACCCTCCCTACAAGCCTCATCTCCCCTCCTCAGCCTCCCTCTCTCCCTGTGTGTGGGATGCCTCGGGTCGTGTTGGGAATCCTTGTAGTGGGTCTTGAAGGATATTTTCACGTGGTATCCTTGTGGTAAGTCCATGACCTAATCCTACCTCCCTCGCCTTGTGTGTGTGTGTGTGTGTGTTAGGTTGACCCATAGAACGTTGGTAGGAGAAATTAAGAACGAACAGTACACAGAACTCTCCTCCCGACCATTCCTCATTCTTCCTCTCATTCATCCCTCCTCCTCCTCCTCCTCCTCTTCCTTATCTTTCACTACATCCTCATCCTGTGCCCTGATCCTTCTTCCTCCGCTGGCCAGACGCTGAGTCACGGAGAGGGAAATTAACAGAAGGGAGAGAGAGAGAGAGAGAGAGAGAGAGAGAGAGAGAGAGAGAGAGAGAGTGTGTGTGTGTGTGTGTGTGTGTGTGTGTGTGTGTGTGTGACTTTCCTTCTCTGTCTCTCCCTCTCTTGCCCTCTCGCTTTCCATATCCTTTCCTTCCTTCTCCTGTTCTTATCTTTCCATCTCTCCCTCCTTCTCTCTCTTCCTTCTCTCTCTCCCTTCTCTCTCGACCTCTCGCTTTCCATATCCTTTCCTTCCATCCTTCCTTTCTCTACCGTTGTCTTATCATCTCTCTCTTTTCTCTCTTCTCTCTCTCTCGCTCTCCATATCCTCTTCCTTCCTTCCTATCTTGTCTCCTTGTCCTTGTTAATCCAGTATCATACAAGGTCAGTTCATACGGTGACCTTGGTTTCGGCTACTGGTATACTCGTTTTTAGTGTTTAGTGAAGGTTTTGTTTAGTGAAGGTTTTGTTTATTGAAGGTTTTGTTTAGTGAAGGTTTTGTTTAGTGAAGGTTTTGTTTATTGAAGGTTTTGTTTAGTGAAGTTTTTGTTTAGTGAAGGTTTTGTTTAGTGAAGGTTTTGTTTAGTGAAGGTTTTGTTTATTGAAGGTTTTGTTTTGTGAAGGTTTTGTTTAGTGAAGGTTTTGTTTAGTGAAGGTTTTGTTTAGTGAAGGTTTTGTTTAGTGAAGGTTTTGTTTAGTGAAGGTTTTGTTTAGTGAAGGTTTTGATGAGCGAGCGAGCGAGTTTGCGTGAGGTTTATGATTTGTGTATACCCAGTGTGTTTTGAGCAGGGTAAAGGAATAGGGATGTCTCTCTCTCTCTCCACACACACACACACACACACACACACACACACACACACACAAGGTAGTCTGGTCGTTGCGTCACATTGCGCTTGGAGAAACACTCATGCAGACAGACAGACAGGCAAACGAGACGGAACCCAAACACACATACACACACACACACACAGGAATACAGAACAGCCTCCTCCCGAAATTGACCTCTCTTTCGGCCACCTCTTTTGATTCTTTTTTTTTTTTAGGAGCAGCGAGTAGCGGGCTTTTTTTATTTATTATTATTGTTTCCCTTTCTATGTGCCCTTGAGCTGTCTCCTTTGCTGTAAAAAAAACAAAAAAAAACGTCCCTTCCTTAAAGCACCTTCCCATCCCATCCCTATCCTTCCTTTCTACGTCTAAAAAAAAACATTCCCCCTTCATCTACTCCTGGACACCCATCCCTTTCTATCCCTTCCCATCTTTCCTTCCTCTCCTTCCCATCCTTCATATCGATCCCACTTCACTTCCCTTTCTCTAATACAATCTCTTAAAGTTCAAACCAGTCATCCTCCTCCTCCTCCTCTCGGGAAAGGCAAAAAAAGAGGAGGATAATGATTTGAAAGTGGCTTGGAGTGGAAACTTGATTAAACCAGCACTTGATTGACCCTTCCCTTGTTTTGCCTTTCAGAACTCTCCAAAACGGCACCGGCTTTCAGGACTTTGAGTGAGGATTCTGCTGGTGTTGTTAGCCCTTCCCTGACTAGCCCGTGTGTACAGTCTGTGGCCTAACGTACACACCAACCCACACTCACACCCACATACACACACACGCACACTTGAACAGCCCCCAGGAAAGTGCATGTTAGTGAACCGTATAGCCAAAAACGAGAGAAAAAACGGAGAGATAAGACAAGTGGACCTCTGAACTTACTAAACTAAACGGTGGAGAACAAAGTGCGAAGTGACCAAGTGTACCGTGACCCTGCGTGGATATGACCCCTGAAGGCCTGACTGGAAGGTGGTACAAGGCGGTGGTGTGACTCTCCTGCCGTATAAGGGGAGGGATGACCGATATAAGGGCGTGAGGGTATCATAACTAATTAATAGGACCTGCAAAAGTGTCCAACTAAAAAAGACCTCAGTGTTTGTTGGTACCTGACTGATGGGGTCTTGAAGGTGGTAATTACTGACACACCTGAGATCTATCTTTTGTATATCTCGAAGCGTCCAAGAATCGAGGCTTTTGTGTTTAGTGTTGGGAAGAGTTGGACACGCCCCCCGCCCCCCCCCGCCTACCCCAGTCCCTTACCCGGTGTTACCCCAGTGAATTGAGGTGGTATAGTGTGTTCCCTTCTCCCTGATCCCATCCCTTAAATCCCTTCCTTTTGTGATAGTCTTTCCTACATTCATTTCTATCTTTCCCTTTTCTAAGTTCCTATTTAATCTATTTCATCCATTCCTTTTTTCCTTCCCTTTCCTACCCTTCCTTTCCTTCCATTCTCTTCCCTTCTGTGATAGTCTTTCCTACATTCATTTCTCTCTTTCCCTTTTCTATAGTTCCCATTTAATCTATCTCCTCCATTTCTTTTTTCCTTCTCTTTCCTACTTTTCCTTTCTTTACCTTTCCTTCCATTCCCTTTTCCTTCATTCTTTCATTCCCTACCTTCTCTTTCGTCTCTGTACCTTTCCTTTCCTTATTTTCCTTCTTAATTCTATTCTCTATTTCTCTCTTTCTTCTTTTCCTTACCTTCCCTTCCTTATCTAACTTACCTTTCCTTTCGCTCCTGTAGTTTCCCTTTCCTTAGTCTCTCTTAAATCTGTTCCTACTTTCCTTGTTTCCTTCCTCTTACCTTTAATTACCTTTCCTTCCTTCCTGCCCTAATTTACCTTTCTTCTGTTACCTGGTGAGTCATTCCCTTAATTCTACCTTTTTAAAATTTCTCTTAATATATTTCTACTTTCATCTTTATTATTTTACTCGTAGATTCTCCTTTCTTTAATATACTTTCTTAGACCTATCCTCTTTTGCGTCATACCCTTCCCTTATCCACTCCCAAAACACCCTATCCTTATCCTATCCATCCTTTTCTAGCCTTCTTCTACGTCACATCCATCCCCTATCCACTCCCAAAACACCCTATCCTTATCCTATCCATCCTTTTCTAGCCTTCTTCTACGTCACATCCATCCCCTATCCACTCCCAAAACACCCTATCCTTATCCTATCCATCCTTTTCTAGCCTTCCTCTACGTCACATCCATCCCCTATCCACTTCCAAAACACCCTATCCTTATCCTATCCATCCTTTTCTAGCCTTCCTCTACGTCACATTCATCCCCTATTCACTTCCATACATCATATCCCTCCCTATCCTTCCCTTCCCATCCCTATCCTTCCCTTTCTACGTCTAAGAAAACATTCTCCCTTCATCTGCTCCCCGACACCTATCACTTTCTATCCCTTCCCATCCTTTCTTTCCTCCCCTTCCCATCCTTTCCACTACATTTCCCTTCCTCTGACACAATCTCCTAAAATCCATCCCTTTTGCAGTCCATCCTTTCCCTATCCACTCAACGACAGCCTATCCTTATTCCTTCCCATCACTATCCGTTCCATTTCGACCCCAATATATCCACTCCCTATTCCTCTCCTACTTCTGTTCCCATTCCTCTTCTTCCCATTCCTACCCTTCCCATTTCAACCCCAATACATTAACTCCCTATTCCTCTCCCATTCCTATTCTTCCCATCCCTACCCTTCCCATTCTTTCCACCTCTCATTTCGACCCTAATACATCCACTCCCTATTCCTCTTCTTCCCATCCTTTCCCACACCTCATTTCCACTCCAAAAACACCCATTCCAAGTCAACGGTCACTCCACATTCATTCCCATCCCTTCCCCCGCATCATCTGACCCCCTCCACACTCTCTAACCACAACGATCGAGGGGCACGGGGGTCTTATCGGAGGGGGAGGCGGCCTACTCCACAACACCACACTCAATATTACCACCATCACCGTCACCACCACCGCCACAAGCACTGTTGCCACCGCCGCGGTAACTCCCCTCACCACCTCTGCTGACTCGTCCTCTTCATCGGCGTTTCCCAGCAGCTTCGCCAACACCTCTTTGCCTCTCAACGACACTGCCGACCTCAATGACACAATGATGAAAGTGAGTGTTGATATTGTGTTTGTGTTTTGTTATGGTTTTTTGTTTTTATTTATGGGTGATATGGAGGAAAGGAGAGGGAGAGATGGATAGGGGAAGTGAGAGGGGAAGGGGAAGGAGAGGAAACAGAATGAGGAAAGGGAGTTTGTATATTTATAGTGAATTTTTTTGTGTGTTTGTTGATGTTGTTGTTGTTATTGTCTTCTGTTAGCTATTTATAGGATTCATTGATGCTCTCTCTCTCTCTCTCTCTCTCTCTCTCTCTCTCTCTCTCTCTCTCTCTCTCTCTCTCTCTCTCTCTCTCTCTCTCTCTCTCTCTCTCTCTCTCTCTCTCTGTTTGTTTTTCTGTCTGATATATTTTTTTTCCGCTTGTAATATTTTCTTAATGTTTTTTTTTTATATTTAGATGATGAAGTGAAGAAGTATAACGGTTTGTCGCAGCTATGTGTGTGTGTGTGTGTGTGTGTGTGTGTGTGTGTGTGTGTGTGTACGTAGGAACAAGAAAGATAACGTTTGCACACACACACACACACACACACACACACACACACACACATGAAGGTCTAGGACGAGCGAAGCAAAAAACAAACATTGACAAAAAACACGCCAGATCCTGTTTTATGAGCAGTCCAGTTTAAACGGGTAAATAATTATCAATCTTTTTTTTGTTTTGTTTTTTTGTTGTTAAGCAAGTCACCGCTCTGCATAATACGAGGGGAGAGCATAACTTCCCGCCCCCTCTCTCTCTCTCTCTCTCTCTCTCTCTCTCTCTCTCTCTCTCTCTCTCTCTCTCTCTCTCTCTCTCTCTCTCTCTCTCTCTCTCTCTCTCTCTCTCTCTCTCTCTCTCTCTCTCTCTCTCTCATTTACTTCTCTTTATCTTTCCTTTCCGTTTTTTCCGTTTTCTTTTTCCTTTATTTTCTTTTTTTCCTGCTTTTTTCCTTTATCTGCTTCTCCTTTTATTAACTTGTCTATGTCTTTCCACTTCTTTTCCTCTTCTTTTTCCTCTTCCCCTCTTCTTTTTCTACCTTTTTTTTCTTTCTCTCTTCTACTTTCTCATTTACCTCTCCGTGTCATTTCCCTCCTTTCATATTTTTCATTTTCTTGTCTTTTTTATCCTTCTCTTTTTTTTTTTAAGACTCTCCCTACTTCCATTTTCTTCCCCCTCTTCTTCTTCCCTTTCCTCCTCTTGTCTTCTTCGGTTCACATTTAATCTTCGTGTTTTTTCTCTTCTCATTTTCTTCCCTCTTTTTTTTTCATTTCCTCTAATCCTTTTTTTTTCCAATTATCGCGTTTTTTGTCTTCTTTTAACTTGCTTGTCTTCTTTTCTTCTTTGGTTATTTTCTTCCTTTTCATTTGTTTTCCTCGTGTTTCCTCCTCTTCTCATTTCCTTCCCTTTTTCTTCATTCTCTCTCATTTTCTTTATTCAGTTATCTCTCGTTTTTTTGTCTTCTTTTAACTTGCTTGTCTTCTTTTCTCCTTTGGTTATTTTCTTCCTTTTCATTTGTTTTCCTCGTGTTTCCTCCTCTTCTCATTTCCTTCCCTTTTTCTTCATTCTCTCTCATTTTCTTTATTCAGTTATCTCGTTTTTTTGTCTTCTTTTTACTTGCTTGTCTTCTTTTCTCCTTTGGTTATTTTCTGCCTTTTCATTTGTTTTCCTCGTGTTTCCTCCTCTTCTCATTTCCTTCCCTTTTCTTCATTCTCTCTTTTTTTCTTTATTCAGTTATCTCTCGTTTTTCGTCTTCTTTTAATTTGTCTTCCTTTCTCCTTTCGTTATTTTCCGCCTTTTCTTCGTTGTTTCTACTTCTACTTCCTCATTTGTTTTCCATGTTTTTCCTCCTGTCTCATTTCCTTCCTTTTCTCATTCCCTTTTCCTTTTCCTTTTCTATTCTTATCTCTCCCGTTTTTTCATCTTCTTTTTACTTTCCTTTCTTTTTCATTTCCTTTCAAACTTCTTTTTATCTTTCTCTCATTTCCCGTTTTTCATCTTTTTACTTTCCTTTCTTTTTCATTTCCTTTCAAACTTCTTTCTTTCTCTCATTTTCCCGTTTTTCATCTTCTTTTTCTTTTCTTTTCTTTTTCATTTCATTTCAAACTTCTTTTTTTTCCTCATTTCCCGATTTTCATCATCTTTTTACTTTCCTTTCTTTTTCATTTCCTTTCAAACTTCTTTTTTTTCCTCTCATTTCCCGTTTTCCATCATCTTTTTACTTTCCTTTCTTTTTCATTTCCTTTCAAACTTATTTTTCTTTCTCTCATTTCCCGTTTTCCATCTTTTTACTTTCCTTTCTTTTTCATTCCCTTTCAAACTTCTTTTTCTCCTCATTTCCCGTTTTTCATCATCTTTTTACTTTCCTTTCTTTTTCATTTCCTTTCAAACTTCTTTTTCCTCTCATTTCCCGTTTTTCATCATTTTTTTCCTTTCCTTTCTTTTTCATTCCCTTTCAAACTTCTTTTTCTTTTTCTCATTTCCCGTTTTTCATCATCTTTTTCCTTTCCTTTCTTTTTCATTCCCTTTCAAACTTCTTTTTTTCTCATTTCCCGTTTTTCATCTTTTTACTTTCCTTTCTTTTTCATTCCCTTTCAAACTTCTTTTTTTCCTCATTTCCCGTTTTTCATCATCTTTTTACTTTCCTTTCTTTTTCATTTCCTTTCAAACTTCTTCTTTCTCTCATTTCCCGTTTTTCATCTTTTTACTTTCCTTTCTTTTTCATTTCCTTTCAAACTTCTTTTTCTTTCTCTCATTTCCCGTTTTCCATCTTTTTACTTTCCTTTCTTTTTCATTTCCTTTCAAACTTCTTTTCCCTCTCATTTCCCGTTTTTCATCATCTTTTTACTTTCCTTTCTTTTTCATTTCCTTTCAAACTTCTTTTTCCTCTCATTTCCCGTTTTTCATCTGACTTCCTATCTTCTTGTCTTTCTTTTTCATTCTCTCATATTCCTCTGTTCGTATTTCTCCCTTTTCTCATCATTATCTGCTTCCTAAATTTTCCTGTTATCTCTTCTGTTCTTCATCTTCCTCTTTCTTCCCTTCCTTTTTCCCTTCCATTTTTTTTGTCTCCTTGTCTTATTCTCTCTTTTTTTTTCCTTGTTATTCTTCTTTTTCTTTTGTCGTGTGTTTCGCTTTTCCACACCGTCTTCTTTTTCCTCTTTTTTTGTCCCATTTTCTTGTCTCTCCTTTTTTTCTTTTCCTCCTTAATGTTCTCCTTAATCCCTTTTTATTCTCTTCCTTGTTATCCCATTCTCCTGTCCCTTTTTTCCTTTCCTCTGATTCCTCTTTCTCATTTTTCCCTCTATGTCTTTTTCCTTCCTTCCTTGTTTTTCTTTTCTTTTCTCTCCCATTCTTTTTATTTAATTTTAGGTCCTGCTTTTCTTTTTCATTCCCTTTCACTTCTTGTGCTTTTTACTTTCCTTTCCTCTTTCCTTCCCTCTCATGCTTCGTTTCCCTTTCTCTTATATCTCTCATTTTCCACTTCCTTTCTACTTCCCTCTCTCTTTCATTTTCTCTCATTCTTCATATTCCTCTTCTTCTTACTTTCCTTTCTCTTTCATTCCCTCTCATGCTTCTCTCCCCTTTCTCTTACCTCTCCCACTTTCCACTTTCTTCTCACCTGCCTTCCTTTCTCCTCGCTATTAACACCTGCACTCATCAAGCAAATTAAAAAGCTACCCACGTCTTTAAGTTCAGGGGAGGTGCTCTTGGGGAAAGGCGGGAGTGTGGGTCTGGGTGTGGCTTCAGAGGGAGTGGCTAGCGAGGGTGTGGAGAACGTGGGAACAGCGGGAGGTGGAGAGGTGGAAAGTATGCAGGTGGAAAGGTAAGGAGGTCGGGTCGGTGGTACATTGGGTCAGGTCAAGTGGGATGTAGGAGGGTACTCTTGCATCAGGGATCTGAATAGTGTTTCTTGAGTCTTGAATGAGATGAGGTCGTAGGCAGACTAGTCCAGAGCTTACCAAGGGAAGGGAAGGGATGAAAGAGTGAAGATGCTGGTAAACTCTTGCATAAGGGATTTGGACAGAATAGGGATTTTTTTTTTTACAGTAAGGGAGGCAGCTCAAGGGCAAAAACATAAACAGTAACAACAAGGAAGAAAAAAAAATAAAGCCCGTTAGATGCTGCTCCTAAAAAAACAACCAAAAAAAAAAACGTGAGGTCAAAAGAGAGGTCAATTTCTGGTCTTGATACTCTCCTTCTCTTGAATAAGTTGAAGTCGTAGGCAGGAGGAAATACAGACAAAGGAAGGAAGGCTATTTTAGAGTTTACCAGCGGAAGGGATGAAAGAATGAAGATGCTGGTTTACTCTTGCATAAGGGATCTGCATAGAGTTTTGGGTGGAGAGGTGTCTTGATACTCTCCTTCTCTTGAATGAGTTGAAGTCGTAGGCAGGAGGAAATACAGACAAAGGAAGGAAGGCTATTTTAGAGTTTACCAGCGGAAGGGATGAAAGACTGAAGATGCTGGTTTACTCTTGCATAAGGGATCTGGATATATAGTTTCGAGTGGAGAGGTGTCTTGATACTCTTCTCGTGAATAAGTTGAAGTCGTAGGTAGGAGGAAATACAGACTAAGGAAGCAAGGCTGTTCATGAGTTTAACAGCAGAAGGGATAAAAGACTGAAGATGCTGGTTAACTCCTGCATAAGGGATTTGGATAGAATAAAGAATTGCAAGAGTAAAGAGTTAGGTTTAGTGAAGGAAGGCTATTTCAAAGTTTACCAGCGGAAGGGATGAGAGAATGAAGATGCTGGTAGACTCATGCATAAGGGATCTGGACAGAATAGTGATGAGCAAGAATAGAGAGTAGAGGTTAGTGATGACGCTTTCGAATGTCTTATTTGCATGCCCTAGAATACCTTAGTGCTTTTATGATAGTGTGCTTCGATTCCCACCTCTCTGTCTGGTATTACTGTACTCCATCCTGCTTCGGCAAAGGTTCCAATTCAAACTTCTCCACTCAGTACAATATATTTTTTTTTTACATCAGAGGACACAGCTCAAGGGCAATAAAAAGAGTACAAAAAAAAGACCGCTACTCACCGCTCCTATAAAAGATAAAACTGAAGAGTAGCTAAAAGAGAGGTCAATTTCGGGTGGAGAGAGAGAGTTGTATAAAGTAATAGAATAACACACAGAGTACCTTGATATTGGAGACTAGAGACGCAAGCTTTGGGTACGTGTTGTGTCGATATGGGAAATGACTTGCAAGTTTTGGGTACGTTGCGTGATTGAGTGCTTAGGATCTCCCTGTATATGGTGGATGGTATAACTATTAAGGGGCGCATTCCTTCACTCACTTTCTCTCTCCCCGAAACTAATGGACCGAGAAGAGAGAGAGAGAGAGAGAGAGAGAGAGAGAGAGAGAGAGAGAGAGAATAGTTGAAATAAAAAGAAAAGGACATTGATCGAAAGAGAGGAAAGAAATGATTAAAGAAGGGAAAAAGATGAAAGAAAACTGAGGAAAAGAGAAGGAAGGAAGGAAGGAAGGGAGAAGGAGAGAGAGAGAGAGAGAGAGAGAGAGAGAGAGAGAGAGAGAGAGAGAGAGAGAGAGAGAGAGAGAGAGAGAGTATTCCTTAACTTCATATAAACTTCAGTAACACGTAATTTTCCTGTTTATACTTCCCCCAAACATGTTAAATCGTGTTCTGACGTTTCCTTTTCTTTTTTCTTCTTTATCTTCTTGTTTTTCTTGTTATTTTTGCTCTTGTTGTTGTTGTTGTTCTTCTTCTTCTTCTTCTTCTTCTTTTCCTTCAGTAATTTTGAGCTTTCTATCTTTTTCAGGCTTTCATTTAACTTGATAATCTTCGTTCTATCTTATTTAGACTCTCATTTGACTGAGTTCTCTCCCTTCTATCTTGTTCAGGCTTTCATTTGACTGGACGTTTTCCTTTAACCTTATTCAATCTTACTTATTCAGTCTCTTCTTTCTATATTTTTCACTCTCATTTGACTTGGCTCTCTCTTTTCTATCTTATTTAGACTCTCATTTGACTGGGTTCTCTCTTTCCTATCTTATTTAGACTCTCATTTGACTGGGTTCTATCTTTTCTATCTTATTTAGACTCTCATTTGACTGGGTTCTATCTTTTCTATCTTATTTAAGCTCTCATTTGACTGGTTACGTTATTTTCTACCTTTGTTTAGACTCGCATTTGACTGTGTGCTTTTTTATCTTGTTTAGACTCTCATTTGACTTTCCCGGAGGTCAGGATACGAGTCAGATGTTGGGAAGTGTCATGGTGCTGTCCTGTCTGACCTTCGCATTCACAAGGAACGTTGACCCCACAGTCTGTCTGCCCTGACCACCCTGGCAACTTGCAATTTTCATCTATTTTTTATTTTCATCCGTGGAAAATTTCAAAACACGTTCCCTTGAAATTGAAGTCCACGGAAATTCCATTCATTTTGCTGTTTTATTATGCTATATATATTTTTTTCAACTGTGGGGGATTTTTATAATAAACTCCCGTCAAATTACAGGCCATTCAGTTTTATGTATTTTTTCTTTCTGTTATTTTCTGTAATTGCTGGAACATTGCTTAGCGGGCTTTTTTTGTATCCTCATTTTGTTGACTTTGAACTTCTCTCATTGCTGTAAAAAACGCCCCTAAATGTTTGAGGTTTGAGGCTTTTGAATCAGATAGTTTACAAATGTTTTCACCTATTCGTATTGTGTCCGCGCTCATGGTGGAGAAGCCTCGTCAAACTGTCACTAGGCTCATCAAACTACCCTTGGAAATACCCCACACAATCTCTACGAAAGCCTTATCAAATGTGGATAAGTCATGAAAGTTTGAGAACCGGATAGTTTACAAATGTTTCCACCCATTGATATTGTGTCCGCGTTCATGGTGGAGAAGCCTTGTCAAACTATCACTAGGCTTATCAAACTACCCTTGGAAATACCCCACACAACATCTACGAAAGCCTTATTAAGTGTGGGTGTGTGGGTCATGACAGTTTGAGAACCAGATAGTTTACGAGAGATATCAACTAGGTACTCTTTTTTTCCACGTTCATGGTACAGAATCTCGTCAAACTATCACTAGGCTCATCAAACTACCCTTGGAAATAGCCCACACAACCTCTGTCAAATGTGGGTGTTTGTAGGCGCCGAAATATGTGACTATACGGGCCTTTGAACCAGGTAGACAACGAGGGCAAAAGTCTTGTCAAACTGTTACTAGGCTCATCAAACTACCCATGGAAATACTCACAACAACCTCTACGAAAGCCTTATCAAACGTGGGTGTGTGCGAGCTCCGAAACGTTTGAGGATACGGGCCTTTGAACCAGATAGTTTACGAGGGTTTTCACCTACTCACGGGCCTCCTTCAGAGTGACTACGTGCCCCCTTTAACCTACAAACGACGAGGGCTGAAGGAGGAGGAGTCTCGCTCGCCCTTGTTTGGCTCGTGCTCTTCGCGTTGAGGGAGGCTCCGAGCGCACCTCATTGTCTTAACAGGGTGGAGGCTGATGTTTCTCGTTCCATCGGCTTTCTAACTCATCCCAGTTCTTCCTGTTTTCCTTTCGTATCCGGTGTCCTCTTGCGAAACCTCATAGTGTTTCTGTTCTGATGTTTCTGTTCCATCGGCTTGCTAACTCATTCCAGTTCTTCCTGTTTTCCTTTCGTATATCCGGTGTCCTCTTGCGAAACCTCATAGTGTGTTCTCATTACCTCGAAGTTCGTGTTCTTCAAGTTCTTCTTACTCTCTTCTGTTCTGATGTTTCTGTTCCATCGACTGTCTAACCCTTCCAAACTCTTCCTGTTCTCCTCTCGTCAACAATATCCTCTTGCGAAGCCTCATTCTGTGTTCTCATTATCCCAAAGTCTGTGTTCTTCAAGGTTTTCTTATTCTCTTCTGTTCTGATGTTTCTGTTCCATCGACTGTCTAACCCTTCCAAACTCTTCCTGTTCTCCTTCCGTCAACAATGTCCTCTTACGAAGCCTCATTCTGTGTTCTCATTACCCCAAAGTTCGTGTTCTTCAAGCCCTTCTTACTCTGTTCCAATCTTACGAAGGATGATATTTCTGTTTCATTGGCTTTCTAACTCTTCCTAACTCTTCCTCTTCTCCTTCCGTCAACAATGTCCTCTTACGAAACCTCATAGTGTGTTCTCATTACCCCAAAGTTCGTGTTCTTCAAGCCCTTCTTATTCTGTTCCAATCTTACGAAGGATGATATTTCTGTTTCATTTTCTAACTCTTCCCAACTCTTCCTCTTCTCCTCTCGTCAACAATGTCCTCTTGCTAAACCTCATAGTGTGTTCTCATTACCCCAAAGTCTGTGTTTATCAAGCCCTTCTTACTCTACTTTGTTTCAGTCTTACGAGGGTGGAGGCTGGTTTTTCTGTTTCATCGACTTTTCAACTCTTTCCAGCTCTTCCTGTTCTACTTTCTTCCTCGTGTCTCTTGCTTAATGAATGGAAATCTTGCACTATATCATTTTTTCAAGGCAGTGGAAAAAGTCACGAGTCTATGGGCCGTATTCTTAAACACTTCGGCTCCCAAGCACACATATTTGTCAAGACTTTCATGTATAGAAGCTCCGGGGATCTTCACGGATAGTTTATGACCCTGGTGGTAGATTGACCGTTCTGCACCACGAACCTAAAATAACCACTCGATAGAACCCAACTGATCTGTTTGGCGTTTGAAAATACTTGATATGAGAGGCGGAAGCGTCTGAGAGAGTCCCGACCTATCTCACCCAATTTCTCAGTATTTGGTTCAATGGCAATAAAAATAAAGAAAACCTGCTCGTTCAAGGTGCAAAGGTTGGTATGTCTGGGCCCGTGACTGCCTTCCTACCTTCATACCTCGCCCACGTGACCCCAGACCGACTCAACAATGCCCGGAACCTTCACTCCTGCCGCGGGGGTCCTGGGACGCGGCGTAGAGGTCCCAGGAAGTCCTTCGGCAGGGTAGGGCGAAGAGGAAGACATAGAGAGACAGATTGCGATAGAGACAGATAGTTATATAGATAGGATGATAGATAGATAGATAGGCAGATAGACACGGAGAAAGGCTTTAGTCAGTGTAGAAGGAAGATAAAGATATATATATAGATAGGTGGATAGATAGATAGGTAGATATACAAATAGATAAAAATATAGATAAGTAGATTCAGGGTAGAGGGAAGAGGAAGACATAGATATAGATAGAGATAGAAACAGATAGATATAATGGTAGGTGATTAAATAGATAGCCAAGGAAAGGTCAGCAAGCCCAAAGACAAGCCATAAAGCCCGAATTTAACCCAAAAGCCCGATCAGAAGCCCAAAGAACACCGTAAGCCTGAAAATTGCCTCACCCAAGACACACAGCCCGAATTTAATCCACAAAGCCCGAATATAAGCTCTCAAAACCCGAATTCAAGCCTCAAAAACCAGACAAAACCTTAATTCAACCCACAAAGTCCCATCAGAAGCCCGAGGAGCAACATAAGCCTGAAAATAACTTCACCCAAGACACAAAGCCCGAGTTTTATCCACAAAGCCCAAATATAAGGACACTAAACCCGAATTCAAGTCTCAAAAACCCGAATTCAAAGCCACAAAACCCGAATTTAACCCACAAAGCCCGAAAAACAACTTAAGCCTGAAAATGACCTCGCCCAAGACACAAAGCCCAAATATTAGGTCACAAAGCCCGAATTCAAGTCTCAAAAACACGAATATAAAACCACAAAGCCCGAATTCAAGTCTCAAAAACCCGAATATAAAACCACAAAGCCCGAATTCAAGTCTCAAAAACCAGAATACAAAACCACAAAGCCCGAATTCAAGTCTCAAAAAACCCGAATATAAAACCACAAAGCCCGAATTCAAGTCTCAAAAAAACCCGAATATAAAACCACAAAGCCCGAATTCAAGTCTCAAAAAACCCGAATATAAAACCACAAAGCCCGAATTCAAGTCTCAAAAACACGAATATAAAACCACAAAGCCCGAATTCAAGTCTCAAAAAACCCGAATATAAAACCACAAAGCCCGAATTCAAGTCTCAAAAAACCCGAATATAAAAATTCAAGTCTCAAAAACCAGAATATAAAGAATTCAAGTCTCAAAAACCGAATATAAACCCACAAACCCCCAATTCAATTCTCAAAAAACCCGAATATAAAACCACAAAGCCCGAATTCAAGTCTCAAAAAACCCGAATATAAAACCACAAAGCCCGAATTCAAGTCTCAAAAAACCCGAATATAAAACCACAAAGCCCGAATTCAAGTCTCAAAAAACCCGAATATAAAACCACAAAGCCCGAATTCAAGTCTCAAAAACCCGAATATAAAACCACAAAGCCCGAATTCAAGTCTCAAAAACCCGAATATAAAACCACAAAGCCCGAATTCAAGTCTCAAAAAACCCGAATATAAAACCACAAAGCCCGAATTCAAGTCTCAAAAACCAGAATATAAAACCACAAAGCCCGAACTTAACCCAGAAAACCCGATTAGAAGCCCGAGGAGCACCATAAGCCTGAAAGTTACCTCATCCAAGTGTTCCTCGACCTGGGTGTACAAGCCCGAGAGTGCCGCGTCATCCTAGTAATGGGCCAACGAGGGTGATAACCAGGTCGCTCGCCCGGCCACACCTGCATCCAGCGACCCATTTTCTCTGACAGGTTCTCCTTCTCGTATTCCTTAAGGGGACCCTCCAGACTTGTATTCCCACCCATGCATGTTTTAATTTGCGTCTATTTGTTTTAATTTTATTTCGTATCATATTGTTCATTTTTTATTTTGAATGTTGTTTCATGATTTGATTTGCGTTTTTTTTTTTTTTAGTGTTTTTCTTTTATTTTTCAAGTTCTTCAGTGTATACAAGAGTTATTTAGAGTAAAGGATTATGATAAAGACTAAACTCATGCTATATTAAAAAGATGGACCTAATACACACACACACACACACACACACACACACACACACACACACACACACACACACACACACACACACACACACACACACACACACACACATTAAGTTAGTTTATTAAAGACCACAACATACATATTCCGTACAAAATTTCTTTCTTTGGTTTGGGTCCAATATAAAATGGAAAATAAGGTCTCCCAAATAACCCACACATAAGAAGGTACACACACACACACACACACACACACATACACACACACACACACACACACACACACACACACACATTTGACAAGGCTTTCGTAGAGGCTGTTCTTGAGTGCGTTAGTATTTCCATGGGTAGTTTTATGAGCCTAGCGATAGTTTGACAAAGTTTCTACACCATGAACGCAAAATAACACTCATAAGAACCCGACTGACCTTCTTTGTGACCTTTGGAAATAATTATTGTAAGAGCGAAAGGGCCTGAGAAAACGGAGGAGGAGGAGGAGGAGGAGGAGGAGACAGGGAAAGGATGCAAGGAGAGAGAGTAACAGGAGTGCGGGTGAGAAGGAGGTTAGACGAGGCGGGAAGGTGCGGGGGGCAGGGAGGGAAGAAGGGATGGCGGAAGGGAGGTAGAGAGAGAGAGAGAGAGGATTCCTTCGTACCCAGCTGATCCTGCCTGGAAGGAAGGGAGGCAGAGGGCGGAGAGGCGAGGAAGGGAAAGTGAATGAGAGAAGAGGAGTTTATGGAAGGAGAAGGAGGAGGAGGAGGAGGAGGTGAGAGATAGAGAGAGGGAGAGTTAGCCAGCCACCAGTCAGCATGGAATATTGGAAAGAGAAATAGACAGAGGACTTCAGAGTGAAATATAGAGGAAGGGAAATGAAGAAGAGACGAGGAGCTTATGGAAGGAAAACGAGAGAGACAGAGAAAGAGGAGAGAGAGAAAGAGAGAGGGAGAGTTAGCCAGCTACCAGTCAGCATGGGATATTGGAAAGAGAAATAGACAGAGGACTTCAGAGTGAAATATAGAGGAAGGGGAATGAAGAACAGACGAGGAGGTTATGGAAGGAAAACGAGAGAGACAGAGAAAGAGGAGAGAGAGAAAGAGAGAGGGAGAGTTAGCCAGCCACCAGTCAGCATGAAATATTGGAAAGAGAAATAGACAGAGGACTTCAGAGTGAAAGAGAGAGGAAGGGGAATGAAGAAGAGATGAGGAGGTTATGGAAGGAAAACGAGAGAGAGAGAGACGGAGGAGGAGGAAGAGGAGAGATAGAGAGAGGGAGAATCAGAAAGGAGTCAGCATGGAATATTATAAAGAGAAACAGATAGACGATGTTAGGATGAGAAAAAAGAGGACGAGAAGAATAGCATTGAGAAAAGAGGAAGGGGAACGAGAAAGAGGAGGGGGAGGAGAGAGTACGAGAGAGGGAGATACAAAAAAACCCATAAAACAGTTAGCATGGAAAATTGCAAAGAGAAATAGACAGACTGAGTTAGGGTGAAAGTCTTGTTAATAGTGAGCGGTGTGAACTCTTAGATACATGACTAGACTTGGAAATGAGCCAGAGGAAGGGAGAGGGAGAGGGAGGGGGAGAGGGAGAGAGAAACACCATCCCAGAGGAAGAATAAGAGGGAGATTAACAGCTTGGAAGACACACACAAACACATCCACCCACCCAAAAAAAATAAAAAAATAAAATAAAACAAATAAATAAATAAATATATCGAAATAAGATTAATAACTGAACGGAATCAAAATTTACCCAAAACACAAATAATAATGCATAGGTATTTTAAGTTAGTGTTTGGTAATGAGAAACGAAATTCAGATGGGATGAAAATGGGATAAAAAGCAACATAAACTAAAATAAACAGAATGAGGTCAAGAAAAGATGGGGAAAAGAAGGAAAACAAAGAGAAACAAGGAGAAGGAAAATAGGACAAAACAAAACAAAAATAAAAACAAATAAAAGAAAAACAACAACACAGAACGAGGTCAATGAAATGCAATAACGAAGGAAAATAACACTGGAACAAAAAAATTAAAGAAGAGAAAAAAAGCAAAAATAAATAAAATAAAACAAAATAAATACAAAATAAAAATAGAAAATAAAAAAAAGACCACAAACTCGACCAAGAACAATGCGAGAGAGAATAACATTTGGCATTGAAAGGAAAAGGAACCAAAGACATTGTTGAGAAATCGTTAAAGAAAGACATTTATTTGGCATTTTTAGTGAAACAAGGACAGGTGAGAGAGAGAGAGAGAGAGAGAGAGAAGAGTAAAACCAGGTATAAAAATGTCCTAAATTCGATACAGGTAAATGATAGTGAAAGTATGATGATGATGATGATGATGATGATGATGATGATGATGAGGAGGAGGAGGAGGAGGAGGAGGAGGAGGAGGAAGAATAGGAGGAAGAGAGGAGAATATAAGATGAATTACAATATGAGAAGACGGAAGAAGAAGAAGAAGAAAAGGAGGAGGAGGAGGAGGAGGAGGAGGAGAGGGAGAAAGGAAGAAAAAAATGCAAAACAGAAAGAAAAAAAAGGAAAAGTTGATGAAATTTATGAACTAATAAAAAATAGTTGAGGAAAATAAAGTACTTGATGTGTGTGTGTGTGTGTGTGTGTGTGTGTGTGTGTGTGTGTGTGTGTGTGTGTGTGTGTGTGTGTGTGTGTGTGTGTGTGTGTGTTTCCTAACGGCACTCTCTTCCTTCCTCTCTCGCTCTCTTAACCTTGACCCACTTTCCTCCTATCCTCCTCCTCCTCCTCCTCCTCCTCCTCCTCCTACTCCTCTTCTTCATTCACCTCCTTCTCTTCCTCCTCCTCCTCCTCCTCCTCATCTTCCTTCTCCTCCATTCTTTTCCTTATGCAATCTCTCCTCTTCCTCCCCCTTCATCTCCTCCTTCTTCTTCTCTTTCTTCTTCCTCTTCCTCTTCCTCCTCCTTCTCTTCATTCTCATCTTCCTTCTCTTCCTTTCTTCTCCTTGTACAGTTTCTCCTCTTCTTCCTTCGCCAACACATCCTCCTCCTCCTCCTCCTTATCTTCCTTATTCTTCCTCCTCCTCCTCCTCCTCCTCTTTATTCTGATTTCCCTTCTCCTCCACTCTTTTCCTTATACAGTTTCTCCTCCTCTTCTTCCTCCTCCTCCTTGTCTTCCTAGTCCTCCCTCCTCTTCCTCTTCTTCCTCTTCCTATCCTTCCCTTAACAGATTCAAAAACAAGCAAATCCCATCTCTTACTCTGCCTTGTGAGACCAGACGTGGATTCAAACCCTTTTCCCACACTATAAACGAAGAAACAAAAGAAGATCTAAAGGATTGCATAGTACTGGATCCCTTGCAGACGCGACATGCTCTTCGGAAGATAAAACTTGTTAGAGAAAGGAGAAGATGATGATGGTGATGATAAGGAGGAGGAGGAGGAGGAGGGAGAAGAAGAAGAGAAGGGAAAAGAGAGAGAAGATAGGCTGGCTGTGAAATTGGAGGAGAAGGGAAAGGAGGAGGAGGAGGAGGAACAGACAGGGAAAGGATGCAAGGAGAGAAGGATAATTATATGAAGGAAGGAAGGAAAAAAAGAAAAGGAAAGGAGAGGAAAGAAGAGGAAAAGAAGAAGGAAAAGAAAGGGAAAGGAAAAAAAGAAAAGAAAGAAAGTAATATTCTAACTATCATCACCACCATCATCATCACCATCATCACCATCATCAGCTTTCTCGGCCTCCACAACGGGTCTGAGTGAGGCAGGCGAAAGGAGGAGGAGGAGGAGGAGGTGAAGTTCAGGGTGACCTTTTTGATCTACTGTGGTGGTGGTGGTGGTGGTGGTGAATCTTCCTGTTCATCCCTGTCTCGTCTGTCTGTCTGTCTGTCTGTCTGTTTGCCTCTTCATCTGTCTTTGTTTCTGTATCTCTGTCTGTCTGTCCGTCTGTCTGTCTCTTCCTCTGTCTCTGTTTCTGTATTTCTGTCTATCTGTCCGTCTGTCTTTTTTGCTGTCTCTGTTTTTCTTTGTCTGTCTTTCTTTATCTGTCTGTCTATCTGTCTTTTTCTGTCTTTCTTTATCTGTCTGTTTGTCTATCTCTCTGTCTATCTGTCTGTCACTTGCTCTGTTCTCTCTGTCTCTGTATCTCTGTCTGTCTCTATCTATTCATCTGTCTATCTCTGTATGTGTCTGTCTGTCTATCTGCTTCTCTCTACCTCTGTCTCTCTGTCTCCTTCTCTGCATCTTTCTTTGTCTCTCATTATAAGCAACTTGACAACCAAAACAACAATCTAATCTTCCTGCACTCCAAAATCTTCTTAGACAAGCATACGATATCTTAGAACTGCGGTAGGTTAGGGAGGCGAGAGGAGGAGGAGGAAGAGGAAGAGGAAGAGGAGGAGGTCATGTTGTGGGTGCCAATACGATAGTCACATTCAAGAAGGGGTTAGACAAATTTATGGATAGTGAGGTTAGGTGGGGTTAGGTTCACAGGAGTTGCCTTGTATAGAGCTGACCGGCCTCTTGCAGACTCCTTATGTTCTTATGTTCTTATGTTCTCTCTCTTATCCTTCAATCCCTCTGTTCTTCCTTCCTTCCTTAAGTTCTATTCCTTTCTTTACCCTTTTCTCCATTTTTTTCATTCCTTCCTTTTGATGGATTGTGAATTTGGGAGATGGGGTAAAAAGGAAAGTATGAGAGAGAGAGAGAGAGAGAGAGAGAGAGAGAGAGAGAGAGAGAGTGTGTGTGTGTGTGTGTTTAAGGAAAGTTTATGTTGGTGTCTGGTGCCAAATTCAAAACGTACCGATGATATTTCAAATTCCATGACACTATAATGAGACTGATCGTATAGATGATGATGATGATGATGATGATGATGGATACGTGGTTTGTGATAATGAGGGCTGGCGAAAGTGCTGGTGATTACGCCTGAGTGATGATGATCGTTATAATGAAGAGATGATGAGAGTGAAAATGAAGATAGAGGAAGAGGAGGACACGAAAATGATGCTGTTTGTGATTGCGGTGATAGTGAAGGAAGGTGATGATGGCAGTGAAAGTGAGGTAGGTAATTAGATAGTGTCGATGATGATGATGGTGATGATGGTGAAAATAAGGAAAAGAAAAACAGAACAATTACCATGAAAATTATAACCAAAATATCGATAATAACAATAATAATAATGATGATGATGATGATGATGATGATGATGGTGAAATAATAATAACAATAATAATAATAATGATGATGATGATGATGATGATGATGATGGTGATGATGGTGAAAATGATAGAAAGAAAAAGAAGAACAATTAGCATGACAATAATAACCAAAACATCGATAATAACAATAATAATAATAATAATAATAATAATAATAATAATAATAATAATAATAATAATAATAATAATAATGATGGTGATGATGATGATGAGGGTGAGGAGGATAGTGACAAGTGAAGGTGATGAGTGTAGTGGAAGTGAAGTAACAGCCTCCTCCTTTTCCTCCTCCTCCTCCTCCTCTTATTTCTTCTCCTCTTCCGACCTTCACTTTTTTTCCTCCAAAGTTGCAGTCTGTCATTATGGGTTCAGAACTTTCTCTCCCTCCGGCTACACCTGCATCTCCTCCTCCTCCTCCTCCTCCTCCTCCTCCTCCTCCGTATGCCCGTATGCACGTCTTCCTTCATTGCATACATTCATTGGGTCGTTCCACCCCCTCACGACTGCGTTATGGGGTCGTGACACACACACACACACACACACACACACACACACACACACACACACACACGTAGAAGGAAAGCAGGAATGATGGAGGAGGAGGAGGAAGAGGAGGAGGAGGAGATGTGATTGCCCCGAGGAACCTGAAAGTCGAACTGGTCCTCCTCCTCCTCCTCCTCCTCCTTCTACTACTACTACTACTACTACTACTACTACTACTACTACTACTACGCGGTCATTACTTGCTTTCCTCTCCTCTTTTGGCAACGAGGTCAGAAAGGCCATTAAATAGTTTAATATTCATTTACGCAATCTAATTATTGCACACAAGACACAACTAGAATTAGCGATTATGTGCTCTCTCTCTCTCTCTCTCTCTCTCTCTCTCTCTCTCTCTCTCTCTCTCTCTCTCTCTCTCTCTCTCTCTCTCTCTGTATCTCTCTCTCTTATTCCCTTTTATCTCTCCCCTTCTTCTTCCCTCTTTTCATCTCCTTCTGGTTCCTCCACTTTCCTCTCTTTCCTAAATTACTCCTCTTCCTCCTCCTCCTCTTCTTCTTTGTCTTATTCAACACTTCTATCACTAATTCTTATTCTATTTTATTTTAGTGCTCTTCTCTCTCTCTCTCTCTCTCTCTCTCTCTCTCTCTCTCTCTCTCTCTCTCTCTCTCTCTCTCTCTCTCTCTCTCTCTCTCTCTCTCTCTCTCTCTCTCTCTCTCTCTCTATCTCTGTCTCTCTCTCTCTCTCTCTCTCTCTCTCTCTCTCTCTCTCTCTCTCTCTCTCTCTCTCTCTCTCTCTCTCTCTCTCTCTCTCTCTCTCTCTCTCTCTCTCTCTCTCTCTCTCTCAAATAGAAACGAACGGATGACAGGGAAGGGTAGAGAGATGAGATAGGGACTGGTAGGAAGATAACATGCACCCTGAAGAGAGATTGAAAGAAATGCTGACAAGGGAACTGAAGGGTTTTTGGCCAGGAGATGGAATGAAGGCAAGATGATTAGGACAAGATATTAAAGCAGAGAATAACAAAAGGATAGTTAAGCTTGAGACTAATTAGAAGTAGATAAGAGAAGATACAGATGATAAAATGCATTGTAAGCTGGGCGAATTTATTTATAGTGGATTGGGTTATTTTTTGTGTGTGCTTGAAAACCATTAGCCCTTTCCTTTCTTTTTTCTGGGGGGGGAAGTCTTGGGTCCTCCTTACGGTGAGACGGGCGAATTTATTTACAGTGGCGCCTGGTTGGGATTAGGTATAGAAGAAATGAAAGTATATAACACGTTTTAGTATTGGAAGTAGGTACATGTAGAAAGGAGGAAGATATGAAAGGAAATTAAAGGAAGGAAGAATTTATAAAAACTGAGAGAAACAGAACAGACAGAAGGAGAAAGAGGAGGAGGAGGCAGGAGGAGGAGGAGGCAGAAGAAGATGAAGTGTTTAAAAGAAGGTTATTTGAGGTATTGAGAGTAGATGTAGAAGGAAGGTGTGAAAGAAAAGAAGGAATGGATAAGAAGGAAAATATCTATATCAAGAGAAGGAAAAGGAAGATTTAAAGAGTGAAAACGGTGCCGCCAAAACAGAAATAACAGGAATAGGAAAATAGGAATAGGGCCGGAAATAGAAAAATAGGAAAATAGGGAAAGGAAAAAAAGGATTCAGTCTTTCAAGAGTACCGATACATCTCTCCTTCCGAAATTGACCTCTGTTTTGACCATTCTTCTAAACTCTTCTCTATAGGGGCAGTGCGTAGCGGGCTTATTTTTTCATTATTGTTTTTTTTTGTGCCCTTGAGCTGCTTCCTTTGGTGTAAAAAAAATTAACGGGTATGACCAAAACAGGGATAACAGTATTTCGTAGAAGCTAAAGTTCTGTTCAGTTGGATTTCTCTCACCGGGTCAACAGTCCTCTCCTTCGTTAGCTCTCTCTTAGCCGCTGAGATGAGGGCAGAGGGATTGGCTAACAGCATCATGGAGGTGCTTAAGATGTGTTGCAACGCTGACACACGCACACACACACACACGCACGCGCCGAAATTAATGTGCCGCACGTTCCTTTTGCTTTCCATTTTTTGCGTGTGTGTGTGTGTGTGTGTGTGTGTGTGGGTGTGGGTGTGTGTGTGGGTGTGGGTGGGTTTTTGTGATGCTTGAGTGGGTTGGGTTATGTTTTTTTTGTGTGTGTGTGCATGAAGACCATTAGTGCTTTCCTTTCTCTTTTTCTGGGGAAGGTCTGGAAATAGGGTCATTTTTTTGGTAAGGCGGGCGAATTTATTTATAGTGACGCCTACATGTGTTGCCTCAGTGGGTTGGGATATGTTTTTTTTGTGCCTCTTATGTGACTATTATTCCTTTCCTTTCTCTTTTTCTGGGGGAAGGTCTGGAGGGTGGGTCCTTTTTTTGGTAAGACGGGCGAATCTATTTTTAGTAATGCCCACTTGTGTTGCCTCAGTGGGTTGGGTTATGTTTTTTTAGTGTTAAGACCATTAATACTTTCTCTTTTTAGGGGGCAGTTTGGTGGGTGGGTCCTTTTTTTGGTAAGGCGGGTGAATTTATTTATAGCAACGCCTAATTATTTTGCTCGAGTGGGTTCCTTTTTGTGTGTGTTAAGACCATTAGTGCTTTCCTTTCTCTTTTTAGTGGGCAGTCTGGTGGTTGGGTCCTTTTTTTGGTAAGGCGGGTGAATTTATTTATAGTAACGCCTCCTTGTTTTGCTCGAGTGGGTTCCTTTTTGGGTGTTTGCAAGAAGACCATTAGTGCTTTCCTTTCTCTTTTTAGTGGGCAGTCTGGTGGTTGGGTCCTTTTTTTGGTAAGGCGGGCGAATTTATTTATAGTCACGCCTCCTTGTTTTGCTCGAGTGGGTTCCTTTTTGGGTGTTTGCAAGAAGACCATTAGTGCTTTCCTTTTTCTTTTTTTGGGGTAAGGTCTGGATGTTGGGTTCTTTTTATGGTATAGCGGGTGAATTTATTTATAGTAGCGTCTCCTTGTGTTGCTCCAGTGGGTTAAGTTACCTTCTGTGTACATGAAAACCATTAGTGCTTTCCTTTCTCTTTTTCTGGGGGAAGGTCTGCTGGTCGGGTCCTCTTTATGGTAAGGCGGGCGAATTTATTCATAGTGACATCCCCTTGTGTTGCTCGAGTGGGTTGGATTAAGTCGTTTTTTGTATGTTAAGGCCATTAGTAGTTTCCTTTCTCTTTTTCTGGAGATGGGGTCCTTTTTTTGGTTAGGCGGGTGAATTTATTTATAGTGACGCCTGCATGGGATTAAGTATAAAAAAGATGAAAGTATAAAAGGAAATTGATTAAAGGAAGAATTGATAAGAAGGAAAAGAAGCAGACAGGAGGAGGAGGAGGAGGAGGAGGCAGAGACAGAGGAAGAGAAGATGCAGTTGATGAAAGAAAGTGGAGAGTTGAGATATTAGGAGTATACGTAGAAAAGGATGAAGATAAGGAAGAAGGGGAAGAAGTACAAGCAACAAGTATTAGGAGGAAGAAGAGGAGGAGGCAGGAGAAAAAGATACAGATGCTTAGAGAATATACGAAGAAAGACTGAAGTTACGAAAGACTGCTTAAGTTGCTAATGTTACCAGCTAATTCACCGCTCACTCGAGGTCACAGAAGGTTTGGGGTAGTGGGGCTGGCGGGCGGGGGCTTGGCAACACTGGTGCTTGAGTGAGCGGCCGAGGTGGTGGTGGTGTCTGACGGATGGCCCCAAAACGGTCAGTCCTTAACTCGTTTGGGAAAGACCTCGTCCGCCTTACTTCTTCCACCTCTCGTGTTGGTTGTAAAGGTTATTGTTCGTTCTTGCTTGGTTGTTTGTTTTTTGGCTGTGTTGCTGTGTTTGTTTTTGTTGTGTTTTTTTGTTGGGGTATTGTTGATTTTTTGTTTTTGTTGATGGTGGTGTTGGTAGTAGTAGTAGTAGTAGTAGTAGTAGTAGTAGTAGTAGTAGTCATTCTCGTATTCTACATTTTCCTCGTCCACCTCGTCTTCCTCCTCCTCCTCCTCCTCCTGCTCCTCTTCTCCTTCTTCATTAATTTTCCTTCTTCATGTTTTTGTTGTTCTTGCACTTAATCCACTTTTGTTTTCTTGATCTTGTTCTTCATGTTTTTCTTGTTGTTGTTGTTGTTGTTGTTGTTGTTGTTGTTGTTGTTGTTGTTGTTGTTGTTGTTGTTGTTGTTGTTGTTGTTGTTGTTGTTGTTGTTGTTGTTGTTGCTGTTGTTGTTGTTGTTGTTGTTGTTGTTGTTGTTGTTGTTGTTGTTGTTGTTGTTGTTGTTGTTGTTGTTTTTCTTCTTCTTCACTTATCCTCTCGTATATGTCAAGTTTTTTTTTTCTTTGTTCGCAAGCAAAGGTTAAAATAGATTATATAGCTTTTTTTTTTCTTGGCAATGTTTTTTATGGCAAATAACTGAAAGTGTTTTGACCGCACACTAGACTCAAACTACATATTAAGTGTGTGTGTGTGTGTGTGTGTGTGTGTGTGTGTGTGTCAGTCAGTCAGTTATTAAGTTAGTCTCTCTCTCTCTCTCTCTCTCTCTCTCTCTCTCTCTCTCTCTCTCTCTCTCTCTCTCTCTCTCTCAAAATAACAAAACAAAAAAATCAAACCAGAAAATAAGAAACGAGACAAGTCATCCAACCGAAGCTTTGTAATTCGAGGCTTCGCTATCTCGAACCCATAAGATCACTGAGGCATGACAGGGAGGGGAGGAGGGGAGGAGGAGGGGAGAGAGGAGGAAGAGGAGAGGGGAAGAGGAGGGTAGAACCTTTATAAATGTCAATGCCATCTCTTCTATTTCATTATTCGTTTTATTTTTTCTCTTCGTATGTGTGTCTGCCTTGCCTGTAGTGTGTGTGTGTGTGTGTGTGTGTGTGTGTGTGTGTGTGTGTGTTCTAATCTACTTGTCATATCAAAAACCTTCCATCCATTTCCTTTTCCTTTTATCAATATTTTTTTTCGTCTATTTTTGTGCCTTTGCTCCTCTCTGTATCCTGTTTAGAAGGATGAACTTGTGTGTGTGTGTGCGTGTGTGTGTGTGTGTGTGTGTGTGTGTGTGTGTGTTCTAATCTACATATCTTGAACTTTGTGTATGTGCGTCTATGCGTGAGTGCGTGTGTGCGTGTGTGCGTGCTCTGATCTATCACTTCATAATATCAACATTCTCGGCACGACAACAGGAGGCAGGCGGACAGATAACAACATACAGGTGACTGGACTTATTAATACCTGTCCACCGTCGCTGTCTGTCCGGCTTACCGATCTCTATATTATTATCATCATTCTGTCTAATTCTCTTATTCTCTCTCTTCTATCTCCCTTTCATTCTTTCCATATCTTCTCCCTGCTCAATCTCAATCCCATTCTCATTATTCCTCCTCCTTATCATCATTCTATTCCTCCCTCATTCTATCATTCAATCTCTTTCTCCTCATTTCATTCCTATCTCCTTATCTCTCTTTTCTTTATCATTCATCGTCATTCTCATTCAATATCTCACTTATCCTCTCTATCTCAACCTTCTTCTCTCCATCTCCCCATTCCCTTATCAGTGCCAGAGACGATCCAACACTCCTTACGTCTCCGGCTATAGGATTCAGTGCCACAAATTCGCGAGTCTTGCTGCTCTTTCCCTAGTTGGTATTCCCCACCTCGCCTCTGGGTGCAGCGAGCCGGATACGCTTATGACTTTCTCCACTAGAGGGCAGTGTTAGCATGTGTCGGGGAGGTGCGGCGTTGCTTTTATATGAGGAGATAAAGAGGAGGAGGAGGAGGAGGAGGAGGAGGAGGGAAGCGGAAGTAGAAGATGCAGACGAGAAGATAAGATTGATGAAGAAGTGAATGGGAAGAAGGGGAAGATAATTGAACAGATTGAAGTTAGGAGGAGGAGGAGGAAGAGGAGGAGGAGGAAGAAGGGAGAAGAATTATAAGATGTAGATAACGTAGATGGAAGATAGATAGATGGAAGAAGATAACGTTGGGAAAGGGAGAGAGTGAGGGTAGAAGAAAAGGAGAGATTGAAAACAAGAATAAAAGAGAGAAAATGAGGTAGGAACGAAAGGAGAAAGGGAAGATTAGAAGGAATGAAGAGAGAGAGAGAGAGAGAGAGAGAGAGAGAGAAATGGAAGTATTTCTCTCCTTATACAATTCCTTTCGGCTAACCTAACTTACAACAACCAACAAAAACTCATTACATCAATATTATGACCATCCTCCTCCTCCTCCTCATCATCATCATTATCACCATCCTGCTCTATTTTCATCTCATTCTCATCTCATTCCATCTCATCATCATCATTGTATTGCTTTCTCATCACTAGGATATTCTCTCATTCAATCTCTTCTATCTCCATCTCCTCATTTCATCTCTATTTCATTTTCTCTATCTCCCAACACTCCGCCATATAAAAGAGGAAGGAAGGATGGGAGGAAGGGGGAAGGAGGGTGGGAGAGGAGTGCCATTTATCCGTGCAGCCAACACCTCTCATCATTTCATCTCTATTTCATGTTCTCTATCTTCTAACACTCCGTCATATAAAAAGGAAGGAAGGAAGGAAGGGAGAAAGAGGGGGAAGGAGGGTGGGAGAGGAGTGCCATTTATCCGTGCAGCGAACACCTCTCATCATTTCATCTCTATTTCATGTTCTCTATCTTCTAACACTTCGTCATATAAAAAGGAAGGAAGGAAGGAAGGGAGAAAGAGGGGGAAGGAGTGCCATTTATCCGTGCAGCCAACACCTCTCATCATTTCATCTCTATTTCATGTTCTCTATCTTCTAACACTCCGCCATATAAAAAAGGAAGGAAGGAAGGGAAGGAGGGTAGGAAGGGAGGAGGAACAGTGCCGTTTATCCTCTGCGGCGGGCAGTGGCACACACACACACACACAGGTCCGGCAAACTAACCATCCCCTTTCTCCACAACACGGTGCCGCGCCGCCTCCGTGTGTTGGTCATAAATTCATAAATCTTTGTGCCGTAAGTTTCGTGATCCGCCTCCTCGTCGGTGCTGTCTCCTCGGGCTCGGACTCGGCGGGGGTTGCGGGGACCACTTCTCGGCGCTGTTCCCCTTGTGTCGGGTAGAGACGGCGGCGGAGGCTGTCGACGCCCCCGACACGTGATCGCCCAACTACGGGGCAGAACCTCCTGGAAGACCCCCAAACACCGTCTCTGTGCCGTCTTCTGCGCGAGGCGTGGAGGCTCTCGACGGCGCAGACGACACAGCCTCTGCGTCGTCTGTGCCGCCGAGTAACTGGCGTTCCGTGCAGCTGGCGGGGCGGGGCAGGATCGGTGGGGGTCTGCAGGAGGCTCCGAGCACGTCTTGGGCCGTCACTCCCTGTCCGGGCGTCCACAGCCCAGCGCCTCGCAAACCCGCCCAGCGTGAACCCGAAGAGAACAAACAGCCTCGCCGAAGACCCGGACCGTGACGCCACGACACAACGATCTATGGGTTTAGATAGATAGATAGATAGATAGATAGATAGACAGATAGATAGTTTATTGACCAGTTTCTTTTAAATTACATAGTGTGTGTGTGTGTGTGTGTGTGTGTGAGTGGGAGCGACTGTGTGAGTGAGTGAGTGTGTGTGTGTGTGTTTGTGTCTCTGTGTGTGTGTGGTGTGGTGAGGTGTGTGTGTGAGTGTGGTGGGCGACTGTGTGTGTGTGTGTGTGTGTGTGTTGTGTGTGTGTGTGTGAGAGAGAGAGAGAGAGAGAGAGAGTGGTGGGCATACAAGCGCGCGTTTTCGTATCTTTTTCTCATATTGATCCACAAGACAAATTAAGTTAACGTGTTTAAGAACGCATCGTAACATAAACAAATACAATTGAACACTATTAACTAAGCACAGTGACGGAGCAGCAGATGGGGCAAACACACACACACACACACACACACACACACACACCTGAGGAAAGCATTAGATTACCTGGTGTGACGTAAGTACTGTCTCGTTTCGCTCAGCTAGTGATTACGTTAACTCCTAAAATACCTGGAGGAGGAGGAGGAAGAGGAGGAGGAAGGGAGAAGAATTATAAGATGTAGATAACGTAGATGGAAGATAGATAGATGGAAGAAGATAACATTGGGAAGGAGAGAGAGTGAGAGTAGAGGAAAAGGAGAGATTGAGACAAGAATAAAAGGGAGAAAATGAGGTAGGAACGAAAGAAGAAAGGTAAGCAGAGAAGGAAGGGAGAGAGAAAGGGAGAGTGGGAATAAGAAAAGAGAGGAAGAAAATTAAGTATTCAAAATTTTCTCTCCCATTAAATCAATATTATGACCATCTTCCTCCTCCTCCTCTCCCTCATCATCATCATTAACATTATCATCATCATCATCATCATTATTAACATTATCATCATCATCATCATCATCATCCTCATTTCATTCCATCTCATTATCATCCTTGTATTGCATTCTCATCACTAGGATATTCTCTCATTCAATCTCTTCTATCTCCATTTCCTCATTCCATCTTTATCTCCTCATTTCATCTCTATTTCATTTTCTCTATCTCCCAACACTCCGCCATATAAAAAAGGAAGGAAGGAAGGGAGAAAGAGGGGGAAGGAGGGTGGGAGAGGAGTGCCATTTATCCGTGCAGCGAACACCTCTCATCATTTCATCTCTATTTCATGTTCTCTATCTTCTAACACTCCGCCATATAAAAAAGGAAGGAAGGAAGGGAAGGAGGGAAAGAAGGGAGGAGGAACAGTGCCATTTATCCTCCGCGGCGGGCAGTGGCACACACACACACACACAGGTCCGGCAAACTAACCATCCCCTTTCTCCACAACTCGGTGCCGCGCCGCCTCCGTGTGTTGGTCATAAATTCATAAATCTTTGTGCCGTAAGTTTCGTGATCCGCCTCCTCGTCGGTGCTGTCTCCTCGGGCTCGGACTCGGCGGGGGTTGCGGGGACCACTTCTCGGCGCTGTTCCCCTTGTGTCGGGTAGAGACGGCGGCGGAGGCTGTCGACGCCCCCGACACGTGATCGCCCAACTACGGGGCAGAACCTCCTGGAAGACCCCCAAACACCGTCTCTGTGCCGTCTTCTGCGCGAGGCGTGGAGGCTCTCGACGGCGCAGACGACGCAGCCCCTGCGTCGTCTGTGCCGCCGAGTACCTTGCGTTCCGTGCAGCTGGCGGGGCGGGGGCGGGATCGGTGGGGGTCTGCAGGAGGCTCCGAGCACGTCTTGGGCCGTCACTCCCTGTCCGGGCGTCCACAGCCCAGCGCCTCGCAAACCCGCCCAGCGTGAACCCGAAGAGAACAAACAGCCTCGCCGAAGACCCGGACCGTGACGCCACGACACAACGATCTATGGGTTTAGATAGATAGATAGATAGATAGATAGACAGATAGATAGTTTATTGACCACAGTTTCTTTTAAATTACATAGTGTGTGTGTGTGTGTGTGCGTGTGAGTGGGAGCGACTGTGTGAGTGAGTGTGTGTGTGGTCGAGTGAATGTGTGAGTGAATTGCGTGTGCGTGTGTGTGTGTGTGTGTGTGTGTTGTGTGTGTGTGTGTGAGAGAGAGAGAGAGAGAGAGAGAGAGAGAGAGAGAGTGGTGGACATACAAGCGCGCGTTTTCGTATCTTTTTCTCATATTGATCCACAAGACAAATTAAGTTAACGTGTTTAAGAACGCATCGGAACATAAACAAATACAATTGAACACTATTAACTAAGCACAGTGACGGAGCAGCAGATGGGGCACACACACACACACACACACACACACACAGCCTTACCTTACCTCCCTACTTCCCTACCATCCCCCCCCACCCCCCCCCGTCCAGGAGGTTGACGTTTTCAATAAATTAAAGAAATTAAGGACTCACAGAGCTACCACGCCCACTGACCTCCCAATCAAAATCTATAAGGAATCTCCCCCTGAACTTGCCACCCCTATTTGCTCCATAATAAATGCTTCACTTGAACAAAACACTTGCCCTAGCGACTGGAAACCTTCCTTTGCCACTCCCATCCCCAAAGTATCCAGCCCACAGTCCCTTAATGATCTAAGGCCAATTGCCATCACGCCCATTCCCAGCCTCATTTGTGAAGATTTTATTTTTAACTGGGCTTATGATGATATTAGTTGCCTCATAGACATCCAACAATTTGGCAACATGAAGCACTCCTCCTCCACTCATTGCCTGGTCAGCTTTCTAGATTTCATACACAGCCACCTGGACAAGCGAGACACCTCCCTTGCCCTTGCTTTTGTCGACTTCAGGAAAGCATTTGACCTTGTAGACCACACTGTTGTCATTACTGAGGCCATTGAGCTGGGGCTTCACCCTAATATTGTATCGTGGCTGACTTATTTCCTCAGCGCACGCCAGCAAGTAGTTCGCTCCCAGGGCTCGGTCTCCCCTCCTCTTGAGCTGACGTGTGGCCTCCCGCAAGATAATTGAACAGATAGAAGTTAGGATGAATAGGAGGAAGAGGAGGAGGAGGAGGAGGAAGGGAGAAGAATTATAAGATGTAGATAACGTAGATGGAAGACAGATAGATGGAAGAAGATAACATTGGGAAGGAGAGAGAGTGAGGGTAGAGGAAAAGGAGAGATTGAGACAAGAATAAAAGAGAGAAAATGAGGTAGAAACGAAAGAAGAAAGGTAAGCAGAGAAGGAAGGGAGAGAGAAAGGGAGAATGGGAATAAGAAAAGAGAGGAAGAAAAGGAAGGATTCAAAATTTTCTCCCCCATTAAATCAATATTATGACCATCCTCCTCCTCCTCCTCCTCCTCTCCCTCATCATCATCATTATCATTATCATCATCATCATCATCATCATTTCATTCCATCTCATTATCATCATTGTATTGCATTCTCATCACTAGGATATTCTCTCATTCAATCTCTTCTATCTCCATTTCCTCATTCCATCTTTATCTCCTCATTTCATCTCTATTTCATTTTCTTTATCTCCCAACACTCCGCCATATAAAAAAGGAAGGAAGGAAGGAAGGGAGGAAGGGGGAAGGAGGGTGGGAGAGGAGTGCCATTTATCCGTGCAGCCAACACCTCTCCTCATTTCATCTCTATTTCATGTTCTCTATCTTCTAACACTCCGCCATATAAAAAAGGAAGGAAGGAAGGGAAGGAGGGAAAGAAGGGAGGAAGAACAGTGCCATTTATCCTCCGCGGCGGGCAGTGGCACACACACACACACACAGGTCCGGCAAACTAACCATCCCCTTTCTCCACAACTCGGTGCCGCGCCGCCTCCGTGTGTTGGTCATAAATTCATAAATCTTTGTGCCGTAAGTTTCGTGATCCGCCTCCTCGTCGGTGCTGTCTCCTCGGGCTCGGACTCGGCGGGGGTTGCGGGGACCACTTCTCGGCGCTGTTCCCCTTGTGTCGGGTAGAGACGGCGGCGGAGGCTGTCGACGCCCCCGACACGTGATCGCCCAACTACGGGGCAGAACCTCCTGGAAGACCCCCAAACACCGTCTCTGTGCCGTCTTCTGCGCGAGGCGTGGAGGCTCTCGACGGCGCAGACGACACAGCCTCTGCGTCGTCTGTGCCGCCGAGTACCTTGCGTTCCGTGCAGCTGGCGGGGCGGGGGCGGGATCGGTGGGGGTCTGCAGGAGGCTCCGAGCACGTCTTGGGCCGTCACTCCCTGTCCGGGCGTCCACAGCCCAGCGCCTCGCAAACCCGCCCAGCGTGAACCCGAAGAGAACAAACAGCCTCGCCGAAGACCCGGACCGTGACGCCACGACACAACGATCTATGGGTTTAGATAGATAGATAGATAGATAGATAGACAGATAGATAGTTTATTGACCACAGTTTCTTTTAAATTACATAGTGTGTGTGTGTGTGTGTGTGTGTGTGTGTGTGTGAGTGGGAGCGACTGTGTGAGTGAGTGAGTGTGTGTGTGTGTGTTTGTGTATATGTGTGTGTGTGTGTGTGTGTGTGAGTGAGTGAGTGAGAGTGTGTGTGTGTGTGAGTGTGAGTGGGAGCGACTGTGTGAGTGAGTGTGTGTGTGGTTGAGTGAATGTGTGAGTGAATGTGCGTGTGTGTGTGTGTGTGTGTGTGTGAGAGAGAGAGAGAGAGAGAGAGAGAGTGGTGGACATACAAGCGCGCGTTTTCGTATCTTTTTCTCATATTGATCCACAAGACAAATTAAGTTGACGTGTTTAAGAACGCATCGGAACATAAACAAATACAATTGAACACTATTAACTAAACACAGTGACGGAGCAGCAGATGGGGCAAACACACACACACACACACACACACACACACCTGAGGAAAGCATTAGATTACCTGGTGTGACGTAATTACTGTCTCGTTTCGCTCAGGTAGTGAATACGTTAACTCCTAAAACACCTGGAGGAGGAGGAGGAGGAGGAGGAGGAGGAAGGGAGAAGAATTATAAGATGTAGATAACGTAGATGGAAGATAGATAGATGGAAGAAGATAACATTGGGAAGGAGAGAAAGTGAGAGTAGAGGAAAAGGAGAGATTGAGACAAGAATAAAAGAGAGAAAATGAGGTAGGAACGAAAGAAGAAAGGTAAGCAGAGAAGGAAGGGAGAGAGAAAGGGAGAGTGGGAATAAGAAAAGAGAGGAAGAAAAGGAAGGGTTCAAAATTTTCTCTCCCATTAAATCAATATTATGACCATCGTCCTCGTCCTCCTCCTCTCCCTCATCATCATCATTAACATTATCATCATCATCATCATCATCATTAACATTATCATCATCATCATCATCATCATCCTCATTTCATTCCATCTCATTATCATCCTTGTACTGCATTCTCATCACTAAGATATTCTCTCATTCAATCTCTTCTATCTCCATTTCCTCATTCCTCCTTTATCTCATCATTTCATCTCTATTTCATGTTCTCTATCTTCTAACACTCCGCCATATAAAAAAGGAAGGAAGGAAGGGAGAAAGAGGGGGAAGAAGGGTGGAAGAAGAGTGCCATTTATCCGTGCAGCCAACACCTCTCATCATTTCATCTCTATTTCATGTTCTCTATCTTCTAACACTCCGCCATATAAAAAAGGAAGGAAGGAAGGAAGGGAGAAAGAGGGGGAAGGAGGGTGGGAGAGGAGTGCCATTTATCCGTGCAGCCAACACCTCTCATCATTTCATCTCTATTTCATGTTCTCTATCTTCTAACACTCCGCCATATACAAAAGGAAGGAAGGAAGGGAAGGAGGGAAAGAGGGGAGGAAGAACAGTGCCATTTATCCTCCGCGGCGGGCAGTGGCACACACACACACACACAGGTCCGGCAAACTAACCATCCCCTTTCTCCACAACTCGGTGCCGCGCCGCCTCCGTGTGTTGGTCATAAATTCATAAATCTTTGTGCCGTAAGTTTCGTGATCCGCCTCCTCGTCGGTGCTGTCTCCTCGGGCTCGGACTCGGCGGGGGTTGCGGGGACCACTTCTCGGCGCTGTTCCCCTTGTGTCGGGTAGAGACGGCGGCGGAGGCTGTCGACGCCCCCGACACGTGATCGCCCAACTACGGGGCAGAACCTCCTGGAAGACCCCCAAACACCGTCTCTGTGCCGTCTTCTGCGCGAGGCGTGGAGGCTCTCGACGGCGCAGACGACACAGCCTCTGCGTCGTCTGTGCCGCCGAGTACCTTGCGTTCCGTGCAGCTGGCGGGGCGGGGGCGGGATCGGTGGGGGTCTGCAGGAGGCTCCGAGCACGTCTTGGGCCGTCACTCCCTGTCCGGGCGTCCACAGCCCAGCGCCTCGCAAACCCGCCCAGCGTGAACCCGAAGAGAACAAACAGCCTCGCCGAAGACCCGGACCGTGACGCCACGACACAACGATCTATGGGTTTAGATAGATAGATAGATAGATAGATAGATAGACAGACAGATAGATAGTTTATTGACCACAGTTCCTTTTAAATTACATAGTGTGTGTGTGTGTGTGTGTTTGTGTGTGAGTGGGAATGGGAGCGACTGTGTGAGTGAGTGTGTGTGTGGTCGAGTGAATGTGTGATTGAATGTGCGTGTGTGTTGTGTGTGTGTGTGTGAGAGAGAGAGAGAGAGAGTGGTGGGCATACAAGCGCGCGTTTTCGTATCTTTTTCTCATATTGATCCACAAGACAAATTAAGTTGACGTGTTTAAGAACGCATCGGAACATAAACAAATACAATTGAACACTATTAACTAAGCACAGTGACGGAGCAGCAGATGGGGCAAACACACACACACAAACACACACACACACACAGCCTTACCTTACCTCCCTGCTTACCTACCATCCCCCCCCACCCCCCACCCCCGTCCAGGAGGTTGACGTTTTCAATAAATTAAAGAAATTAAGGACTCACAGAGCTACCACGCCCACTGACCTCCCAATCAAAATCTATAAGGAATCTCCCCTTGAACTTGCCACCCCTATTTGCTCCATAATAAATGCTTCACTTGAACAAAACACTTGCCCTAGCGACTGGAAAACCTCCTTTGCCACTCCCATCCCCAAAATTTCCAGCCAACAGTCCCTTAATGATCTAAGGCCAATTGCCATCACGCCCATTCCCAGCCTCATTTGTGAAGATTTTATTTTTAACTGGGCTTATGATGATATTAGTTGCCTCATAGACATCCAACAATTTGGCAACATGAAGCACTCCTCCACCACTCATTGCCTGGTCAGCTTTCTAGATTTCATACACAGCCACCTGGACAAGCGAGACACCTCCCTTGCCCTTGCTTTTGTCGACTCCAGGAAAGCATTTGACCTTGTAGACCACACTGTTGTCATTACTGAGGCCATTGAGCTGGGGCTTCACCCTAATACTGTATCGTGGCTGACTTATTTCCTCAGCGCACGCCAGCAAGTAGTTCGCTCCCAGGGCTCGGTCTCCCCTCCTCTTGAGCTGACGTGTGGCCTCCCGCAAGATAATTGAGCAGATAGAAGTTAGGATGAATAGGAGGAAGAGGAGGAGGAGGAGGAAGGGAGAAGAATTATAAGATGTAGATAACGTAGATGGAAGATAGATAGATGGAAGAAGTTAACATTGGGAAGGAGAGAGAGTGAGAGTAGAGGAAAAGGAGAGATTGAGACAAGAATAAAAGAGAGAAAATGAGGTAGGAACGAGAGAAGAAAGGTAAGCAGAGAAGGAAGGGAGAGAGAAAGGGAGAATGGGAATAAGAAAAGAGAGGAAGAAAAGGAAGGATTCAAAATTTTCTCCCCCATTAAATCAATATTATGACCATCCTCCTCCTCCTCCTCCTCTTCCTCATCATCATCATTAACATTATCATCATCATCATCATCATCATCATCATCATCCTCATTTCATTCCATCTCATTATCATCCTTGTACTGCATTCTCATCACTAGGATATTCTCTCATTCAATCTCTTCTATCTCCATTTCCTCATTCCATCTTTATCTCCTCATTTCATCTCCATTTCATTTTCTCTATCTTCTAACACTCCGCCATATAAAAGAGGAAGGAAGGAAGGAAGGGAGAAAGAGGGGGAAGAAGGGTGGAAGAAGAGTGCCATTTATCCGTGCAGCCAACACCTCTCATCATTTCATCTCTATTTCATGTTCTCTATCTCCCAACACTCCGCCATATAAAAAAGGAAGGAAGGAAGGAAGGGAGAAAGAGGGGGAAGGAGGGTGGAAGAAGAGTGCCATTTATCCGTGCAGCCAACACCTCTCATCATTTCATTTCTATTTCATGTTCTCTATCTTCTAACACTCCGCCATATAAAAAAGGAAGGAAGGAAGGGAAGGAGGGTAGGAAGGGAGGAAGAACAGTGCCATTTATCCTCCGCGGCGGGCAGTGGCACACACACACACACACAGGTCCGGCAAACTAACCATCCCCTTTCTCCACAACTCGGTGCCGCGCCGCCTCCGTGTGTTGGTCATAAATTCATAAATCTTTGTGCCGTAAGTTTCGTGATCCGCCTCCTCGTCGGTGCTGTCTCCTCGGGCTCGGACTCGGCGGGGGTTGCGGGGACCACTTCTCGGCGCTGTTCCCCTTGTGTCGGGTAGAGACGGCGGCGGAGGCTGTCGACGCCCCCGACACGTGATCGCCCAACTACGGGGCAGAACCTCCTGGAAGACCCCCAAACACCGTCTCTGTGCCGTCTTCTGCGCGAGGCGTGGAGGCTCTCGACGGCGCAGACGACACAGCCTCTGCGTCGTCTGTGCCGCCGAGTACCTTGCGTTCCGTGCAGCTGGCGGGGCGGGGGCGGGATCGGTGGGGGTCTGCAGGAGGCTCCGAGCACGTCTTGGGCCGTCACTCCCTGTCCGGGCGTCCACAGCCCAGCGCCTCGCAAACCCGCCCAGCGTGAACCCGAAGAGAACAAACAGCCTCGCCGAAGACCCGGACCGTGACGCCACGACACAACGATCTATGGGTTTAGATAGATAGATAGATAGACAGACAGACAGATAGATAGTTTATTGACCACAGTTCCTTTTAAATTACATAGTGTGTGTGTGTGTGTGTGAGAGTGTGTGTGTGTGTGTGTGAGTGTGAGTGGGAGCGACTGTGTGAGTGAGTGTGTGTGTGGTTGAGTGAATGTGTGAGTGAATGTGCGTGTGCGTGTGTGTGTTGTGTGTGTGTGTGTGTGAGAGAGAGAGAGAGAGAGAGAGAGAGAGAGAGAGTGGTGGGCATACAAGCGCGCGTTTTCGTATCTTTTTCTCATATTGATCCACAAGACAAATTAAGTTGACGTGTTTAAGAACGCATCGGAACATAAACAAATACAATTGAACACTATTAACTAAGCACAGTGACGGAGCAGCAGATGGGGCACACACACACACACACACACACAGCCTTACCTTACCTCCCTGCTTACCTACCATCCCCCCCCACCCCCCCCGTCCAGGAGGTTGACGTTTTCAATAAATTAAAGAAATTAAGGACTCACAGAGCTACCACGCCCACTGACCTCCCAATCAAAATCTATAAGGAATCTCCCCTTGAACTTGCCACCCCTATTTGCTCCATAATAAATGCTTCACTTGAACAAAACACTTGCCCTAGCGACTGGAAAACTTCCTTTGCCACTCCCATCCCCAAAATATCCAGCCCACAGTCCCTTAATGATCTAAGGCCAATTGCCATCACGCCCATTCCCAGCCTCATTTGTGAAGATTTTATTTTTAACTGGGCTTATGATGATATTAGTTGCCTCATAGACATCCAACAATTTGGCAACATGAAGCACTCCTCCACCACTCACTGCCTGGTCAGCTTTCTACATTTCATACACAGCCACCTGGACAAACGAGACACCTCCCTTGCCCTTGCTTTTGTCGACTCCAGGAAAGCATTTGACCTTGTAGACCACACTGTTGTCATTACTGAGGCCATTGAGCTGGGGCTTCACCCTAATATTGTATCGTGGCTGACTGATTTCCTCAGCGCACGCCAGCAAGTAGTTCGCTCCCAGGGCTCGGTCTCCCCTCCTCTTGAGCTGGCGTGTGGCGTCCCGCAAGATAATTGAACAGATAGAAGTTAGGATGAATAGGAGGAAGAGGAGGAGGAGGAGGAGGAAGGGAGAAGAATTATAAGATGTAGATAACGTAGATGGAAGATAGATAGATGGAAGAAGATAACATTGGGAAGGAGAGAGAGTGAGAGTAGAGGAAAAGGAGAGATTGAGACAAGAATAAAAGGGAGAAAATGAGGTAGGAACGAAAGAAGAAAGGTAAGCAGAGAAGGAAGGGAGAGAGAAAGGGAGAGTGGGAATAAGAAAAGAGGAAGAAAAGGAAGGATTCAAAATTTTCTCCCCCATTAAATCAATATTATGACCCTCCTCCTCCTCCTCCTCTCCCTCATCATTAACATTATCATCATCATCATCATCATCATCATCCTCATTTCATTCCATCTCATTATCATCCTTGTATTGCATTCTCATCACTAGGATATTCTCTCATTCAATCTCTTCTATCTCCATTTCCTCATTCCTCCCTTATCTCATCATTTCATCTCTATTTCATTTTCTCTATCTCCCAACACTCCGCCATATAAAAAAGGAAGGAAGGAAGGAAGGGAGAAAGAGGGGGAAGGAGGGTGGGAGAAGAGTGCCATTTATCCGTGCAGCCAACACCTCTCATCATTTCATCTCTATTTCATGTTCTCTATCTTCTAACACTCCGCCATATAAAAAAGGAAGGAAGGAAGGAAGGGAGAAAGAGGGGGAAGAAGGGTGGAAGAAGAGTGCCATTTATCCGTGCAGCCAACACCTCTCATCATTTCATCTCTATTTCATGTTCTCTATCTTCCAACACTCCGCCATATAAAAAAGGAAGGAAGGAAGGGAAGGAGGGAAAGAAGGAGGAAGAACAGTGCCATTTATCCTCCGCGGCGGGCAGTGGCACACACACACACACACAGGTCCGGCAAACTAACCATCCCCTTTCTCCACAACTCGGTGCCGCGCCGCCTCCGTGTGTTGGTCATAAATTCATAAATCTTTGTGCCGTAAGTTTCGTGATCCGCCTCCTCGTCGGTGCTGTCTCCTCGGGCTCGGACTCGGCGGGGGTTGCGGGGACCACTTCTCGGCGCTGTTCCCCTTGTGTCGGGTAGAGACGGCGGCGGAGGCTGTCGACGCCCCCGACACGTGATCGCCCAACTACGGGGCAGAACCTCCTGGAAGACCCCCAAACACCGTCTCTGTGCCGTCTTCTGCGCGAGGCGTGGAGGCTCTCGACGGCGCAGACGACACAGCCTCTGCGTCGTCTGTGCCGCCGAGTACCTTGCGTTCCGTGCAGCTGGCGGGGCGGGGGCGGGATCGGTGGGGGTCTGCAGGAGGCTCCGAGCACGTCTTGGGCCGTCACTCCCTGTCCGGGCGTCCACAGCCCAGCGCCTCGCAAACCCGCCCAGCGTGAACCCGAAGAGAACAAACAGCCTTGCCGAAGACCCGGACCGTGACGCCACGACACAACGATCTATGGGTTTAGATAGATAGATAGATAGATAGATAGACAGATAGATAGATAGTTTATTGACCACAGTTTCTTTTAAATTACATAGTGTGTGTGTGTGTGTGTGTGTGTGTGTCTGAGTGGGAATGGGAGCGACTGTGAGTGACTGTGTGTGTGTGTTTGTGTATATGTGTGTGTGTGTGTGTGTGTGTGTGTGTAAGTGAGTGAGTGAGAGTGTGTGTGTGTGTGTGAGAGTGTGAGTGGGAGCGACTGTGTGAGTGAGTGTGTGTGTGGTTGAGTGAATGTTCGTGTGTGTGTGTGTGTGTGAGAGAGAGAGAGAGAGAGAGAGAGAGAGAGAGAGAGAGAGAGAGAGTGGTGGGCATACAAGCGCGCGTTTTCGTATCTTTTTCTCATATTGATCCACAAGACAAATTAAGTTAACGTTTTTAAGAACGCATCGGAACATAAACAAATACAATTGAACACTATTAACTAAGCACAGTGACGGAGCAGCAGATGGGGCAAACACACACACACACACACACACACACACACACACACACACACCTGAGGAAAGCATTAGATTACCTGGTGTGACGTAATTACTGTCTCGTTTCGCTCAGGTAGTGATTACGTTAACTCCTAAAATACCTGGAGGAGGAGGACGAGGAGGAGGAGGAGGTAGAGATGAGGTGAAAGAGGAAAAGAGTGGGTTGGTAATAGTGAAGGCGATCATGGAGGAGGAGGAAGAAGAGGAGGAGGAGGAGGAGGAGGAGGAGGAGACAGACTTATGACATGTTATTGTTCCTCGTTAGTGTTTTAGAAGTGAAATCCGATTCGATGTGGATGAGAAAATTGTTGCTTATTTTTTTTTGTTTACTACTACTACTACTACTACTACTACTACTACTACTGCTACTACTACTACTGCTACTACTACTACTACTGTCATTATCATCTTTGTCATTTGATTTTTTTTTTTTTCAATTTTGATTTGACTTATTTTAGTTCGTTTTCTTTGTTATTTTTTTCTTTTTTTTTTTTACAGAGCTGAACATTCATTACTTTTTATTTCCACTTGTTGTTGTTGTTGTTTGTTTTTTGTTTTTCTTCTTGTTCTTCTTCCTCCTGTTCTTCTTTTTCTTTCTTTCTTTCTTTCTTTCTTTCTTTCTTTCTTTCTTTCTTTCACCTTTTCCATTCATTACAAAACAGTCAGTTATTTACTCGTTCTCTTCTTCCTCCCTTTTTTTTCCTCCCTTCCTTCCTCCATTACTTACCATAACAGTTTAAGAGCCAAGACCTTTTTTTTATTTCTTTTTTTCGTCAAGGCCGCGAGGGACTGACCGCCGCTTCCTCCTCGCCTCACGTAAAAGAAAGGCAAAGGTATTTAGTTTTTCTCACCTGCTCCCTTTGCCTTCACGTTCAACACCTTCACGCCTCCCTCCGCCTTCCTCCTTTCCCTTTCGTTCCAGTGTTTTCATTGCCGGAACGAAAGAGATGGGGCTGAGAAGGAGGAGGAAACATGGAAGCGTGAAAGAGTTGGTTACAGATATCCAGTTGAGAAGGGAAACATGGAAGCTTGGAAGAGTAGGTAACATAGACATTATAGGAGGAAACATGGAAACTTGGAAGAGCAGGGGGTGTTGGGAAGGATGAGGAAACATGGAAGCTTGGAAAAGTAGGTTACAGATAGTTGAGAAGGGAAACGTGGAAACTTGGAAGAGCAGTGGGCGTTGAGAAAGAGGAGGAAACATGGAAACTTGGAAGAGCAGGTTACAGATAGCCAGGTGAGAAGGAAACATGGAAACGTGAAAGAGCAGGGGGTGTTGCGAAGAAGGACGAAACATAGAAACTTGGAAGGGAAGGCAACAGATAGTCAGCTGAGAAGGAAACATGGAAACTTGGAAGAGCAGGGTGTGTGGAGAAGAAGGAAACATGGAAGCTTAGAAGAGCAGGTGGTGTTGAAATGAAGGAAACATGGAAACTTGGAAGATCAGGGGGTGTTGAGAAGGAGGAGGAAACATGGAAACTTGGAAGAGCTGGAAACATGGAAACTTGGAAGGGAAACTTGGGAAAGGTCAAAAGAGTAAATGGGGGAGAAGAGGAAATAAAGGAGAAGAGAAAAGGATAGGAGGCAGAAGAAGAGCATGATAAAAAAAAGGAGGAGAAGAAGGAGGAGGAGGAAACAGAGAAAAAGGCTGAAAAGAAAAAGCAGAAAAAGGCGAAAAAAGAAGAAAAAAAGAACATAAGGGAGAAGAACAGCTTGATAAAAAAGAGGAGGAGAAGGAGGAGATAGGGAAAAAGGCAGAAAATAAAATAAAATAAAAGAAGCAGAAAGAGGCAAAAGAAGAAGAAAAAAAAGAACACAAGGCAGAAGAACAGCATGATAAAAAAAAAGAAAACAAAAAAACACACACACACACAAAAAAACGCGTATCATTCGTGTATTTCCTTCGTAATGGACTGAAATGAAAACAACAATGAAATAAAAGGAGAAAAAATAACAGGACAGGAGACAGAGGAAGAGCTTGATATAAAAAAAAAATGAAAAGAAAAAGAAAAAAACAAACTCATTCGTGTTTTCTCGTAATTGGCAGAAACCTCTCACGCATGAACAGACAAACATCAGATAACTTCACCTGCGTGGAGTTGATGTTACCCCCATCCTGAACACGTCTGAATACATAGTTATCTTCTGTTATCTTTTTTTTCCTCCTTTTCTCTTTCTGCTTCTTCCTTTCTTTTTCTCTTCTGCTTTTTTCTCTATTTCCTCCTCCTCCTTCTTCTTCTTCTTCTCCTTTTTTTTATCAAGGTCTTCTTCTGTCTCCTGTCCTTTTCCTCTTTTTTCTTCTTTCTCTTCTCTTTTCTCTTCTCCTTTATTTCCTCTTCTCCCCAATCTACTCTTTTAACCTTTTCTGCTCCTCGTTTATTTTTTCTCTTCTATCTTGATCGCTATCCTCCTCCTCCTCCTCCTTCTTCTTCTTCTCCTCCTTCTTTTTTTTTATCAAGCTGTTCCTCCGCCTTCTGTCCTGCTTTTTTCTTCTTCTCTCGCCTTTTTCTGCTTCTTCCTTTCTTTTTCTCTTCTGCCTTTTTCTCTATTTCCTCCTCCTCCTCCTCCTCCTCCTCTTTTTTTTATCATATGAACGAATGTAAGATAAAAAGAAAATATATGTGTGTGCCCTGAAAAACAGAAACCAGAGAATGAAAAAATGAAATGAGAGAAAGAGAAGGAGAAGAAGAATGGATGAGAAGGAAGTAGAGATTGCAACAAAAAAAGAAAGAAAATATTACAAAAAAATATATACGTGTTTGCCCTTAAAAAGCAGATACTAGAAAACGATAAGGAAATGAAGAGAAAGAGGAGGAGAAGGAAGAGGAGAAGAAAGTAGAGAGTGGGGGAAAATAAAAGAAAATAATAAAAATAAGAATATATATGACTAAAGAACAATGAGGAAATGAAATAAGAGAGAAGAAGAGAAAAAAGGAGGAGGAGGAGGAGGAGGAGAAGGAGGTAGAGGATGTGGAGGAAAAAGAAAGAGAAAATAACAAAAAAGATATGTTTCTGAACTTAAAATATAGAAACAGGAGAAGGATGAGGAAACTAAATGAGAGAAGAGAAGAGAAAAGAGGAGGAGGAGGAGGAGGAGGAGGAGGAAGTACAGAATGTGAAAAAAATGATAGAGAAAATGACAAAAGAAGAATATATGTGTCTGGCCTTAAAACACAGAAACCAGAGAACGACAATTAAATAAAATGAGAGAAAGGAGAGGAAAAGGAGAAGGAGGAGAAGGAAGTAGAGGATGTGGAAAAAATGATAGAGAAAATAACAAAAGAAGAATATATGTGTCTGGCCTTAAAACACAGAAACCAGAGAACGAAAATGAAATGAAATGAGAGAGAAGAAGAAGAGGAAAAGGAGGAGGAGGAGGAGGATGAAGTAGATGATGTAACAAAAAAAAAAAAAAAAGAGAGGATACAATAAAAAATAATATAAGTTTCTGACCATAAAACAAAGACTAAACAGGATAAGAAAATGAAACGAGAGAGTAAGAGGTCGTGGAGGAGAAAGACAAAGAGGGCGTGGCTGGGAAAGAGATAGAAAGACACACACATTCACACATACAAACACACACACAAACACTCACTCACACACCTGCATCCTGGTCACATCACAGACCCGCCACACCTGATCAGACACGACCACACCTACTAATTAACTCGAAACTAACAAGCATCTTAGCCGCTATAATGCCCCAATAAGAGAGATAGAGAGATAAGAGACATCCATTTAGAAAGCACATATGAAAACTCTTGAAATCACCCATGCAAGGCGGATAGATTGAGTGATTGGAGATACATATAAGAAATGTAGAAACTCAGACTAACTTACCTTAACTTAACCACCTTGATGCCGAAATAAGAGAGATAGAGAGATAGAGACATCCATTTAGAAAGCACATATGAAAACCCTTGAAATCACACATGCAAGGCGGATAGATTGAGTGATTGGAGATACATATAAGAAATGTAGAAACTCAGACTAACTTACCTTATCTTAACCACCTTGATGCCGAAATAAGAGAGATAGAGACATCCGTTTAGAAAGCACATATGAAAACCCTTGAAATCATGCATGCGAGATGGAAAGATTTGACTGATTGAAGATAGATATATGTATAAAAGATCTGACTGGGGATGTGTTACGAGTGGGGTCCCACAAGGTTCGGTATTAGGTCCACTTTTGTTTATTATTTATATCAATGACTTAGACACAGGAATTAGTAGTGATGTTAGTAAATTTGCAGATGATACGAAGATCGGTAGAGTAATTGAGTCGGATCAGGACGCTAGTATTCTCCAAGGTGAACTCAACAGATTATATGACTGGGCGGATAAATGGCAGATGGAGTTCAATGTAGGGAAGTGCAGTATTCTGAGTGTAGGTAGGAACAACCCCTCACATAACTATTGCTTAAATGACACTCTCATAAGTAGGTCTGGGTGCGAGAGGGATTTAGGGGTCTTAGTGAGCTCTGATCTCCGTCCAAGGGCACAATGCATTCAAGCTAGAAATCGAGCTAATAGGGTACTGGGATTTATTTCAAGGAGCGTAAGCAACAGAAGCCCCGAAGTCTTCCTCAAACTATATTTAGCATTAGTTAGACCTCATCTTGACTATGCGGTTCAGTTCTGGTCACCCTACTATAGAATGGATATCAAAATGTTAGAATCGGTGCAGAGGAGGATGACTAAGATGATTCAGGAGTTGAGAAACTTGCCATACGAGGAAAGACTCAAACAGTTAAACTTGCATTCTCTAGAAAGGCGAAGGGTGCGTGGAGACATGATCGAGGTTTATAAATGGATGAAGGGCTTTAATAAGGGAGACATTCATAAGGTTTTGTTGGTAAGAGAACCGGGTAGGACACGAAGTAACGGGTTTAAACTGGATAAATTCAGATTCAACAGGGACATAGCCAAAAATTGGTTTACTAACAGGGTGGTGGATGAGTGGAATAGGCTTAGCAGTCATGTGGTGAGTGCCAATACAATTGTCACATTCAAAAATAGACTAGATAAATTCATGGACAGCGATATTAGGTGGGGTTAGATACACGGGAGCTTAGGGTCAAAGGAGCTGCCTCGTACAGGCCTACCGGCCTCTTGCAGACTCCTGCGTTCTTATGTTCTTATGTTCTTATAAGAAATATCGAAATGTCACCTTGTGTAGAAATTAATATTGATTGCTTGATTCGTTGATTGATAGTTCATTGTTGCAAAAGTACACTATAATCTATAAAACTCTAGAAATCATACTTGCAAGATAGATAAACTGTTTGATTGAAGCTAGGCACATATATAAGAAATGTCACCTGTATAGAATTTAGCATTTATAAAACCCTTGAAATCACAGACACAAGACAGACAGATAGATTAAAAATAGACATATATGAAAAAGTGTCACATGAACTTAAAATTTATGAAACCCGAGAAATCACACGCACAAGATAGATAGATAGATAGATTAAAGTTAGACATATATAAGAAGCGTCCCGTATAGATTTAAACACTTATAAAACGTTAGAAATCACACATACAAAATAGATAGATTGATTAAAGATAGACATATATAAGAAGTCCCACATATAGAATTTAACACTCATGAACCCCTAGAAATCACACAAGCAAGACAGATAGCCGGACTGATTAAAAAAAGACATATCCAGGAAATGTTACAAATATAGAAACCACAGAGGAAGATAGATAGATAGACTGATTAAAGTTACACATATATAAGGAATGCCACGTATAGAATTTAACACACATGAATCTCTAAAAATCACACATGCAAGACAGATAGACAGACTGATTAAAAATAGACATCCAAGAGGTGTCACCCGCCTAGAAAGCAATGAGAAAGCACATTGAACAAAGCCAACACGATTGAGTACACACACACACACACACACACACACACACACACACACACACACACACACACACCATGAATTTAGATGTACTGGTGATTGAGAGCAGACATACATACACACAGACATGTACGTTCACTAATCTGAGCACCTGCATGTACACTCTTGCACGTACACACACGCACACACAAGTACACACGCGTACTCTCTTTTCTTATCAAGCATACACAAACTTGTCCGGGTTCACAGACCGTTGCATTTGCCCTCCATAAATCTGTATTCTTAACCCGTCCACTGCGATTTGTACAGATTTTGCCTTCACTGGTAGCCTGGTAACATACACTCCCAGGTCTTTCTCTGTGGTGGATAGTGGAGTGTTCCCATGTGGTATTGGTGTGTTGGATATCCCTTCCCTGGTAGCCTGGTAACATACACTTCCAGGTCTTTCTCTGCCTCTGTGGTGGATAGTGGAGTGTTCCCATGTGGTATTGGTGTGTTGGATATCCCTTCCCTGGTATCCTGGTAACATACACTCCCAGGTCTTTCTCTGCCTCTGTGGTGGATAGTGGAGTGTTCCCATGTGGTATTGGTATGCTGGATATCCCCTCCCAAGGTACAGGACTTTACACTTTTCTTCATTGAATTGTAGCAGCCACTTTTTGTTCCATTCCTGTAGCTTGGTGATGTCTTCTTGTAGGGAATCCACAGCCAAGGGGTTAAATGTATCGACCACTCAGTTCGCATGTTTGAAAAGCCTCTCGTAGAAATTGCTGGGCTTTTCGTGGACTGTTTTGTGATGCTGGTGATAGATCTAATGCTGGCGATAGATCTACACGACATCTGTACTCTCTCTCTATCTCTTTCTTTCTTAATCGTAAGGTTGCGTATTAATTTCACACTTCAAAAACGGCAGCCTCTTTCTGAGTCACCTTGAACGGAAATAGAAAAGTCACCCATAAAAACCCGGTTAATCTTCTCTGTGGCCTTGGGAAACAGTCTTAATAGGAGCCCAATACGTTTAAGAATAAGACCCTTTAGAGTGTATGTCATCTTCGTTCCTCATTTTCGTCGTTAGTGCGTGCGATCAAGCCGTAGGTGAATGATAGAGGCTCCCATTACGACCCTGACACAATGAATCACGCTTTTCCCATCGACCAAGGACACATGAACTGCCTCTTCTTCCTCTTACTCTTCTTCCTTATCTATCAAACTCTCTTAGTACACTCCACCCTCACCACCACCGTCACCACCACAACCACCACTATTCTTCCACATCCTCCTCCTCCTCCTCCTTTTCCTCACCTATCAAACTCTCTTAGTACACTCCACCCTCACCACCACCGTCACCACCACAACCACCACCATTCTTCCACATCCTCCTCCTCCTCCTCCTCTTCCTCACCTATCAAACTCTTTTAGTACCTAACCTAACAATATCTAACCTAACCTAATCTCACCTAATTTGACCTAACCTAACCTAACTGTATCTAACCTGACCTAACCTAACTGCATCTAAACCTAACCTCACCTTACATAATTTGACCTAACCTGACCTAACCTAACTGTATTTATCCTGATCTGACAACCTACATTACTTGACCTAACCTAACCTCACCTCACCTAATTTGACCTAACCTAATCTAACTGTATCTAACCTGACCTAACCTAACTGCATCTAAACCTAACCTCACCATACTTAATTTGATCTAACCTGACCTAACCTAACTGTATGTATCCTGATCTGTTAACCTACATAACTTGACCTAACCTAACCTAACCTGAAACTCCTCTTCCTCCTCTTCCTCACCTATCAAACTCTTTTAGTACCTAACCTAACAATATCTAACCTAACCTAACCTAACTTAACTGTATCTAAACCTAGCCTCACCTCACCTAACCTGACCTAACCTAACCTAACTTGACCAAACCTAACCTAACTGTATCTAACCTGACCTATCCTAACTGCATCTAAACCTAATCTCACCTCACCTAACTTGACCTAACCTGACCCAACCTAAACTAACCTAACTGTATCTAACCTAATCTGACTTAACCTACATAACTTGACCTAACCCAACCTAACCTAACCTAACTGTATCTAACCTGATCTGACTTAACCTACATAACTTGACCTAACCTGACCTAACCTAACCTAACCTAACCTAACCTAACCTAACCTAACCTAACCTAACCTAATCTGAATTAATCTACATAACTTGACCTAACCTGACCTAACCTAACCTAACTGTATCTAACCTAATCTGACTTAACCTACATAACTTGACCTAACCTGACCTAACCTAACCTGAACGGCCTCCTCCTCCTCTTCCTCAATCATCAACCTCTTCGTACACTCAACCACCACCACCACCACCACCACCAACAACAACAACACCAATACCACCATCACCACCACCATCCTTCCGTGACCTCGAGCTCTGGTGACGAAATATCTGGAACGCGAGAAAGAAAGAAAAGAGACAAACGAAAATGAGAGAGAGAGAGAGAGAGAGAGAGAGAGAGAGAGAGAGAGAGAGAGAGAGAGAGAGAGATGGAGAAGAGAGCGAAGAGAGAGGAGAGAGAGAGAGAGAGAGAGAGAGAGAGAGAGAGAGAGAGAGAGAGAGAGAGAGAGAGAGAGAGAGAGAGAGAGAGAGAGAGAGAGAGAGAGAGAGAGAGAGAGAGAGAGAGAGAGAGAGAGAGAGAGAGAGAGAGAGAGAGAGAGAGAGAGAGAGAGAGAGAGAGATATCCACATTCTCTTCCTGGAGGGTTCATGACGAGGCGGATTCAAGCGGGGCACAAAAACTCGACTTCAAATTCGCGCTCATTGACACCGAAGGAACGACACGCTGAGGGCTGAGAAGGCGGACTTACGGGGTGCTAGATGCTGGCTGGAATGGGCTGGACGGTAGTTATCGGGTCTAGAGAGGGGGACTTGGATTTGGCTGTGGGGTCGAGGAGGTAGCTATGGGATTTTAAGAAAGCTATGGTCTATAAGCTTCAACATGGTCTTTGCTGCTATAAGGGTTGAGATCTCGTTGATGAAAAGATTATATAATTTTATGCTGGATGAAGATTTTTGTTTGTGTGTGTGGTTTTGGAAGGGAGTGGAAGGGAGAGCTGAGGAAGAGACGAATGTGTGTGTGTGTGTGTGTGTGTGTGTGTGTGTGTGTGTGTGTGTGTGTACAGGGTAACGCCCCCTACCAGCTGCCTGTCTCCATGTTGGGACTTCCGCTGGGCATTGCTTAGAACCTGCTTCCTCCTCCCACGCCCTGCCCTGCCCCTCCCTCCCCTTCCCTTCCATTCGCTTCCCTTCCCCTTCTCTTTTTCCTATCCCCTTTCCCTTCCGTTCCCTTCCCTTCCCTTCTTTTCCCTTCCCTTTTCCATCCCCTTTCCCTTCCATTCCTTTCCTTTCCCTTCCCTTCCTTCCCTTCTCTTCTCTTCTCTTCCCTTCCCTTCCCCTTCTCTTTTCCCATCCTCTTTCCCTTCCCTTCCCTTCCATTCCATTCCTTTTCCTCCCTTCCCTTCCTTTCCCTTCCCTCCCCTTCCCTTCCCTTCCCTTTCCTTCCCTTCCCCTTCTTTTTCCCCATCCCCCTTCCCTTCCCTTCCTTTCCCTTCCCTTCTCTTCCCTTCTCTTCCCCTTTCCTTCCCTTCCCTTCCCATCCCTATCCTCTTCTCTCTTCCCATCCCCCTTCCTTTCCTCTGCCATCCCCTTCCTTTACCTTACCCTTCCCTTCTCTTACCTTCCTCTTCCCTGTCTTTATCTTCACCTTCTCCCATTCTCATTCTCCTCATTCAATTTCCATTCTTTGTCTCCTGTTCCTCCTTTTTCATCCCCTTCCTTCTCTACCTTCCCTTCCCTTCTTCTTCCTTCCCCTTTCCTTTACTCTTCTTGTTTTCGCAATCTCCCATTTACTTCATCCAATTTTCTTTCTATGTCTCCTTCTGTTATCTCTTTCTCGTTCCTCTCCTTCCCTATCTCTCCCTTCCCTCACCCTTCGCTATATTGTCTTTGCATTCTCCCATTCACAATCTCCTCATCAATTCCATTTCCAGACTCTCAACGTTCTTATGTACTTGTGTTACCTCCAGTGCTCCCCTCCTCCCTCACCTTTCGATTCCCTCTCTCACCTGTCACTCCCTACCTGCCCGTTTCCCAGGTGTTGATTAGTCAGCGTTCATGATTCACTCTACGATGATTCACGGCTTTGCGACTTGCTTGCTGAAGGTCAGGTCTTACAGGAATGATGACAATGATGGTGGTGGTAGTAGTAGTAGTAGTAGTAGTAGTTATGGTAGTAGATGGAAATGACGATGGTGTGTGTGTGTGTGTGTGTGTGTGTGTGTGTGTGTGTGTTCTTTCTTTTCTCCTTCTTCTTTCTTCCTTTTCTTCCTTTCTCCTTTTTTTTCCCCTATTCTTCCATTCGTCAAACCACTTCCCTATTCCCTTTTACGCATCCTTCTCTTCTTCCTTCACCACCACCACCACCAACAACAACAACCATGACCCACACTAAATCAACCAACATTCACCACCACCACCACCACCACCACCACCACCACCACTGCCCCGCCCACCTGAGAGTTACCTGTCGAGCTTCCCGTTACGCTGAATTTTGTAATAGCAAGGTTATTCACTCACCTAAATGACCTCCTATTGTTGGCACACTCAGAATTGTCTCTCTCTCTTTATCTCTCTCTCTCTCTCTCATTCTCTCTGTCTTTCTTTTTCTTTCTTTCTTTCTTTCTTTATCTCTCCCCGTTGGCTTCACTGGTTTGTCTGTCTTTATTTCTCTCTCTTTCTCTTGTTCTCTCTTTGTCTTGTTCTCTCTCTCTCTCTCTCTCTCTCTCTCTCTCTCTCTCTCTCTCTCTCTCTCTCTCTCTCTCTCTCTCTCTCTCTCTCTGTTACTTTCTTTCTTTCTTTTTTTTCTCTCCATTTTCTTTTCGTTCTCTTACATCTCCTCCTCCTCCTCCTCCTCCTCCTGACCTTACGTGACCTTTCCATCCCCTATGACCCCATGTTTGACCTCAATGATGACCTCTACCCCAAAAAACGTGACCTCTCTTCATTCACTTGACCTAACGTGACCCTGACCTACCGATTCAACCTTGACCTCTGTGTATGTGTGAATGACCTCTGACCTTAAATATGTCTATGTAGGTCAGGTGTTTTTTGAAGGTCAGTGGATGTTAAGTTAAGAAGATGAAGTTTGGGAGTAAATGAAGTTAGCTTAGTTTATTGTTGTTGTTGTTGTTGTTGTTGTTGTTGTTGTTGTTGTTGTTGTTGTTGTTGTTGTTGTAGATGGATTAAGGAATGGTTGAGGAAGGGGGGGAGGAAAAGGGGAGGAAAAAAGGAGTAGAGGGAACGGAAAGGAAGAGAAATGAAGAAGGTAAAGGAGAGGAAGAAAGAGACGAAAAGGAAAAGAAAGGAGGAGGAGAAGGAGGAGGAGGAGGAGGAAGGAGAGAAGAAATGAAAAGGAAAAAAAAGGAAGGAAGGGAAGGGAAAATAAAAACAGATGAAAGAAACGAAAAGAAAAAGAAGGGGAAGAGGAAATGGAAAAGAAAAAAGAGATGGAAAAAAATGAAAAGCAAAGTAAAGGAGGAGGAGGAGGAAGAAGAATGAGGTGGAAGAAAAGGAAAAGAAGGAAAGGAAGGGAAAGGAGAAAAAAAAGAAGAGGTGGAAGACACGAGAAGGAAAAGAAGAGAAGGGAAAGGAGAGAAAAAAAAGAAGTTGAAGAAAAGAAATGGAAAAGAAGGGAAGGAAGGGAAAGAAGAAAATAGAAGAGGTGGAAACGATAAGGAAAAGAAAAGAGGAAGAGAAGGGAGAGAAAAAAAGTTTGAAGGAAGGGAGGAAGGGAAAAGGGGAGGAAGGAAGGAAAAGGAGAAAGAAGGAAATGAAAGGAAAAAAAAGAGGAGGAAGGAATAGAAAGGAAAACACACACACACACACACACACACACACACACACACACACACACACACACACACACACACACACACACACACACACACACACACACACACACACACACACACACACACACACACACACACACACTTCCTCGTTCTCTATCACCTGGCATTTCTTAATTAAACAAAACAAAAAAACAACAAAAAAAAAACGAGAACAGTTGTATGTGAAATATTTGCTTGGCGCCCAGTGTGTGTGTGTGTGTGTGTGTGTGTGCGTGTGTTGTTCCATTAATCTTTCTCGTCTCTAAATCTCTATCTCTTCCTGGTCATCTCTTTCCTTTCCTGTCTGTCAATGTACTTTTTTACCAGTCAATCCATCTCTTTAACTCTCTCTCTGTCTATCAATCTCTCTGTTTATCTATCTTTCTCTGTCAATCTGCCTTTCATCTGTCTCTCTGTCTCTCTAACTCTCTCTCTGTCTATCAATCTCCCTGTTCATCTATCTTTCTCTGCCAGTCTGCCTTTCATCTGTCTCTCTGTCTCTTTAAAACTCTCTCCCTCTGTCACTCCGTCCATCAGTCATTCCTTTAGTCCACAACCTCGCCTAGCGCCACCCAAGACCCGCTAATCATTCAAGGGCCGAGTCTAACGAACAATAGGGGTCCCAGCGGCTCGCCTTGGCAGTGGACCATGATACAGCGAAGGTTAGTGTTCTTAGGAGTGTAAAAATAACCACCACAAAGAACGAGGAGGAGGAGGAGGAGGAGGAGATAGACAGCCCGTAGCGACAATGTACCCCCGCCGGTGACATTCATTTGAGTCTGCCCTTGAGCGCCGGTGACTAGAAAACGGGAGAAGGGAGAAGAAGAAAGAAAAAGGGAATGACATGGAAAGTAGGCTAAGTCGGTGTTCTTTAATCCCCTTTCTCTCTTTATTTGTAGCATTGAATTCCCTTATGACTCCTATGGAAGGTTTCGGATTGCATTAAGAGCATTGTCTCCCGCCCACTTAAACATTTCGGGGTCTACACATAAACATTTGATAAGGCTTTCGTAGAGGTTGTTGTGGGTATTTCCATGGGTAGTTTGATGAGCTTAGTGGTAGTTTGACAAGACCTCTGAACTATGAACGTCAAAAACACTCCTTAGAACCCGGTTACTCTCCCTTGAAGCCTTTGAAATTATTTGTTATGAGAGCAGAAGGCGTATGTTAAAAAGGGCCTTCGTAGAGGTTGTTGTGGGTATTTCCATGGGTAGTTATACGAGCCTGGTGGTAGTTTGACAAGACCTCTGTACCATGAACGTCAAAAACACTCCTTAGAACCCGACTAATCTCTGTGGTCTTTGGAAATTATGCAACCCGAAAGCGACACGTATCAGCGCTGACCCAACACGTATTCTGCTTCCCTCGACCCAAGCCTCCGACTCTCACTCTTAGAACTATTTAGGTGGAATGGCAGCGGGTGGTAGTGACAGGCGAGTGAACAGGCGGGTGGCAGAGGGCGTGGGTGTCGGCAAGAGGGAAGGGAGGGAAGGGAGGGGGTAGGAACGAGAGGGAAAGAGGAAAGTAACAGCGAGTGGACGGGACTTTCCTCGTCATGGTGAGAGGATGCGGTTGTTCACTCCCTCACTTGCTGACCCACTTGTGAGAGAGAGGGAGAGAGAGACAGACATAGAGACAGACCCCCCCCTCCCCCTCTCCCTCAATCTTTTCATATCACACCTGACACATTTCAACTTTGGTATACTCATTTTCTTGCCGCTGAGAGAGAGAGAGAGAGAGAGAGAGAGAGGGGGGGGGGGGCGGTACTGTCAAACGCTTCCAACCCTCGCATCAGCTCCTTCCAAAGGCCGAAAAAAAGATCAGTCGGGTTCTAATGAGCGTCTTTATAGGAGGAAGAAGAAGAAGAAGAAGAAGAAGAAGAAGAAGAAGAAGAAGAAGAAGAAGAAAAAGAAGAAGAAGAGGAGAAGGAGAAAGAGAAAGACGAGGAAGAGAAAAAACACGAAATCGAGAATAAGGAGGAGGAGGAGGAGGAGGAGGAGGAAGGGACAAACCGCCACCAGGGTCATAAACTAACTAATGAGGAGCATACACTTGGGGGTGCGTTGCTTCACTCACACTCTAGCAGGATAGACGTCAGGTAGGCGCTCCACGTGTCCATATACCCGGAGTTGGCGTTCGCGGACAAGCTGGAAACAGGCCTCGTTCAGCTTCACGGGGTAATCGTTGGCTCGTCACAAAGGGCCAGTTCGACCGTCCTACAGGGTCATCGTAAGCACCCAGATCAAGCTATAATATCCTCAATGGTTCGTTATTTCTTCGTAATGCCAGATACTTCAGTGACTTCCCGTGTGGTCTTTTAAAATTCATTCCTGTTTATATCAATCGCAAACACAATGCAAGGAATTTTCGTAGTATTTTGTGTTTGGTTGGGGGGCCTACGAACTTGCTCTACTGGACTGTAAAACTGGTCCAAAGTCATCCTAGCGATACCCCGTGACCCTCTGCATGGATGTTTTTTGTTCTGATAATCTACGCGTTTTGACTATTCCAATTATCAATACTTTTTTTGTTTTTTTTTACAGCTAAGGAGACAGTTCAAGGACGTAAAGAAAGATATATAAAAAAGCCCGCTACTTACTGCTCCTGAATAGAGGTCAAAGGAGTGTCCAAAAAGAGAGGTCAATTTCGGGAGGAGAGGTGTCCTGATACCCTACTTGCAAAACCTCAATATATGTCTATGTGTCCTTTTCCTTCCACTATCCCTTTCCATAGATAGATACAGATAGCTATACACACACGTACATAGATAAATACACACATATACACGAAGATGGCGCCACTGTAAACACTTGCCTGCGCCATGACGAGGTGGGGCCGAATACCATCCAGGCCCCTCAAGCAAGCCTACCGACACAATAGGCTGAGACATAAAAAAAAAGACACATTTCATTATTATTCTATTGGCACCGAAGGCATCGACACCTCTCTCCAAGTCGCTGTTCAATGTCCATGTCTCACAGCTGTACATTAAGACCACAACCACATACTTCCCCTTTGCAAGCTCGCTCCACTCCGCCTCTCCGATCATCACCATCATCATCATCATCATCATCATCATCGTCATCAGTAGCACCTCCTTGACACAGTAACAAGACGGCGGCACCTCGTCAGAACACAACAATGGCGTGCGTCAAGGTGATACTGGTGTTTGTGTTTCCCGAGCCGCGGAGGAGAGGAAAAATAAGCTGCTTGTCCGGCGTTCTTAATACCCCGCGAAGGCTTGAGGAGGAGGAGGAGGAGGAGGAGGAGGAGGAGGAGGAGGTAGTGAAAGTGGAAGCGGAGGACTCGGGGTGGTGCAGGGCATGGCGGGAGTGTTGGGTCTACTGGGCTGAATTTGGGGAAAGAACATGGACGATTGGGGCTGTCTAGGGCTGAAGGGGCTGGCGGGGATGGGTTTGGGGAAAGAACAGGAACGATTGGGGCTGTCTGGGGCTGAAAGGGGCTTGGGGGGGTTGGGTTTGGGGAAAGGACAGGAACGATTGGGGCTGTCTGGGGCTGAAGGGGCTGGTGGGGTTAGGTTTGGGGAAAGAACATGGACGATTGGGGCTGTCTGGGGCTGAAAGGGCTGGCGGGGTTGGGTTTGGGGAAAGAACAGAAACGATTGGGGCTGTCTGGGGCTGAAAGGGCTGGCGGGGTTGGGTTTGGGGAAAGAACAGAAACGATTGGGGCTGTCTGGGGCTGAAGGGGCTGGGTTTGGGGAAAGAACAGGACGATTGGGACTGACTGGGAAGAAGGGAAGGTGGCTGGGTATTGGGGCTAAGTTAGGGTAGGAACAGGCGGCGATGGGGACTGATTGGGGGTTAATGGGGAAGAAGGGAAAGTGGGGGTGGGGTGTTGGGGTTGTCGGGGGTTGGTTGAGATTGGGTCTGGTTGCTGGGGGCTGTCTTGGAGTGTGTGTGTGTGTGTTTGTGTGTTTGTGTGTGACGGGGACGAAGGGATGGAGGAGAGGAGGGGTTTAGGGAGGGGGGGGTCATGGAGTGTGTGTGTGTATGTGTGTGTGTGTGTGTGTGTGTGTGTGTGTGTTTGCGAAAGGCTTACCATTCTTATATGTAGTACTACGTCAAATTTTACTACATCATTTAATTTTTTTATGTATATGTTCATCATAGGTGTTGTGGTCAATGAAATACAATAAGAGTAAAATGTGTGTGCGTGTGTGTGTATTTATATATGTATGTGTGTGTCTATTAATATCTATCTATGGTAAGGGATAGTGGAAGGAAAAGGGAGACATAGGCATATATCGAGGTTTTGCAAGTAAAGTTAATTGGGATAGTCAAAACGCGTAGGTTATTAGAACGAAAAACATCCATGAGTTCAAAGCAAAGTTAGATGAAGCATAGATCAGACAAAGCATTGATTAGATGAAGCATGGATTAGATGAAGCTTAGATTAGAAGAAGCATAGATTAGAGTAGATGAAACAAATATGGAAACAGGACAGCTTGAAAGTAGGTCAAATCCTGTACACTATAACAAAAAAGTAAAATAAATAAATATACATAAATAAAAAAATGATAAGGAAAGAAATAAAGAAAGAAGGAAAACAAAGAAGACGAAGAAGAAGAAGAAGAAGAAGAAGAAGAAGAAGAAGAAGAAGAAGAAGCAGCCTCCCCAAAATTCGAGGAAGAAGAAGGAGACTCGCTCAATGCAATATATAGACCGTTGAATGTATAACTTGAATATTTTTTTTCTTACATATATTTTGACGAAGAGTTTCCTGGAATTTCTTTATCAGCCTTGACAACCCTTCCCCTTCCCCCCTCCCCCCCTCCTCTTCCTCTCCCTCTTCCCTTCAGCCTTGGCACCCTCCTCTTCCTCTCTACATCACCTCTCCTCCTCTTCCTCCTCCTCCTCCTCCTCTTTGTCACCCTCCCCTTCCTTACCCCTATCTTCCCTGCTATTCCTTTCTTTGCCTTCCTCCTCTTGCGATACAGAATTTCGAAGATACACACACACACACACACACACACACACACACACACACACACACACACACACACACACACACACACACACACACACACACACACACACACACACACACACACACACGAAAAAAACCCCAATATCCTTCTTCATTAATACACGCTTGCATATCTATCTTCCTCCTCCTCCTCCTCCTCGTCAGTATTCAGGAAATTCTCACTGTAAAGAATAAAATGTGGAGATGAAATACAGCCTGGGAAACACGGAATACGCCCAGGCGACCCAGCGTTCCCGAGGCTTTGGTCGGACAAGGTTGAGTCACTTGTGTTGGGGAATGCGTGAAGGAGATGAAGGTGAATTGTGACACGGGAAGAAACGAGAGAGAGAGAATATATCTGTTTCACTATTTCTTATTGTAGGTACAGCATCTTCATCATCTTTGCCATTACTATATAGACCACTGCAAGGCTTTATAGTAGGGAGAGGGAGTCACTTGTGTTGGGGAATGCGTGAAGGAAAGAAGTTAAATTGCAATACAGAAGAAACGAGAGAGAGAATACATCTGTTTCAGTATTTCTTATTGTAGGTACAGCATTTTCATCATCCTTATCATTACTATATAGACCACTGCAAGGCTTTATAGTAGGGAGAGGGAGTCACTTGTGTTAGGAAATGCGTGAAGGAAAGAAGTTAAATTGCAATACAGAAGAAACGAGGGAGAGAATATGTCTGTTTCAGTATTTCTTATTGTAGGTACAGCATTTTCATCATCTTTTCCTTTACTATATAGACACTGCAAGGCTTTATAGTAGGGAGAGGGAGTCACTTGTGTTGGGAAATGCGTGAAGGAAAGAAGTTAAATTGCAATACAGAAGAAACGAGGGAGAGAATATAGCTGTTTCACTATTTCTTATTGTAGGTACACCATCTTCCTCATCCTTACCATTACTATATAGACCACTGCAAGGCTTTATAGTAGGGAGAGGGAGTCACTTGTGTTGAGGAATGCGTGAAGGAAAGGAAGGTGAATTGTGACGCGGGAAAAACGAGAGAATATATCTGTTTCAGTATTTCTTATTTCACCATCTTCATCATCCTTCCCATTACTATATAGACCACTGCAAGGCTACTACTACTACTGCTACTACTGCTACTACCACTATTACTACTACTACCACAACTACTACTACTACTACTACTACTATTACCTCATCAACCTCATCAACGCAACAACAACAACAACAACGTAGCTTCATATCATTGGATCGCTAGCTCTTGACACGCCAGATAAACCCAGCCTCCCTACCGGCGTCTCGAGGCTCCACGTTTCCAGCTTTCGTGTGTCCTCAAGTGCCCACTCTTCCCTCTCCCTTCAAGGACCTCCAGTACCGGCGTGTTACCAAATATTTGCCCACCGACGCCACTACAGACAGGCACAGAGACGCTAAACAGCAGGATCAACACCTCGAACAGTTCCTTAACCTCCCACTTGGCGCCGAACACCCTGCAATGTCCTTCCCCTGCCAAGGAATACCATCACCCTGCCATGTCCCGCCCTGCCAGGGAATAAGAAGACCCCGCTGTTTTTCTCCCCTGCCAAGGAATACCATCACCCTGCTATGTCCCGCCCTGTCAAGGAATAAGAAGACCCCGCTATTTTTCTCCCCTGCCAAGGAATACCATCACCCTGCTATGTTCCGCCCTGCCAAGGAATAAGAAGACCCCGCTATTTTTCTCCCCTGCCAAGGAATACCATCACCCTGCTATGTCCCGCCCTGCCAAGGAATAAGAAGACCCCGCTATTTTTCTCCCCTGCCAAGGAATACCATCACCCTGCTATGTCCCGCCCTGTCAAGGAATAAGAAGACCCCGCTATTTTTCTCCCCTGCCAAGGAATACCATCACCCTGCTATCTCGTCCCCCTGCCAAGGAAAAAGAAGATCCTGCCATGTCGCTCTCCTGCAAAATACCGACACCTTGCTATCTCGCTCCCCTGCCAAGGAATAAGAAGACCCTGCCATGTCGCTCCCCTGCCAAGGAATACCACCACCCTGCTAGTCGATCCCCTGGCAAGGAATAACACTACCCTTCTATGTTTCTCCCTTGCCAAAAACCACCACCCTGCCATGTCGCTTCCCTGCCAAAGAGTAAACAGCTGAGTGACGTTCCTGACTATCAGTAATATCAGCCGAGAGTATATTATGATGAACGTTATATCACAAAGCCTTTTACCTCCCAGAACACACACATAAGAACATTTTAAGAAGTCTGCAGGGTAGGTCTATGCAAGGCAGCTCCTGTAACCTAATATCCCCACCCAACATCACTATCCATGAATCTATCTAATATTTTTACCTTGAATGTGTCTGTCGTGTTGGCATCAAGAGTCCCGTGCCATGAATGTTATGTTGCAAAGCCTTTTAAGACCTTGCCGTCCGATCTTGCTAACCCCAAAACATGGCTCGTTCTCTGACCATCACGCTGACTCAGGACCGTATTCTTAAACATCACTGGCTTCCAATACGACTATTTGCCAGGGACACAGAGAAGAACAACCTGGTTTTCATGGGTTATTTCCCCGTTCAAGGTGCAGAAGACGGGTAAAACTGTCACCAGCATCACACAACGGCCAATGAAAATCCCAGCATCTTCCACGAGAGGGTTTTCAAATAGACAAACTGAGGCGCCGAGACGCTTATAAGAATAGGTTGAGGTTCTTCGTCGCCTCGTCAGATCACCGCGGTCGATGCTGAGGTGACGTTGCTTGGCTGAGTGCAAGTCTGACCTCACGCACGGCAAAAAAAGAGGAAGGGAAAATGGGTAGGGAGTGGCGTGTGGCCCTGGGACCGCCCCCCCCCGCCCCCTGCCCCGCTTCTTCCCCGGTGCCCCCCGTTGGGAGAGCATCGCTGGTGTTGTGCAATGCTTGGGGGGCGGAGGGGGGAGAGGGGGGAAGGATGCGTACTGGGGAGTGTGTTAAAAAAAAGAAAAAGGCGTATTGGTGTTGCTTTTGCGTTGTTATTGTTGTTGTTGTTGTTGTTGTTGTTGTTGTTGTTATTCATTGTTATTATTGTTATTGTTACTACTACTACTACTACTACTACTACCACTACCACCACTACTACTACTACTACTACTACTACTGCTACTACTGTGTGTGTGTGTGTGTGTGTGTGTGTGTGTGTGTGCGTGCGCGCTTGCCCGCACTCACATTACCTTGCATAAGCGGAAACGTGTTTTACGTGGAATATATAAATAGTTCATCCTTGCTTTTTTTTTTTTTTTTTTTTGCTTCTTCCTTTACCTCAAGATTCTGTTCCTTATTCACACACACTTATCACTCACCTTCATACTTACTTACCTATCATTTACCTTAACTTACGACCATTTGTCTTCACTTACGACCATTTGTCTTCACTTACGACCATTTGTCTTCCTTTTACGACCTTCACTTACGACCATCTGTCTTCACTTACGACCATTTGTCTTCACTTACGACCATTTGTCTTCACTTACGACCATTTTTCTTCCTTTTACGACCTTCACTTACGACCATTTATCTCCATTTACGACCATTTATCTTCACTTACGATCATTTGTCTTCACTTACGACTTTTCTTTTCCTTTTACGACCATTTATCTTCACTTACGACCGTTTACCTTCATTTACGACCACTTATCTTAATTTACGACCACTTACCTTCATTTCAACACCTTTTACCAACTCTATTTATCTTTCTTTTTAACTACATTTTCCTTCCTTCTTTTTCTTCCTTTTATCATTTCCTTTCCTCTTCCTTCCTTCCTTCTTCCCTTTTCTTCCTTTTATCGTCATTTCCTTTCCTCTTCTTCCTTCTCCAAGCACATCCATTTTTTTTTTTTACGAGACACAAGTGAAGAATTATAAGCCATTTTTACGATCTTTTTATGGCTCTTTCCCTCGCCGCCTCTTCCTCTTCCTCTTCCTCGTTCCTCAAGTCTTTCATTCAGTATTTTCTGCCTCAATAGTTTTTCCACGTTCAAGGAATTCAATGGTGGTGATCGTGGGAGGGGTGGTGGGCGGGTGGGGGAGGTGGTTGATGCGTGTGCGTTTGTGTGTGTGTGCGTGTGGGGGGTTATGTGTTTGTGTGTGTGTGTGTGTGTGTGTGTGTGTGTGTGTGTGTGTGTACCAAACCACATGAAATATTATCCCATTCCCAAACCCATTGAAAACACACACACACACACACACACACACACACACACACACACACACACACACACACACACACACACACACACACACACACACACACACACACACACAAAGAAACAAACAAACAAACACATACATATATACACCCTCCCCTAATCTTTCCTAACCTAACCTAACCTAACCTATCCTAACCTATCCTAACCTAACCTAACCTAACCTAACCTAACCTAACCTAACCTTACCTAACCTATCCTAACCTCACCTGACCTCACCTGACCTAACCTAATGTAATCTATTCTCTCTTTTGGCCGCTCTTTACTTTTCTCTTTAATGGGAGCAGGAATTAGCGGGCTTATATTCTACACTTTCTTTTTTTTTGCCTTTGAGTTGCTTCCTTTACTGTAAAAAAAATAAATAACCTGACCTCACCTGACCTAACGTAATCTCATCTAATAATCAACTTTCCCTTTCTTCCAGGTAAGTGTGGCAGCTGTCTTGGTGTGCTCAGGTGCTTGAATTAGTACAAGGTAGGTTAGGTGACTGTCTTAATTAACGCCTTGCTCAACACACTCGCTCTTCATTATGTACGATGCTGTTGTGAATTCCTCTTACAAGGGGGATAATTTCGTTGTCTTTCATTCGTATTAATTTCATCGCTACTGTCTAAACTCTTTGCTATTCTTTCTACATATGTTTATTGTCATCGTTATTTCTACACTTACTGAATGTTTGCTTACTTTATTATTATTATTATTATTATTATTATTATTATTATTATTATTATTATTATTATTATTATTATTATTATTATTATTATTATCATTTTTTTTTGTGTGTGTCAACCTATGCCGCCGGTAGACCTTCTTGGTGGGGCCTAATGGTCTGCCCCGGCCCATTATAGCGCAGGCAAGTGTTTATAGTGGCGCCACCTTGCTTGCCTCATGCTACCCCCTGGAGCTCATCTTTGATCTTGCTGTTTAGAGAGAGAATCTAAAAGTGGTCTTCAGGACAGCATGTGGGTAGTCTTAGGCCACTCGGCGGTGACTGAAAAATCCTATCTGTGGCGGCGGGCAGGACTCGAACCCATGTCCTCCTGAACGCGGCACCGGCATGCTTACCACTCAGCCACCGCCTTCCCGCTATGTCTTATTCGTGTTCATCTCACCGCTAATGTCTGACCTCTGTGCTGTTCCATCTACATATCTCTCATCATCGTTGTTTTAACACCTGCTGAATGCTACCTACGTTTTGCAATCAGTTAATCTCATTTTTATTCATTGCACCGCCGTTTTCTGCCCTCATTGTTGCTATACCTACATGTTTTTTATTTTTATTATTATTTATGTTCATTATCATCTGAATGCTGCCTTGCTTTACACCTGTCATCTGTTATGTAAGAGAAAGAACATGAAGAAGAACAAAAATATAGGAAAACGTAGAAGAAATAGAGTTAGGTATTCTATTCTCTCTGTTATTTTGCTTTGTTATGGCTATGTATTTTCATCGCTAGTCTTACACCCACTGAATGTTCCCTTGCTTTACTTACTTTTTTTTTACAACAAAGGAGACAGCTCAAAGACACACACAAAAAAGGAAACAATAATAAAGAAAAGCCCGCTACTCGCTGCTCCTAAAAAGAATCCAAAGAGGTGGCCGAAAGAGAGGTCAGTTTCGGGAGGAGAGATGTCGTGATACCCTCATTTACATTGCTACATTTATTATCATTTATTTCTCACCCGTATTCAATTCACAACACCTTTCTACTCTCTCTGTTATTCTGTTGTGTTATGGATATTTATTATCATCGCTAGTCTTGCACCCACTGAATGCTGCCTTGCTTTACTTACTTTTTTTTACAACAAAGGAGACAGCTCAAAGACACACACAAAAAAGGAAACAATAATAAAGAAAAGCCCGCTACTCGCTGCTCCTAAAAAGAATCCAAAGAGGTGGCCGAAAGGGAGGTCAGTTTCGGGAGGAGAGGTGTCGTGATACCCTCATTTACATTGCTACATTTATTATCATTTATTTCTCACCCGTATTCAATTCACAACACCTTTCTACTCTCTCTGTTATTCTGTTGTGTTATGGCTATGTATTATCATCGTTAATTTCACACCCATTGATCTGCCATATTTTATTTTTGCAATCGGTTATTTTTTTCTCATTCGTGTTCATTTCTCTACGCCTTCCTGCTTTCACTGTTATTTTTATTCTGTCTACGTATCTTTGTTATCATCGTTATTTTCACGCTTATTGATTGCTGCCTTGATTTTCTTGTAGTATCAATTATCTCTCATTTTAATTCACTCCATTGCCGCTGTCTAATCTCTTTCTTTTTTTCCACGTACATAAACCTATTAACGTAACCTAACCTAACCTAACGTAATCTATCGTAACCTCACCTGACCTAACCTGACCAAACCTAACCTAACCTAACCTAACCTAACCTAACCTATCGTAACCTCACCTGACCTAACCTGACCAAACCTAATGTAATCTAGTCTCTCTTTTGGCTGCTCTTTACTTTTCTCTTTTATGGGAGCAGCGATTAGCGTTTCATTTATACACCTAATGATTGCTGTATTTTCTGAAAGGAGCCTTTGAAGTGGATATCAGTTTTATTTTCCTCTATTTCTTCTTCGTTTTCCTATATTTTTGTTCCTCTTCTTCATGTCCTTTCTCTTTTCCTATCCACAACGGGCTAAAGCGACGAAGATGACCATTTACCTACATCGTCATTTATACACCTAATCATCGCTGTATTTTCTGAAGGAGCCTTTGAAATATGTATCAGTCTTATTTTCCTCTATTTCTTCTTCGTTTTCCTATATTTTCCTTCCTCTTCATGTCCGTTCTATTTTCCTATCCTCAACGGGCTAAAGCGACGGAGATGCGCACTGCAGCCACGCGCATTCCTATCCGTTCCTCCGCCGCTACTGTTCTCTCATTTTAATTCTTCGTCCGTGGGCTCCGATGATTCTCTCCGCTTAAGGTCTCTTCGTGCGCAGGCAATTAAGGCGGGAAAAAAATAACTGTTTAATTGGCTTTCGATCTTACCGATAAATTGGGCCTTGTCTGTACGCTATAATTAGGGAGTGATCGTATATTTAAGGCTTCATATGTAAGAGTTTAATATTGGGTCTTTAAACTTGTCAGAAAAAGGAGAACAAAAACAAGAAAACAGAAACGAAAATAAGAAATGGAAAGGGAAAAGAGGAATGAGCACAAACACACACACACACACACACACACACACACACACACACACACACACACACACACACACACACACACACACACACACGTACACGCAATCCTCCCCCCCCCCACACACACACACCTCCACACGCCACTAATGATATGGTGCGAGACTTTCCTAATCATTGCACTGGTCAGCACGTTTCCAGAGGTGACCAGAAGCTATCAGAGGAAAAAGTTGTCCCCAGAAGTTATAGCAGACTCCTCAAGGCCGAGAAAGGAGCGTTTTAGGAAGGATACACGATTGATTCTTGTCTCGCTTTGCTCTGCTTGGAAATGCCAGACGCGTAGCGAATGAGTTGTAGATATTTCAGTGATCATTCCCCTTCTCTCTCTCTCTCTCTCTCTCTCTCTCTCTCTCTCTCTCTCTCTCTCTCTCTCTCTCTCTCTCTCTCTCTCTCTCTCTCTCTCTCTCTCTCTCTCTCTCTCTCTCTCTCTCTCTCTCTCTCTCCTTCCCTATTTTCTTTTCCTCCTCCTCCTCCTCCTCTTCCTCTTCTTTTCTCCTTCTCTCCTTCTTTTCTTATTTTCTTCCTTCATGTTTTCCTCCTCCCTTCTTTCCTCTTTCTCAATCTTATGCTATTTCCTGTCTTCTCTCCCTTTCCTCTCCCTTTTCCTCCTTCTTTCCTCCTCTTTCTGTGACCAATTTCTCCTTTATCTTCCTCTTCTGCCATTCTCCTTTCATTTTTTTGGTCATTTCCTTCACTCTCTTCCTTTCTTTCCACCTTCTTTCATTCACCTTATTCTTCTCTTCCCTCTTTTTGCTCTTCTTTTCGCCTTTAACCATTTTTTCCTTTCTTCCTTCATTCCATTCTTCCTTCTTTTCTTTCCTTCCTCTTACGCATTTCTGATATTCTTCTTTACTTCACTCTTCTTATTTCACTCTTTTTCTTTATCAATGTTATATTTTCCTTCACGCTCCAGTATCATTCCCCTTCTCGTCTCTCTCCTTCCTCCTTTCTTTTCCTCCTCCTCCTCCTCCTCCTCCTCCTCCTCCTCCTCCCGCTCTTTTCTCTTTTCCTTTCCTATTCCTTCTCTTCGCATTCTCTTTTTCCTTCCTCTCTTCTCCTTTTATCCTTCTTTTCTTCTTTTCTTCCTTTATTTTTCCTCTTAGTTTAATTCACAATATTGGTTCACTTTTAAATATTTTGCGATTCATCTATATATCTTCTTTTTTTTTTTATAACTGATGGGTAGGAGGCGATTCTCTCTTCCTGATCCTCCTCTTGAAATGGATTCCTCGCCCTTAGAATTGAGACGAAACGAGAAATAAAAGTGATCAAATCTCTTATAGTTTAGAATCGAGTCCACTTTTATATCCATCCTATCCCTTCACCTTCGCATTCCAACTCCCCTTTCCCTTCCTCTTCCTCCCTTTACCCTTCCTCTTCTCCCTCTCTCTCCTCTTCCCCTTTTCACATACCAACTTCCCCTTCCCTTCCTCTCCTCTACCCCCTCTTTCTCTTCTCCCCTTCTCTCCCCTTCTCCCTTTCCTCCAGCTTGACATTGACCTCTCTGTGACCTTGGCTTGGGGAAGTAGGGAGGAAGGGGAGGACGTGGGGAGGTCAAGCCTTCGGAGCAGAGGTCAGGCTGATGACGTCATGAAGCACGAGGTCAGGATTTGATACCGCCTTGATGATGCATAAATGTGTGTGTGTGTGTGTGTGTGTGTGTGTGTGTGTGTGTGTGTGTGTGTGTGTGTGTGTGTGTGTGTGTGTTTTCTTTTTGTTTTTCTTCCTCTTTTTATTTTTTGTTTTTTCTTCTTGTTCTTTTTCTTCTCTTCTTTTCTTTTGTTCTTCTTGTTCTTGTTTTCGCTCTTCTTTTTTTATTTTCTTCCTTTCTTAACCTATTTTTTTTCTTCTTTTTCGTCTCTCTCTCTCTCTCTCTCTCTCTCTCTCTCTCTCTCTCTCTCTCTCTCTCTCTCTCTCTCTCTCTCTCTCTCTCTCTCTCTCTCTCTCTCTCTCTCTCTCTCTCTCTCTCCTTCCCCTTCTTCTCTTCCTCTTCCTCCTCCTCCTCTTTCTTCCCCTTCCTCTTCCTCTGTCTTCAAACATTCCTCTCTCCTCTTATTTCCTTCTCCTTCTTTTCTTCTTCTTTTCTTCTTTTCTTCTTCCATATTTTCCTCCTCTAATAATATAGCTTCCTTCTTTCCTTTTTCCCAACCTTATGCTATTTCCTGCCTTCCCTCCCTTTCCGTTCCCTTTCCTTCCTTCTCTCCTTCTCTTTCTGTAACCAATATGTCTTTTATCTTCCACTTCTACCATTTTTTTCTAATTTTTTTTTGTCATTTCCTTCCCATCCTTTCTTTCTTTCCACTTTCTTTCTTTCAGGGAGAAATGACTGGTGTGTTGGGATGGGTGGGGGGAGGGAGGTGGAGGGGTAAGAGGGGAGGACCTAGAAATGACTGGTGTGAGGGATAGAGAAGGAAAGAGGCAAGGTATACGGTAAGGGAAGAGGGACGGGAGGAATGATTGGTGTGTTGGGATGGGAGGCAGGAGGAAAGGGAGGTGGAGGTGGAGGTGGAGGAGTGATGGGGCAAATGTCCTTTAATGTTGACAAATGCAAAGTCATGCACATTGGGTCCAGAAATAGTATCCACACATACATCATGAATGGGAAACCTCTGCAGGTGATGCAGGAGGAAAAGGAATACATAGGAGTACACAGGAAGAACAGACACCAGAAGACCTATCGGTCTATGGCGAGGGTGTCTGTTTACCTACGTGTGGTAGGACAGGACAGAATAGATGAAGGCTCCTCCCCACCCACCTCTCCCTCCGGCAACGTGCCGGCAGGAAATAGTTAGAAGAGATCACCATGTATCTTTAAGGAAGAAAGGGACATAGAAATTTTACAGTAAAGAGAGAAATAAGAGGAAAGTACTACCCTTAACTTACACTACTGGTAACCTAAGCTGTGGGGGAAAATGACTTCATTACATACGATCATAAGAACATAGAAACACAGGGAGACTGGAAGAGGCCGAGTGGCCTACACAGGGCAGCCCCAGAATCCCCCCTAATACTCACGATGGGTGAGGTGTAGTTTCAGGGGCACAGGTGGAGGCTTGATCCTCGTTTTACCGGCGGTACTAGGCACGCACCAGATTTTCTTCACCTATGTGCATTACTTTACATTTATCTACGTTAAAACTCATTTGACATTTTTCGCTCCAGTCGGCAAGTCTTATTAAGTCTGATTGAATATTCTCGCAACTTTGACTGTTCATTACCGTACCTCCTAATTTGGTGTCGTCGGCGACTTTGGCTACTTTTGATAGGATATCAATTTCTAAGTCGTTCACGTAAATTATGAATAGTGTTGGCCCCAGGACCGAACCTTGGGGCACGCCACTGGTGACGGGTTGCCAATCCGATGCTTCACCGTTAAGAACTACACGTTGTTCTCTATTGGTGAGCCAGTCATGAATCCACGCACATAGATGGTCGTTAATACCGTGGGAAAGCAGTTTAGAAATAAGTCTAACGTGAGAAACTTTATCAAACGCTTTCTGAAAATCTAAGTAAATTACGTCATATGGGCTTCGGGCGTCCCAACATGTATAAACATCGTTGAAAAAGGTTAATAGGTTGGTAAGGCAAGACCGATTACTACGAAATCCGTGCTGACTATCAGTTATCAAATCATTTGTTTCAAGGAAAGTGATCATTTTATCCCTGATTATTTTTTTCGAATAGTTTAATTAGGACAGACGTAAGGCTGATGGGACGATAATTCCTGGCTTGTTTTTTGTCTCCTTTTTTAAAGATCGGGGTAATATTGGCCTTTTTCCACTCGAGAGGCACACTGGCCTGTGCTAATGACTTGTTGAATATTAATGTTATGGGTAATTCTAGCTGTTGACTACGTTCTCTTAACACGCGAGGAGATGAATTATCGGGGCCCGGAGATTTATTTGGATCTATTTTCTGCAGGTACGCACGCACTTCGCTGATATCAATCTTGGGGTCACTATCAGCAGGGACCTGAAACACGCAAATCACTGTAAAAAAGGATACAACAAAGCCAACACTATGCTCGGGTTCATAGCGAGGAACTTCGAGTGTAAAATGCCAGACATGATATTGTCCTTGTATCATAATTCCATGGTAAGACCGCACCTCGAGTATTCAGTACAGTTCTGGTCTCCTAATTACGGAAAGGACATTGCTTTATTGGAAAGGATTCAACGACGCGCCACGATGATGATTCCAACCTTAAGGGCTCAACCGTACGAGGAACGACTCAAGCGACTCAATCTCTTTACACTGGAGAAAAGACGCCTACGAGGGGATATGATTCAAGTCTTCAAGTATCTGAAAAAAATCAATAACGTCGATTACTCCAAATTCTTTGAACTGCAAACCAACTCAAGAACTAGAAATAACGGTTTACCCATTCAGTCGAGTCGATGCAACACAGATAGCGGAAGGAGTTTCTTTTCAAACCGAGTCATCCGTCACTGGAACAATCTTCCCTCAGAAGTAGTAAATGCGAATACCATCAACTCCTTCAAATATAGAATCGACCATCATTTCGCTGCGTCGGGAGTAAACTGAATATCGAGGTGCTTTCATCTGCTCCAAGCCCCAAGTGGCTGTCGAGAAGATTAAGTCATCAAAGCGGGCAACCTCGTAATGAGCCAATAGGATTTCTGTTGCCTGCATTTCCATGTTTCCTTCCTTCCTTTCCTCCTTCCTTCCTCACTACGCACGCAACTTTCTGCCCTAATTTTCTTTACCTTAACCTCGTAAGCAAAAGGTGTGACAACCTCTACCTTGACACCCCAATTTAACTTAATAACCAGAAAAGTGCAGAATATTACCCGTGTGTGTGTGTGTGTGTGTGTGTGTGTGTGTGTGTGTGTGTGTGTGTGTGTGTGTGTGTGTGTTTTCTTTCTCTGCTTTTCTTTCTCTTTTCTTTTTTTTTTTTGGTTTTTATTCTTGTTATTTTCTTCTTTTTACTCATCTTCTTGTCTTCTTTTTGTGGTTCGTTTTGTTCTTGTTCTTGTTTTCGTCTTTGTTCTGTTTTTCTTTCGTTTCGTGTTTTCTTCTTTAACTTCATTTTCTTTTTTTTCTTCTCTCTCCTTCCCCTTTCTTTTCCTTCCTCTTCCTCCTTTTCCACCTTCCTATTCAAACTCCCTTTCTCTTCCTCTCTCTCCTCTTCCTCCCTTCCTACCTTCATTCCTCCCTTTCTCTTGCTCTTCCTTCCTTTATTCTTCCTCCCTTCCTACCTCCATTCCTCCCTTTTCACCTCCCTATTCAAACTCCCTTTCTCTTCCTCCCTTTCCTCTTCCTCCCTTTACTTTTCCTCCCTTCCTACCTCCATTCCTCCCTTACCACCTCCCTATTCAATCTCCCTTTTCCCTTCCTCTTCCTCTTTTTCTATCCTCCTTCTTCCCTCCCTATTCAAACTCCCTTTCTCTTCCTCCCTCTCCTCTTCCTCCCTTTACTTTTCCTCCCTTCCTACCTCCATTCCTCCCTTACCACCTCGCTATTCAATCTCCCTTTTCCCTTCCTCTTCCTCTTTTTCAATCCCCCTACTTCCCTTTCTTATTCAAACTCCCTTTTCCCCTTCCCCTTTCCCCCCCTTTCACAATTCCTCTCCCCCCTGATACAAATAAGTTCCCCGAAGTCTTCAAGGTCCGTCTCTATGCAACTTTGGACTCGCTCGTCACCAGGAACCGGACTTGATTTCGCTGCGTGCCTAATCGTTCGAAGTGGGGCACATTCGGGTCTGTCTATACCTGCCCTTTATAATTCTTTTTTGCCCTCCTCTATGTATTGCCTCACGCGGACGTTGGGTGACGGTTGCGTTAAGTTGAACCTGCTTGACTTATTATTAGGGGGAAGGGAGAAGAAGGGGAGTGTGGAGGAACGGGAGGGAAGAAGAGAGAGAGAAGAAGAGAGAGAGAGAGAGAGAGAGAGAGAGAGAGAGAGAGAGAGAGAGAGAGAGAGAGAGAGAGAGAGAGAGAGAGAGAGAGAGAGAGAGAGAGAGAGAGAGAGAGAGAGAGAGAGAGAGAGAGAGAGAGAGAGAGAGAGAGAGAGAGAGAGAGAGAGAGAGAGAGAGAGAGAGAGAGAGAGAGAGAGAGAGAGAGAGAGACTTAAGGCAACCGTGTGAGAAATGTCAATCGCGACGTCTCATTAACTCCGAAGAGACTGTTGTGTGCGTTAATCTTCCGTGTGTGTGTGTGTGTGTGTGTGTGTGTGTGTGTGTTTGTTACCAAGAGATAATGGAGATGAGGGAGTCTTGAGGAGTTAAGAAAATTGACATGAAGGAGGAGGAGGAGGAGGAGGAGGAGGAGAAGGAAAACACAAGAAAGTTAGAGAGAGAAAAAAGGGGAAAAACTGGATATGGATTAGAGGAGGAGGAGGAGGAGGAGGAGGAGATGGGAGAGGAGAAGGAAAAGACAAGAAAATTAGAGAGAGGAAAAAAATGGAAGAACTGGATATGAATTAGAGGAGAAGGAGGAGGAAGAGAAGGAGGAGGAGGAGGAGGAGGAGGAGGAGGAGGAGGAGGAAGAGGAAGAGCTAATCAAGGGAAGCAGGAAAATAAAGATGATAGAGAGTAAAAAAAAGGAAAAAAACTGAATAAGAAGTGAAAAAAGGAAAAGGAGAAGGAAAAGAAAGAAGAAAAGAGAGTTTGATAAAGCTAAAAGAGAAAGAGAAGAAGGAGGAGTCAGGAGGAGAAGGAAACAACTAAAGGGAGAGAGAACTAAAGAAGGAAGAGGAGAAGGAGGAGGAGGAGGAGGAGGAGGAGGCTGCGGGGGAGGGAAACAGGGTCAGAGAACGGTTAATCACACCTGTGGACACCTGGACTAATTAAGAGTTACCTTGATTCCTTTCTAAACAGGTGAGAGAGAGAATGACAGGTGTTGCTTACAATTGTCTCCTTCCTTCCTTCTTTCCTTTCTTTCCTTCTCTCTTTCTTTTTCTTTCTCCCTTCCTTCCCTTCTTTTCTAACTCAATCTCATTTTCTTCGTTAATTTCTTGTGCTTCGTTGTATAATCTAACTGTTAATTGTTCTTGTTTAAAACCGGTATTGTCGAACTGTAAGGTTTTGTCAAAAAGCTGTCTATTGGGCTGTCTGTCTTTCTATCTATCTGTCTATCTGTCTATTTGTATCTGTGTTGGTCTGTCTGTCTCTGTGTCTGTCTATCTATCCATCTGTATCGCTGTGTTTGTCTATCTCTGTCTATTTGTCTCTGCTTGTCTCTCTACATCTCTTTGTCTCTCTGTTTATTTCTCTCTCTGTGTCTGTGGTCGTCCATCTGTCTGTCTATCTATCTCTCTGTTTCTCTATCTCTCTGTCTGTCTCTCTCTCTTTCTGTTTCTCTATCTGTCTCTATCTGTCGCTCTGCCTATCCCCTACTTTCCTTCCCTTCCTTCATCCTTATAAGTCTTTCTCCTCCCTCTTTTCCATCTCCTTTTTTCCCTTCTTCTATCATTATATCTGCCTTACTTCTTCTCTCTTCTCCTTCTTTAATTCTTTCCTTTCCTTGGGTACGCCTGTGTGTTTCTTTGTCTCTCTCTGTCTCTGTTTGTTTATCTGTTTGTCTTTCCATTCATCCCATCTCTCACTATCCACATTCGTCTAACTAAATGCATGCAAAGAATATCACCTCAAATTAAATCAAGCCGTGTTCACACTCCCTGGTCAGAAGGTAATTCGGCCCATAAGGGAAAGGAGGTTAAGCCACAAGACAGCCGCTGATTCGTATGCGTGGGCGGCTGGCAGTGAGTGTCTGTGTGTGTGTGTGTGTGTGTGTGTGTGTGTGTGTGGTGGTGGTGGTGGTAGGAGGGGGGAGTGGGGAATGCAACAACAGGAAGAAAACAACAGCAAAAAACACGTTCATTGCATACCCAAGGAAAGGAAAGAAGGAAAGAAGGAGAGGAGGGAAGAATTGAAGGAGATATAATGACCGAAGAAGGGAAAAAAAGGGGATGGAAAAAATGGAGGAAGAGAAAGAGGTATACGGATGGAGGAAGGGAAGGAAAGTAAGGGAGGAAAGGAAGGGAAAGGAGTAGAAGGAGATAGGAAGAGAAGAAAATAAAAAAAACGGGAAAATGGGAAGCGAAGGAAAGTTGAAAAAAAAACAGGAAAAGTGTAGCAAAATGTAATGAAATGTTTATACCAAGAAAAAGAGATATAAGGATTAAAGAAGGGAAGGAAAGGAGGGAAAGGAGTAGAAGGAGTTAGGAAGAGAAGAGACTAACAAAACTGGGAAAATGGGAAGCGAAGGAAAGTTGAAAAGAAAAGAAAAAAAAACAGGAAAAGTGTAGCAGAATATAATGAAATATTTATACCAAGAAAAAGAGGTATAAGGATGGAGGAAGGGGAGGAAAGGAGGGAAAGGCGTAGACGGAGGCAGGAAGAGAAGGAAATGAAAACCGGGAAAATGGGAAGCGAACGAGAGTTGAAAAGAAAAGAAAAAAAAAACAGGAAAAGTGTAGCAAAATATAATGAAAAGCTTATACCTGTAGATGGGTGAAATGTGGTATTTGGGACGAGGTGGAACAACAACAACAACAAAAAAAAGATAGCCAAAAAAATACGTACATTGCGCACCCTCATTTGTCATCATTGCAAAGGAGATGAAAAAAAGCAAGCAAGAAAAACGGTAGCAATATATAATGAAAAATTTATATGCATAGGTGGCTGGTGGTGGTGGTGGTGGTGAGGGGGGGGGGGGATGCAAAACAGGGAGAAAAAATGACAGCAAATAATCCGTTCATTGTAGTCATTTGTCAGCATTGCAACGGAGACACAAAACAACAACAAAAAAAGTGGACCAAAAAATTATGTGAAAAAAAGACAATCAAATATATGTTCATTGCAGTCATTTATCAGCATTGCAACGAAGACACAAGACAGCAAATAAAGTGTACCAAGAAATCATGGAGAAAAAAAAGACAGCAAAATATATGTTCATTGCAGCCATTTATCAGCATTGCAAAGAAGATACAAAACAACAACAAAAAAAGTGTACCAAAAAATTATGTGAAAAAAAGACAACCAAATATATGTTCATTGTAGTCATTTATCAGCATTGCAACGGAGACACAAAACAACAACAAAAAAAGCGGACCAAAAAATTATGTGAAAAAAAGACAACCAAATATATGTTCATTGCACTCTTTTATCAGCATTGCAACGAAGACACAAGACAGCAAATAAAGTGTACCAAGAAATCATGGAGAAAAAAAAGACAGCAAAATATATGTTAATTGCAATCATTTATCAGCATTGCAAAGGAGATACAAAACAACAACAAAAAAAGTGTACCAAAAAATTATGTGAAAAAAAGACAGCCAAAAATATGTTCATTGCACTTATTTATCAGCATTGCAAAGGATACACAAGACAGCAAATAAAGTGTACCAAGAAATCATGGAGAAAAAAAAGACAACCAAATATATGTTAATTGCAGTCATTTATCAGCATTGCAAAGGAGATACAAAACAACAACAAAAAAAGTGTACCAAAAAATTATGTGAAAAAAAGACAACCAAATATATGTTCATTCCACTCATATATCAGCATTGCAAAGAAGACACAAAACAATAACAAAAAAAGTGGACCAAGAAATTATGTGAAAAAAAGACAGCCAAAAATATGTTCATTGCACTCTTTTATCAGCATTTCAAAGGCGACACAAAACAACCCAAAAAGTGGACCAGGTATCAGGTCACCTCTCCTCCCGAAATTGACCTGTCTTTCGGCCACTCCTCTAACTCTTTTTAGGAGCAGTGAGTAGCGGGCTTTTTTTTCACATTTGTTTCCCTTTTTTTTATGCCCTTGAACTGACTAATCTGCTTTAAAAAAAAAAAAAAGAAACGTAATGACAGATGTTCGTATGTGCGGGTGGCTGGCAATGCGTGTGTGTGTGTGGGGGGGGGGGGGGGGGGGGGATTTAATAACAGGAAAGTACGTCCATTGTATACCCGTTTATCAGCATTGCAAAGGAGATACAAAACAGCAGAAAAAGTGGATCAAATAATTATGAAAGATGTTCGTGTGCGCGGGTGGCTGGGTACATTGTGGGGGGGGCGCCTGCAACAGAATATGAGACCGCAAAAAAATGAAAATAAAACAAAATAAATAACTAAATAAAAACATGAGAAGAAATGTGGATATCCATTTACTGTAACTGCAAAGAGGATGAAGAAAGACACAAACAAACAAACAAAAAAATCTTCTTGCCAAAAAAATAAAATAATGAATGCACCAAAATGAAACAACAACAACAACAGCAACAACAACAACAACAACAACATAATATACTCTCGTTTATCACCGCACTGCTAAACGAGATGAAGAGAAAGAAAGACAAGGAACGTGTAGCAAATGATAATGAAGACAAAAAAAAAAGAAAGGAAAAAAAGAGAAAGTAAACATTCTTATTCTTCATCAGCGCGACAAACGAGATGAAGAAGAAAAAGAGAGAAAAGAAAACAAAGAAACGTGTAGTAAATAATAATGAAAATAGAAATGAATAAAACAAAACAAGTGACAAGGAGAAAATGATGATGAAATGAGCAAAATAAAAAAAAAATTAAAAAGAAAAACGTTTGTACTCATTTATCACCATTGCAAAAGAGATGAAAAAAGAGAAAATGAGAAATAAAGAAAACGTGTAGCAAATGATAATGAGAGAAGCAAAAAAAAAAAAAACAGAAAAGAAAGAAAAAGAAAAACGTTTGTACTTATTTATCACCGTTGCAAAAGAGATGAGAAAAGAGAAAATGAGAAATAATGAAAACGTGTAGCAAATGATAATGAGAGACAAAAAAAAAAGAAAAGAAAGAAAAAGAAAAACGTTTGTACTCATTTATCACCATTGCAAAAGAGATGAGAAAAGAGAAAAGAAAGAAAAAGAAAAACGTTTGTACTCATTTATCACAATTGCAAAAGAGATGAAAAAAGAGAAAATGAGAAATAATGAAAACGTGTAGCAAATGATAATGAGAGACAAAAAAACAAAAAAAAAACAGAAAAGAAAGAAAAAGAAAAACGTTTGTACTCATTTATCACCATTGCAAAAGAGATGAAAAAAGAGAAAATGAGAAATAAAGAAAACGTGTAGCAAATGATAATGAGAGAAGCAAAAAAATAAACAGAAAAGAAAGAAAAAAAAAACGTTTGTACTCATTTATCACCATTGCAAAAGAGATGAAAAAAGAGAAAATGAGAAATAATGAAAACGTGTAGCAAATGATAATGAGAGACAAAAAAAAAGAAAAGAAAGAAAAAGAAAAACGTTTGTACTCATTTATCACAATTGCAAAAGAGATGAAAAGGAAGAAGAAAAAAAAAACAAAGATAAAGAAAATGAGAAATAATGAAAACGTGTCGCAAATGATGAGGAAAACAGACTTAAAAAAGGAAAGAAGGAAGAAGATATTTATACTCCCATTTATCATCATTGTAAAGAAGTTGAAGAAAAAGAAGAAAAAACAAAGAAAAAGAAAAGAAAAGTAGTGTGTTGCAATTACTAATGAAAATAATTGCAAAAAGAAAGAAAGACAAACGTAAGCTCTCCTTCATCATCATTGCAAAAGAGATGAAAAGGAAAAAGAAAACAAAACAAAAAAGATGAAGAAAATGAGAAATAATGAAAACGTGTTGCAAATAATAATAAAAACAGCTTAGAACAAGAAAAAAAAAGATAAACGTATATACTCAATTTTCGTCATTGCAAAAGAGATGAAAAGAAGAAGAAGAAGAAGAAGAAGAAGAAAGACAAAGGAAAAGAAAAATAAGAAACGTGTAGCAAATCATAATATAAACAGACCCTAGAAAAAAGAAAAAAAGAAAACATATATTTACCCTCATTTATCATCATTGCAGAAGAGATGAAAACAAAAACAAAAACAACGAAACAAAAGGAAGAAAACAAATGTGAAGAAAGAGTAGGAGGGAAGAGGAGAGGAAAAGGAGGAGAAGGAGGAGGAGGGAAGGAGGGGAAGAGGAAGAGGAGGAGGAGGGAAAGAGGGAGGGTGAAAGAGAGAGGAGGAGGAGGAAAGAGGTGGAGAGAGAGAGAGGAGAGAAAGATAAATAAACATCGCAAATAATAATGAAAAGACAAAAAAAGAAAAAAAGAAAAACATATATATCCCCTCATTTATCATCATTGCAAAAGAGATGAGAACAAACAAACAACAACAAGCAAAAAACAAAACAAAAAAATAAGGAGGTCCTGACAAGAATGCATAAGTACGATTCGATCCTCTCCGTGAATACTAAAAGGCCATTTGAGTTCACACGATATATATTTAGATCCGACTTCGTGTGCATTGAAGGGTGAACGCGATGAGGCAATCAAATACTCCGATATAGATTTGGATTCCTTTCATCTATTAACTCATTATATTACCCTTGTTTAGGATCGTGGCGTATAACTTAATAGGGGATTGAAAGTACATAGATTCACATCGATATATATTAAAATCCGATTCCTTGTGCATTGAAGGGTGAACGCGATGAGACAATCAAATACACAGCAATAGATTCCGATTCCTTATATCTATTAGCTCATTCTATCACCCTTATTGAGGTTCCTGACATGAATTGATAGGGGATTGAGAATACATAGATCTATTGAATATTTCCGGATGGAGTCATCTACATTGAAATAGATTCGGATTCCTTTTATCTTTTACCTCATTCTACCCTTATTGTGGTTCGTGACATATATTAATAGAGGATTGAGAGTACTTAGATTTATAGCATATTTCCGGAGTCAGTCAAATACATTGCAATAGGTTCGGATTCCTTTCATCTATTAGCTCATTCTATTACCCTTATTGAGGTTCCTGACGTATGAATTGATAGGGGGATTGAGAGTGCATAGATTTATAGCATATTTCCGGAGGCAGTCAAATACATTGCAATAGGTTCGGATTCCTTTCATATATTAACTCATTCTATTACCCTTATTGAGGTTCCTGACGTATGAATTGATAGGGGGATTGAGAGTACATAGATTTATAGCATATTTCCGGAGGCAGTCAAATACATTGCAATAGGTTCGGATTCCTTTCATCTATTATCTCATTCTATTACCCTTACCGACATTCGTGACTTATACATTAATAGGGGGATTGAGAGTACTTAGCTCTATAGAATATTTACTGTGTTGTTAAAGGTGAATACTCTGATACAAAGCGATTCAATTCATTCATTTTTTGGGTGAATAAAACGAGAAATGACTCAGTTTGTTTTGTTTGGGGTGAATGATAAAAAAAAGTACTTGTCAGGGATGAAAATACGATAAAAAAGGAGACTATTTACTGTGTTTACAAAAGTATTATATATTATTTACTTTCCTTACTACTATTGTATATATTATTTATTATTTACACGTCTCCTATTTTTTGTCTTTAATCTCTTCTTTAACCGTAAAAAAGAAAAAATATGGTGAATTGTTTTACTTTAATTCCTTTTTGCTCGATATATTACTGTAAGAAGAAAAAATATTAGGAAAACTATCGTAACTTAGCCTCGTCTTAGTGTGCGGGCGTTAGGTTATGCAATAGGCGTGCGTGTGTGTGTGTGTGTGTGTGTGTGTGTGTGTGTGTGTGTGTGTGTTGCGGGGTCAGCAGGCATCCCGCGCCCTACTTCGCCGCCCCGCCCTCCAGGACCCGGATGCCCTGACGCGCTGATGACGTCATGGGTGTGCAGTGGGCGGGAGGGGGGCGGGGGTGGAGGGAGAGAGGGGGGAGGAAAGAGGGAGGGAGAGGAGGAAGAGGAGGGAGGAGGTGCAATGTGCGGGGTTGCGAAAAATGGATCTCTTCCTATTCTCTCTTTTTTTCTCTCTCTTCCTTTCTTTCTTCTTCTCTTTCTCTTTTCCTCTCCAACCTCTAGAGGAGGATAGAAGGAGAGAAAGAGGAAGAGAGAGAATGGAGGAGGAGGAGGGAAAAGGGAGTAGGAGGAAAAGAGAGGGAGAGGAGGGGATAGAGAGAGAGAGAGAGAGAAGGAGGAAAGGAAGGGGAGATGAAGAGAAGGAAGAGGAGGAGAAGGGAATGAGGGAGGGTGAAAGAGAGAGGAAGGAGGAGGAGGAGAGGAGGAAAGAGAGGAGAGAGGAAAGAGAGAGAGAGAGAGAGAGAGAGAGAGAGAGAGAGAGGAGAGAGAGAGAGAGAGAGAGAGAGAGAGAGAGAGAGAGAGAGAGAGAGAGAGAGAGAGAGAGAGAGAGAGAGAGAGAGAGAGAGAGAGAGAGAGAGAGAGAGAGAGAGAGAGAGAGAGAGAGAGAGAGAGAGAGAGAGAGAGAGAGAGAGAGAGAGAGAGAGAGAGAGAGAGAGAGAGAGAGAGAGAGAGAGAGAGAGAGAGACCACGACACATTATAATTTCCTAACCCAAAAAGGAAAGGTCAGTTCGCGTCAGGCACAGAGTTGATGGACAGGAAAAAAATAATAATAGACGGTGGAAAGGAAGAGAACGGGAAGGTATTTGTGTAGGAAGGAGAGGAAGGGAACTAAAGAAGAAGAAGAAGAAAAAAGAAGAAAAGAAGAAAAATGAAAATGAAAATGAAAACGAACAAGAAAAAGAAGAAGAAGAAGAAGACGAAGAAGAAGGAGAAGCATAAAAAAAGACGAAGAAAAAAAGAAACGAAAAAGAAAAAAAGAAAGAAAGAAGAAAAAGAGGAAGAAAAAGAAAAGAAAAAGAAGAACAAGAACAAGAGTAATAATGATAACAGTAATAATAATGCAGATGACTGTGAATGATAATAAATAAATAAATAAATAAATAAATTAAGAGAACAAAATACAAAAACGAGAACAACAACAACAAAAAAGAATATGTAACTTGACTTCATAACGAAACAAAAATGCAAACAAGTACAAACAAACAAACAAACAAACAAACAAACAAAGCCAACAACAACAACAACAACACTACCACCATCACCACCATCACCATCAACAACAACAACAACAACAACACTACCACCACCACCACCATCAACAACAACAACAACAACAACAACAACAACAACAACAACAACAACAACAACAACACTACCACCACCACCACCACCACCACCACCATCAACAATAACAACAACAACACTACCACCACCACCACCATCAACATCAACAACAACAACAACAACAACAACAACAACAACAACAACAACAACAACAACAACAACAACAACAACAGGGAACAGGATGCATCAGTTTCCAGTAAGTTTTTGTGGATCGAAGAAGTCCAACAAGTGACCTCGGTGAGACATTCTTCATGGTGCCAGCCCGTTAATCAGTCAGTCAGTCAGTCAGTCAGCGAGTCAGTCAGTCAATCAGTTAGTCAAGTATTCAGTCGGTCAGTCAGTCAGCGAGTCAGTCAGTCAGTCAGTTAGTTAAATAGTCAGTCAGTCAGTCAGTCAGTCAGTTAGTCAGTCAGTCAGCCAGCCAGTCAGTCAGTCAGTCAGTCAGTCAGTCCTTCCTTCCTTCCTTCCTTCCTTCCTTCCTTCCTTCCTTCCTTCCTTTCTTCCTTCCTTCCTTCCTTTCTTTCTTTCTTCCTTTCTTTCTTTCTTTCTTCCTTTCTTCCATCCTTCCTTCCTTCCTTCCTTCCTTTCTTCCTTCGTTCCATCCTCCCTTCCTTCCTTCCTTCCTTCCTTCAGTCAGTCAGTCAGTCATTTACTCAGTCATTCAGTCAGTCAGCCAGTCACTCACTCACTCACTCAGTCAACATACCAGTGAGTCTCTGCTTAACCCAACCTGATCGTTTGTTTGTCAGCCTGTCAGTCAAGATGCCGCATAATTCTGACAAGGCCATTTTTTTCCCCGGGGCCATCAGACAAGCTACCGCACAATTCTGGGAAGACACTGTTTGCCAGGCTGTCAGTTAAGCTTTTGTGTAACTATCGGATAAGAGACGAATGTACGAGGCAAACACGAGCGCAGTCAGCTATTCAATTAGTTAGTCGGTCGGGTCTTTGATAGCGTAACATGCATACCAAATAAAGTGTACTGAGAGAGAGAAACCAAGAGAGAGACATTGACACACACAAGTCCGTATTCTTAAACATCTCGGCACTTCAGTTCGTCCTTGAAAAGCCTCTTGTGGAAGTTGTTGTGTTGATTTTCATGGACTGTTTTATGAGCCTAGTGATAGTTTGACACGACTTCTCCGCCTTGATCGGGAAAAAGCATTCATTAAAACCCGGTTAGTAGATCTGTGGCCTTGGAAGATAGTCGCCATGTAAGCCTGAGACGTTTAATAATATAGACAGACAGATAGACAGATAGAAAGTCCTCCTGTCATCCGTATATACAGGAATCGGTTGTCTGTGTTATGTCTGTTTTGCTCTAAGATGCCGAGTAACACAGATGCAGCCTCCGCCCTCATCTCCCTTCCCTCCTTCCTTATCTCCCTTCTCTCCTTCTCTTCCGTCCTTCCCCTCCTTATCTCCCTTCTCTTCCCTTCTTTTCCTCCTTTTTATCTCCCTTCTCTCCTTCTTCTCCCTCCCTCCCCTCCTTCCTTATCTCCCTTCTCTCCTCTTCCCTCCTACTCATCTTCCTTCTCTTCTTCTCTTCCCTCTTTCCCCTCCTTCCTTATCTCCCTTCTCTCCTTCTTCTCCCTCCCTCCCCTCCTTCTTATCTCCCTTCTCTCCTCCTTTTCCCTCCTTCCCCTCCTTCCTTATCTCCATTCTCTCCTTCTCTTCCCTCCTTCCCCTTCTTCCTTATCTCCTTTCCCTACTTCTCTTCCCTTCTTCCCCTCCTTCTTATCTCCCTTCTCTCCTCTTCCCTCCTTCCCTTTCTTCCTTATCTCCATTCTCTTCTTTTTTTCCCCTCCCTTCATCCCTTTCTCTCCCTCACATGCTGGTCTAAGATTCTCCCTCCTCCTCCCTCGTGGCTTTCTTTACCTCCCTTCTGTTCTTTCCTCACGTTCTTCCTCCCTCCCCTCCTCTCTTGCCCTTTCTCTTTCTCTCTCTCTCTCTGACTCTCTTCCTTTCTCCCTCTTTTCTTCCTCTTTGTTTGTACCGTGTGATATTTTTCCTTCTTTATTTTTTCCTTCCGTCGCCCTTCCATCCTTCCTTTACTCTCCTACCCTCCCTCCCTCCCTTCCTCCCTTCCCTTCCTTCCTCCCTTTTTTCCCTCCCCAAGCACGTGTTCCTCCCATTGCCCTTCCTCCCTTCCCATATTTCCTCACCTCCATCCCTCCCTCCCTCTCCCTTCGTCCCCTCCTTCATGAATGTTGCCGGACGGGCCTTCAAGGATGTGCCGGGGCGTCCTAAAGCCAGAGAAAGGTCAAGGGCAAGGCTTCCACAACAACTAAGGGCGTGGAGTTATGAGGGGGCGGAGGGCAGCGCTAGTGTGTATAAGGGTGAAGAGGTGGAGTGTTACGGAAGTGTGTGTGTGTGTGTGTGTGTGTGTGTGTGTGTGTGTGTGTGTGTGAGTGTGAGTGTGTTTGTTTGTTTGTTTGAAGGAGTGCGTGTGGTTTACTAGGAAAGAGGAGGAGAGGAAGACAAAACGATGGAGAGTTAGAGTGGGAAGAAGAGGAGGGAGAGGAGAAGGAAGAGGAGATATATAGGAAGACAAAAAGAAGATGAGTAGTTAAAGGAAGAGGAGGAGAAGGGAGAGGAGAAGAATAGGAAGAAAAGGCAGAAGAGGAAAAGTAGGTGGAGAAAGAAGAGGAGGAAGAGGAGGAAGAAAAAAACCCCATATAGAGACAAGATGAAAATGAGAAGGAGTAGGAAGGAGGGGAGAGGGAGAAAGGAGAAAAAGAAGAAGAAGAAGAAGAAGAAGAAGAAGAAGAAGCAGAAGAAGAAGAAGAAGAAGAAGCAGAAGAAGAAGAAGAAGCAGAAAAAGAAGAAGAGGAAGAAGAAGAGGAAGAATATGTACCAATGTATGTATATGTAGGTCTCTATAGATACTCCCCATACCTAACAAACCCAACAGGCAAGGAGAATGTGACGTATGGGATCCCTGAAGATACACAACGTCAGGAGCATTGGGTCGATAAGATGAATGACTCTACTTGTGTGCGTGGACGGGCGGGGAGGGGAGGGCCGAAGAATGTGGATGGCCTCTATATCTGTTGGTTGTGAGGGGTGATAAGACCTGACCAGAGAGGGAACATGAGCAGGTTTTACCATGTGTAGAACTGATACCAGACAAACAAGGGTAATAGAGTCGTAACCGAAGAACAATGAGAGAAAGAAGAGAGGTAAAGACGAAGAACAGTTGGTGGAGGAAGAAGAGGATAAAGAAGATGAAGAGAAAGAGGAGGAAGAGGAGTATATTAAAACAAGGCAAAGAAGAGTTATCAGAGTAAGAGGAAGGAGGAGAAGGAAGAGAAATAGAGGTAAAGACGAAGAACAGTTGGTGGAGGAAGAAGAGGATAAAGAGGATGAAGAGAAAGAGAAGGAAGAGGAGTATATTAAAACAAGACAAAGAAGAGTTATCAGAGTAAGAGGAAGGCGGAGAAGGAAGATAAATATTGTTGGTGGAGGAAGAAGAGGAGGAAGAGAAGGAGGAGGAAGAGGAGTATATTAAAACAAGGCAAAGAAGAGTTATCAGAGTAAGAGGAAAGCGGAGAAGGAAGAGAAATATAGTTGGTGGAGGAAGAAGAGGAGGAAGAGAAGGAGGAGGAAGAGGAGTATATTAGAACAAAACAAAGAAGAGTTATCAGAGTAAGAGGAAGGCGGAGAAGGAAGAGAAATATAGTTGGTGGAGGAAGAAGAGGAGGAGGAGAAGGAGAAGGAAGAGGAGTATAGAAAGACAAAACAAAGAAGAGTTATCAGAGAAAGAGAAAAGAGGAAAAGGAAGAGGAGAAGTTGATGGGTTGACAGACAAAGAACCAGGTGGAGAGTTGAGATTAGGGGTCATACTATATTAAACATTTCATCAAACAAGCACACACATTCAATAAGGCTTTCGTAGGAGTTGTGGGCCTTTCCTTGTATAGTTTTATAAGCCTAGCGTTAGTCTGACCTTTCTTCTGTACCATGAACCCAAAGAAACACACCTTAGAACCCGACTGATATCCTATTTGGCCAGTCACAGAAGCAACAGGAGAATAGGAGAGCAGAGGAGGAGGAGAGGAATGAGAAGAAGGAAGAAGATAAGGAAAATAAAGTTAATAGGAAAATAAATGTATAGAATGAGGAATAGGGAAGCAGAGGAGGAGAAGAAGGATGAGGAGAAAGACGAAGAGGACAATAAATTTAATAGGAAAATAAATGTATAGAATGAGGAAAAGGATAAAAACAACACTAACAACAATACTAATAAAAGTCTTAGCGGGAATAGCAGCGACAGGCCACACTACCACACAGCCACCTGCCTTGAATGCTAATGAAGACACGCTCACCTTCCCACAAATGCATGAAAGCCTGTTAACCCTTCCAGGCCTTAGCGGCGGGGGAGGCAGGCGGCGAGGCAAGGATTTAGACGCTGTGGTAGGCCGGGGGTGTAGAGTGACATCACGGCGCTGCAGGAAAGAGAGAGAGGAAGAGGAGGAGAAGAAGCTAAAAGGGAGGGGAAAGAGAGAAAGGAAAAGGAGTGGAAGGAGGAGGAAGAGGAGTTGGAGAAGGAGGAAAAGGAAAGTATACATGATTAGAAAAAGAGGAAAGAGAGAGAGAGAGAGAGAGAGAGAGAGAGAGAGAGAGAGAGAGAGAGAGAGAGATCCAATAGTCTACATAGCCTTAGAAGGGAGATTAAACTAACTAACTGGGTGTGGCCTTAGCATGAGGGTGGGTGAAGGGAAGGACGTCTCTCTGTGCGGTTATTTCCAAGGGCGTGGCCAAGAAAGGGTTGCAAAAGACGGGTCATGACACACCTTCACTCAAGCGGCGGGGAGTCGGCGTGATGAGTCAGGTTCTGTAATTAATTGACTTACCTGAAGAATACCTGAGCTGGGGGTTGATGTTCTTATGCAGGTGTGTGTGTGTGTGGGGGGGAGAGAGGTGTATGTGTGTGTGTGTGTGTGTGTGTGGTTGTACTTTTACTGAGTCGAGAGGAAATGTTGAAGTCGGAAGGAAGTTATTGAAGGGAAAGGAAGATTAAAACGAAGAGGAAGAGGAAGAGGAAGAGGAGGAGGAAGAGAACAGGAAAACCAGAACAAGAGGTATATTATGAACTGGAGTAGGAGCAGGAGGAGGAAAAGAAGAGGAAATTGAAAAGAAGAGTAAAAAGTGTTCAGAAAAAAGAAGAGTCGGAAGCAAGTGATTGGAGAAAGAAGAGAAGGAGGAGGAGAAAGAAGAGGTAGTTTTGGATGAGTATAAGGAAGAGGAAGAGGTAGAAGAGAAGACAGGAAAAACAGAACATAAGACAGACGAGGAGATGGAAAAGGAGTAGAAGGAAGAGGAGGAAGAGTAGGAGAAAGAAAAAACTGGAGACTATTCGTGGTTGGAAGAAATGAAGAAGAAAGGAAGAAAACGAGAAAACCGGAACTAAAAACAGAAAAAGGAAGAAAAGTTGGAGAAGAAAAAGTTGGAAGCAGAGGAGGAAAAGAATGAGGTAACAAATTTAATACGAAAGAAAAGAAAATGAGAATAATGATAAAACAGGATCATGACAGTAAATGGAAGTGAATGAGGGAAAGATATCAACGGAGGAAGACCAGAGGGAAATGGAGGAGGAGGAGGAAGAGGAAGAGGAAGAGGAGGGCGAGTAGAGGTTGCGACCCTACCTGACCTAAATAGAACCAGAAACAACCCGATTTTTTTGTGTGTGTTTTGGAAAGAGGAGGAAAGGAGAAAAAAGATAAGAAAAGGAATAGTTGAAAAAGAGGAGAAAGAGGAGAAGGGGAAGGAAAAGGAGAAAAAATAATATCAATAGAAGAAGAAAAAGAAGAAAAAACAAGAAAAAACAAAAAGAATAAAAAGAGAAAGAAAAAGAAAAAACAGAAGATAAAAAAGATAAAGATAAAGAAAAAAATAGAGGAGAGAAAAGAAAGGCGATACTCATAAGATATAAATAGGAGGAGGAGGAGGAGGAGGAGGAGGAGGAGGAGGAGGTCAAAGGTCGTCTACAACTATGCCAGACTCTCGTGACTCAGCATGTGGAGGAGGAGGAGGAGGAGGAGGAGGAGGAGGAGGAGGAGGAGGAGGAGGAGGAGGAAGATAAATTGCAAAGGATAATAGATGGAGTTTTAAATATTGATGATAAGTACATTCCAACACCATCACCATCACCACCACCACCATCATCACCACCACCACCACCATCACCACCACCACCACCACCACCACCACCACCACCACCACCACCACCATCGCCACCATCACCACCATCACCACCACCATCACCACCTAATTCTGACGCTTGCATCTATATAGTTTTCTTCTTCGTATTATATATCTTTTTGTTTACTCTCTCTCTCTCTCTCTCTCTCTCTCTCTCATAAACAACAACAAGGTCCCTTTCCATCATAAATCTCAATGTTGCTTTTCATAATTTATCGCCTTTGCTATTTCTCTTAATTCTCTCCGGCAAGTCTTTTCCTCATTCCTCTTCCTTCCTCTGTTTTGTCTCCTATCTCTGTGTTTTCATTTTTTTCCTTCTCTGTTTCTCTCTCCTTTCTCTGTTTTCCTTATTTCCTTTCTTTATTTCTAACTTCTCTCCCCTTGGTTTCCTTTTTTTCCCTCCTCTATGTCTGTCTGTCTTATCTCTCTCTTTCTTTTCTTTCCTTCCTCCCGTCCCATTTATTGTATCTTTTTTCCCATTTTCCTTCTCTCTTTTTCTCTTGTCATTTAATCTCTTCTGTCTACTTATTTACTTTCCTTTCTTCTCCTCATCTTTTCTCCAAATGTTTCTTTTTCTCTTCTTTTTTTCCTTCCTCCTAATTCCTTTTCTCTCTTTTCATTTTTCCTGCTTCTCTGTCTGTTTCTCTGTCCTTTTTTTTATTTCCTCATTCTATCTTTCCTCTCCTCGCTCCTTTCCTCACTCCTCATTCTTCCTCCATCTCTCCGTCTCTTCCTCTCTCTCATTCTTTCCTTTCACCCGCCTACATTTTCTCTATATTCGGGTTGTAAAGCATTTCCGGACAAACACACACACACACACACACACACACACACACACACACACACACACACACACACACACACACACACACGTCATCACCTACCTGTCTTATCCCTTGATCGGTAACTTGCAATCATTTGTCTTCCCTTCCATCGTCACCTTCGCCTGCCGTGCACCTGAGAGAGAGGATGGGCGCAGGGAGGGTGGATAAGTACCTAACCTTGCATTGAAATTTCCTTACTCAGCCTATTGATAATGTGGATAAGTACTGAACCTCGCATTGAAATTTCCACACTACCTCTGATTATGTGGATTCGTACCTAACCTCGCATTGAAACTTCCCTATTGCTCATTTGCTAATAATGTGGATACGTATTTAACCTAGCATTGAAATTTCCTTATTGCCACGGCCTGATCATGAGCTGGACTCGTCATCGCCAGCAAGTACCCTTCCGATTGGACCAACCTCATTATAGGCGATCTCTGGGTACTGCCGGGACTCACACACCACACACCTCATCCCTGTGTGTGTGTGTGTGTTTATACAGACTGTTTATATTGGAGTGTCTTCATTCGTGTTCTGTATACATCTGTGCCAAGAGAGAGAGAGAAAGAGAGAGAGAGAGAGAGAGAAGAGAGAAGAGAGAAGAGAAAGAGACTAAGCAAGTTTTAAATGCATACACACATCGTCAACGTTAAATTTGCCGGAGTGAACAGGCTCCTTTCCTTTCCCCGCTCGACCCTCCCCGGCCAGCAGGAATCACCCACGCCTAACCACGACCGGGCGAGGAAAAAGATAAAGGAAAACAGATATAGCAAGAAGAATATAAAAGGAATGAAAATAGAAAATAAAGAAACATCGAGAGATAAGATGGAGGAAAAAGATGGAGGGAAAAGATGGAGGCAAAAGATGGAGGAAAAAAGTAAAGGAAAAAGATAGAGGGAAACAGAAACAGCAAGGAAAATACAAAAGGAATGGAAATAGAAAAAAAAACATAGAGGAAAAAGATTGAGGGATAAGATACAGGAAATAGACAGAGGAAAAATAGAGAGTGAAACAGAAACAGCAAGGAAAATATAAAAGAAATTAAAATAGAAAAAAAAACAGATACAGGAAAAAGACAGAGAAAAAAGATTGAGGAAAAAGAGAGAGGGAAACAGAAACAACAAGGAAAATATAATAGGAAAGAAAATAGAAAGAAAAAACATACTCACCAAGAAAACTATACAATCACACACCAGCAAGCAAAAAAATAAGTAAAGAAAATAAAACACTCACGAAAAAGGAAATAAAAACAAACTCACACCAAGAAGCAAAATATAATAGAAAAGAAAAACAAGACACAACAGAGAAACGATACAAACACACACAAACACACATATAAACACCATATACATATCCAAACACCACAACCAGACGAGGGAAAAAAAGATTAAGCAAAGTTATACAGCGGGAATCTTTGTGGAAGGGATAAAGGATAGATGGACAGACAGAGACGGACAGACAGAAAATTAATAAAAAAAACCTGAAAATATCTGGAAGTAAAAACACGGAAAGTTACTTAGAGGAGAACTTCTGAAAAAGGGAAGATATAAAAGACAGTTGGACACACACACACACACACACACACACACACACACACACACACACACACACACACACACAGAAAGTTATATAAGCCCATACGAAACGAAGGGCGGCGAAGCAACACGAGAGACAAACACTACAGTCACCTACCCCCCCCCACCCTCCCCCTCAGAAAAAGATAACGTAAGCCTCAGTGTGACATGCAAACACGAGGGTGCGCCGCCACGAAGATGATAAACAAATACGCCGCGTCTCGGTGCCTCTCCTCAACACACACTCGGCCCGGCTCTCCACACACACACGGGCGGACCTCAGGGAAAGGATGATGGCGGGAAATGTGGGTCTGATGGCTGAGTGTGTGCGTGATGAGAGTAATGAAAGAGAAAGTGGGAAATGAGTGGGGAAAGAGCAGGTTGCGGTGGATGAGTGGTCAACGTGCGGGCGCGTTGTCCAGGAGGCGGTGGCTAAATGGGCAATTTGCGGGCGTGGTGAGCCTGCGGACCTAACGTGGACTAAGAACCGGTTTCACAGTCCAACACAGTGTCTTCGTAACAGCCCAAACCAGACTATAGAATCCCATATAATCCAAAATGGGGTTGTCTTCGATGCCACACTAAATACACAAGACTTTTCCTGTATAGTTTCGTCAAATTTGTGAACGTTAATACAAACACCAGACACTATACAATGAAATTTCGAAGGCTATGGTATTGGTTTGGGAGCTTACTAACCTGTCATGGGGAACTGTGAAACTGGCCCTATGTTCGAGTCCCACCGAAACACGCTGATTTTTCAAGTCATCGCTGAGTGGCGGAAGATTACCCACATGCTGCCCAGATCTTCAATCAATCCTAACTTCATCGACTTCAGTCAAGAGGAGCACCGGGGGGCAGCATGGGGCAAGCAAAAGTCATTCATCACGGCACCCACTATGAATAAAATTCGCCTGCGTCACTTACGGGCTGGGGTCGTCGATGAGGCCCCACAAGACAGCGCTACAGGAAGCACCTAAATAAGAAAAGAGGAGGATGCGGGTTCGTCTCCCTCCCGTTGCATCAAACAAGCTGGCGAGTTTTCAGTCACCGCCGAGTGTCCTACGGTTGCCTACATGCTGTCCTGAAGACCATCTATGAACCCGGCCTCTAGATCCTCTCTAACAAAGGGATTAAAGATGAGCTCTGGGGGGCAGCATGAGGCAAGCAAGATGGCGCCACTATAAACACTTACCTGCGCCATGACAAGCTAGAGTCGACCATCAGGCAATAGGCGAAACGTAAAATTATAGTGAGAAGGAGAAGGAACAGCAAGAAAGAAAGGATAAGAGAAAGGAGAAACAGGAGGAGATGAGATGAAAGTAATGAAAGAGAAAGTGGAAAACGAATGGAGAAAGACCAGAAATGTGGGATGTTGATGAGGGAAAGGAAAGAGAAGAAACCACAGAAGAAATAATGGAAGAAGAAAAAGAGTGAGATTTTAATGAAGAAGAGGAAGAGAGTAAACCGCAGAAAGAATTAAGTAATGATAATCAAGAGGAAAAGAAACCACAGTAAGGAGGGAAGAACAGGAGGAGAAACAGGAGGAGGAGGAGGAGGAGGATTAAGTATGCAAAAAAATGTGAGAGGCAAGTGAAACGAACAAAAAAAAAAAAAAAACGAAAAAAACTATCGAAAAATCAAGCATGCGTAACAGAATGAATTATTAGTGTGTTCTTAGGCAGACAAAGCAGTTATTTATGCACGTTGTTAAGTTAAAAGAAGACCATTAATCACCGAAATTGGAGGGATAATAAGCGTAAAATGCATTAAATAATTGTTCTCGTTGATTGAAGAAGAAAAGAGAGAGGGAGTGAGGGAGAAGAAAGAAAAGGAAAGGGAAGAAAAAGAATAAGGTAATAAAATGAAGATACGTGAAAGTAAAGGGAAAAGAAGATAAAGAAGAACAAAATGAAATAAAATAATAATTAGTAATAGAAGTGTAAAATGAGACAAAGAAGAGGAAAAAAAGAGAGAGAGAGAGAGAGAGAGAGAGAGAGAGAGAGAGAGAGAGAGAGAGAGAGAGAGAGAGAGAGAGAGAGAGAGAGAGAGAGAGAGAGAGAGAGAGAGAGAGAGAGAGAGAGAGAGAGAGAGAGAGAGAGAGAGAGAGAGACACAGACACACAGACAAAGACACAGAGAGAGAGAGAGAGAGAGAGAGAGAGAGAGAGAGAGAGAGAGAGAGAGAGAGAGAGAGAGAGAGAGAGAGAGCGAGAGCGAGAAAGAGAGAGAGAGAACATAAGACAGACAGAAAGAAAGCACAAGAAAAACACAGAAGCAGAAACTGGAAGCAGAAAACGAAAAAAAAACAAAGAAAAAAAAAGCGAAATGCAAATGAGCAAGCGAGTTGGGAGAAGAAAGAAGGAAAGGAAAGGAGGGAAGGGAGGGAAGGGAGGGAAGGGGAGGGAAGGGGAAGGGAAGGGAGGGAAAAGGGGGGGGGGAGGGTAGCAAGCAAGAGGAAGGATCATGTCATTCCAGCCTTTCACTTGTGGTTGTTTGCTGGGCGAGAGAGAAAGTAGATTAGTGCCCTCCTCCTCCTCCTCCTCCTCCTCCTCCTCCTCCTCCTCCTGTTGCCTTCTTCTTCTTCACTCCTTTCTTTCCCGGATACATTCTTCCTTGTTTTCTTTCTTTCTTTCTCTCTCTTTCTCTGTTTCTCTCTGTTTCTCTCTCTCTCTCTCTCTCACTTTTACCCGTCCTTCGTTTTCCTTTTCAAATTCCTTTCATAACTACTACTACTACTACTACTACTACTACTACTACTACTACTACTACTACCACAACTTCATCATCATCATCATCATCATCATCATCATTATCATCATCATCATCATCATCATCATCATCATCATCATATCTATTACCGTTCCATTTGCTTCTTGTGTTGCAACGTTAGGTAAGCGAAACCAATGTCAACACTCCTCTTCCTTTTACTCCCCGACACGCAACACTGCACAACACAGCCTCTCCGTTTAGGGGGTAATTTGTCTCCTGAAGAAGTATGCCATTGTTTTTTTTTTCGGGGGTGGGTGAGTGGGGGTGGGGGTGGGGGCTTGCAGATGGCGTAAGGAGGAGGGGATACGAGGTTAGTTTGTGCTTCCCTGGTTATTCATTTTTGTTGTTGTTGTTGTTGTTGTTGTTGTTGTTGTTGTTGTTGTTGTTGTTGTTGTTGTTGTTGTTCGCCTTGATTCAACTATGGTCCACAAATATGAAGTCCTTTTGGATCTCTCCCCTTCACTGACAACTCACCCCCAATTCAGTGTTATCAAGTATTTTTTAGAGGGAAAGGCTAATAGAGGCTACATTTCCACCTTCAAGGGTAGGTTTGGCAGCGTTGTAAAGAGGAAATACCCAGTCCATGCCCCGTTCAATGCATAGCTGAGTCAGAGTTTAGCGCCCTTCAGAACAATGGCTTTTCGTAATATTATGCTTCTTTGTCTGGTGTTAGTGTACTCCATCCTGCTCCGGCAAAGGCTACAATCTTATCTCTCTATTTGGTTCTTTGTCCCCCCTGATTAACTAACTACAGGACAAAGGCTTTCCTAAATGTTCTCCACTTCTGTCTGTTTTTTTGTTTAGTCAATCATGCTGCGGCAAATACTTGAATATCATCTCTTCATATAGATTTCTGTCCATCCTGACTTAATTAACTACAGGACAAAGGCTCTGCTAAATGTTTTCCTCCTTTTCTTATAGCAAAGGTGACAGTTCAAGGCCACAAAAAAAGGAAACAATAATGAATAAAAGCCCGCTACTCAAATAAAAAAAGCCCGCTACTCTGTCTTTGGTGCGTGTTTTCCAGGACAAAGGTTTTTCTAAATGCTCTTCACCTTTCTCTGTCATTAGTGTAGTTCCTCCTGCTCCGGCAAAGGCTCAAATCTTATCTCTCCATCTGGTTTTCTGTCCTCCGTGTCTCTGTCTCTCTGTCCTCTGTTGTTAGTGTACTCCATCCTGCTCCGGCAAAGGCTCAAATCTTATCTCTCCATCTAGCCTTCTGTCCCCCCTGACTAACTATCTACAGAGGTTTTTGTAAATGTTCTTCGCCTTTGTCTCTCTTTCCTCTGTTGTTAGTGTACTCCATCCTGCTACGGCAAAGGCTTGAATCTTATCTCTTCTTGATGTCTGTCCGCCCTGACTCAACACTTTCTCGGTTGTCACTCACCGGCAGCAACAGTCCCACCAAACACAATGACGAGGGGACAAAACACCAGGAACCCGGATGCTGAAAGGTCCACCCAACCGCTCAGGCCTCCAGTGTTACGCATTAGGCACACCAAAGACAACTAAACCCTGACAAGAAACTAAAAGGATCCGAGAACAGCTTTTTCGGAACCCGCCATCATTAAGTTTTTACCGTCGTCGCTGCTGCAAAGTCCGGCTGCTCACAATGGGGGCTGAGGTGTCGCCTGATGGGGAGGGAGTAAAAACGAGCGGCAATTTGCAGGTAGGACAATGTGCTGAAGGCGGGGCGGGATGGCTGAGGGCGGGGTTTGGTAGAGGGGACAAAGACCGTCAAGCGCCTCGAGGTCACCGCTTTGCTGGGCTGAAGAGCGCATCGCCGTCTTATAGAACACAAGTAGCAGGGTTTTTGCAGGTTTTGGTTTCCTCCTCCGTCACGGCGCAAGGCTCAGCAACAAGCGGAGTGTCTGAGGGCCATATTCTTCAAAACATTTCGGCGTCCCAACACACATTAAGGCTTTCGTAGGAGTTTGGTGACCCTGGTGGTAGTTTGACGAAGCTTCTGTACCGTGAACTTGAAAAACTACTCATGAGAACGCGTTTAGTCTCCTTTAAGGCCTTTGGAAATAGTACTGAGCCATATTCTGAAACATATCGGAGCCCAAGCAACACACATTAGGCTTTCGTAGGAGTTGTGGGCCTTTCCGTGGGTAGTTTGATGACCCTGGTGGTAGTTTGACGAAGCTTGTGGACCGTGAACCTGAAAAAACAACTCCTGTGAGGCATTTCAGCGCCCCAGCACACCCATTCACCAAGGCTTTCGTAGGAGTTGTGGGCCTTTCCCTGGGTAGTTTGATGACCCTGGTGGTAGTTTGACGAAGCTTCTGTACCGTGAACTTGAAAAACAACTCCTTTGAGGCATTTTGGCGCCCCAGCACACCCATTCGCCAAGGCTTTCGTAGGAGTTGTGGGCCTTTCCCTGGGTAGTTTGATGACCCTGGTGGTAGTTTGACGAAGCCTCTGTACCGTGAACTTGAAAAACAACTCATGAGAACCTGTTTAATCTCCTTCAAGGCCCTTGGAAATGGTCGGTACTGGGCCATATTCTTCAGCATATCGGAGCCCAAGCAACACACATTAGGCTTTCGTAGGAGTTGTGGGCCTTTCCCTGGGTAGTTTGATGACCCTGGTGGTAGTTTGACGAAGCTTCTGTACCGTGAACTTGAAAAACAACTCCTTTGAGGCATTTTGGCGCCCCAGCACACCCATTCGCCAAGGCTTTCCCAGGAGTTGTGGACCTTTCCGTGGGTAGTTAGATGACCCTGGTGGTAGTTTGACGAAGCCTTTGTACCATGAACTTGCAAAAACAACTCATGAGAACTCGTTTAATATCCCATGAGACCATATCGGCGCCCATGCAACACTCATTTAGGCTTTCGGAGTTGTCGGCCTTTCCCTATATAGTTTTATGACCCTGGTGGTAGTCTGACGAAGCTCCTGTCATGAACTCGAAAATCAACTTATCAGAACCCGTTTAATCTCCCTTGAGGCCTTTGGAAATGGTTGCTGTGAGTGGCGGAAGTGTCTGAGAATACCGATCATTGTCCTGAAGCAGCAGAGTGGAAAAAAGGAAATGATGATGCAATGATAGGCTGAAAAAAAGGGAAAACTATGTAATGATAGACTGAAAACGGGACATAATGGAGGAGGAGTCGATGATATAGATGAAGATAATGATGATATGGAGTATAGAAAAAGGGGCAGTGATGATGGAAGAAATGAGTGGAAACAGAACCTAATGATGGAAAGGTAAACTGAAAACAGGAAACAGTGATGGAATAGATTTGAAACGGAAAATAAATGATATGAAGAAATGATGGAAGAAATGAGTGGAAACAGAAAATTTTGTTGGAAGGTAAACTTAAAACAGAAAATAATGAAAGAAAGTTAGACTGAAAACAGGAATTAGTGATGGAATACATTTGAAACAGAAAATAATGTCGAAATAGAAGACTTGAAATAGGAAATGATTATGTAATGGGAAATTGAATACAGTAAGAAATAACGATGAAACGGCGAACTGGAGGGAGGAAATGAATGTAGAATAGGAGAAAACTGTAGACAGAAAAATAGGTAAGGGGGAACGGGTGACGGGAGGGGGGTATCAGGAGGGTGATGGGGGTGGTGGTAAGTCAAGGTACCGCCAAGGGAAGCATCGATAAGATCATCCCCTGGAGAATCAGAACCAATTATGTTGAAGGAGAACGTCTTTTTTTCTCCTCTCAAGTTTTGCGTATCGGTGAATCTATAGAAGGTTGTGATAAGTGAATTTCCGAAGGTTATTATCGCGGTTAAAATAGATTAGTGAACGAACAAAAGTGAACGACAAATGGTAAACGTCGACACACTTATTTTGGAGGACGAAAGACGGATAAAGAAAAGTTAAGTGTTGCATATCGGTGAATCTATAGAAGGTTGTGATAAGTGAATTTCCGAAGGTTATTATCGTAGTTAAAATAGATTAGTGAACGAACAAAAGTGAACGACAAATGGTAAACGTCGACACACTTATTTTGGAGGACGAAAGGCGGATAAAGAAAAGTTTAGTTCTACATATCGGTGAATCTATAGAAGGTTGAGGTAAGTGAATTTCCTAAGGTTATTATCGTAGTCTGAATAGATTAGTGAACAAACAAAAAGTAGACACACATTAGAAACATTTAAGATCAAGAAATAGTAATCGTCAAGACACTTACTTAGGAGAGAGAACGAAAGGAGAAAGAGAAGTTAAGTTTTGCATATCGGTGAGTCTTCAAAGGTGTGCGGGGACTTAATCATGTCAAATAAATGTTTACTCATCAGTTCCGTGTCTGTTTCTTGGGTTTCATTCGTTTCTTGATTCACAGGTATGTTTGAAATTGGATCCCTCGCTGTGTCTTGATCACGTAATTGACTGCTCTTTCGGCCACCTCTTTGGATTCTTTACAGGAGCAGCGAGTAGCGGGCTTTTTTTATTGTTGTTTCATTTTTTTGTGCCCTTGTGCTGTCTCCTTTGCTGTAAAAATAAAAAATAAAGGTTTTGGTGATGAGGGAGAAGGCGGTCGAAAGGAAGAAACGAAGTAAAAAAGATCTGAAGGAGTAGCATTTTCATTTATCATTTTCTTTTATTTAGTTATTTTCTTGTTTGTTTTCTTTTCTTATTAGCGATGAGATGAATTTCCTTAGGTTCATATGTTAGGTAAGTAAATTAGTGAACAGACAAGTTGAAATGAGGTGAATTTTGTAAGGTTAGTTAAGTAAGTTAGTGAACAAACAGAAGTTGAGTTGAAGTGAATTTTCCTTGGTCCATATGTTACTTAAGTAAATTAGTGAACAGACAGAAGTTGAGATGAGGTGAATTTCTTAAGGTTTATATGTTGGTTAAGTAGATTAGTGAAGAAACAAGTTGAGATGAGGTGAATTTTCTAAGATTCATATGCTAGTTAAATAGATTAGTAAACAGACAGAAGTTGAAATGAAGTGAGTATCCTAAAGTTCATATGTTACTTAAATAGATTAGTGAACAAACAAGTTAAAATGAGGTGAATTTTCTAAGATTCATATGCTGGTTAAATTAGTGAACGAAAAGAAGTTGAGATGAGGTGAATTTCCTGTTACTTTATATCACTTCAACTCAGACAAAACGATAATGTCTTGAGAAAAATGAACTATAGGATCGCTTTTCACTTCTCCCCTTTTTTCCTTTCATCCTCCCCCTCCCCCTTTCCCCCCCCCCCACTCCCCCCCCCCCCCCCCCGAGCCTTGCGTCACGGGGTTGTTGCTTAACGCTTTCCTGGGCCTTCCCGCCTCCTTCCTCTCCTTCCCTCCTTCCTTCCCTCCTTCTTCTCCTTCCCTTCCCTTCCTTCCCTCCCCTTCTCTCCCCTTCCCTTCCTCTCCATCCTAACCTTCCTCAACGCTCTGCTTCTCTTCTCTGGTACTTCCCCTCCTCCTCCTCCTCCTCCTCCTCCTCCTTATCAAACATTACTCTTCCCCAGCACATCCTCTTTTTTTTTCTGGGAGAGTAAGTAAGAGGAGGAAGAAGAAGAGGAGGGAAGAGGAGGAAGAGGAGGAAGAAAGTAATGAAAGTGTAATAGTTAGAAGAGGAAGATGAAGAAGAAGAAGAAGAAGAAGAAGAAGAAGAAGATGGAATTTAAGATATGGAAGAAGAGGAAGTAATAGAAGTGTAACAGTAAGAAGAAGTCATAGTTAAAAGAGGAAGAAGAAGAAGAGGAAAGAGGAGGAAGAAGAGGAAATAACTGTTCTGATATAGTTGACCCTCTCTTCCTTCCTCTTCCTTCCTTCCCCTCTTCCTCTTCCCCAGCACATCCCCTCTTCCTCCCCCTTTTCTCCCCTTCACCCCTATTCACACATTACTCTTTCTCCATTCTAAGCATTCGGCATTTCCTCCACCCTTCGTTTTCTCTTAAGTTCTGTTTCTTATTCCTCCTCTGTTCATTAATAAACGTCATTCATGAAAACTCCCTTCATTAAACTCTTTCTTTATTTGTTGTTTCATTTCTTACTTTCTTTCAGCCACTCCGTTTTTTTTTCTTTCTTTCCTTCTTTCTTTCTCTTCTTTCTTTTCTCCTTGCTTTCTTTTTTCTTTCTTTTTCTCTGTTTTTGTTTTCTTTCTTTCATACGTTATTTCATTCATTCATTCGTTCTTTCTTTCTTCTTTTTTTTCTTTTTTCCTTCTCTCTCTTGCTTTTCTTGGTCAGGGGCAGCGTCTAGGCTTTCTTTTCTTTCTTTTCTCTCTTTCTTTCTTTCTTTCTTGTCCTTGAACTGTTTCCTCTCCCCAATAAAAAAATAATCTCATTTCTTCACTAAACCTATCGTACCAAATGTTATGAGACAGACAGATAGACAGAAAGTATAGCAAAGACACCAGATATACATGTCTTTGCGTATGTGTGTGTGTGTGTGTGTGTGTGTGTGTGTGTGTGTGTGTGTGTGTGTGTGTGTGTGTGTTTGACCTTGGGAATTCCCTTGACGTCACTGCTGTTGGGTCAAAGGTCATTCAGTGCCAGTTTCCCAGCCCGTTTTTTCCCCATTTTTTCCCTCAATTTTTTCCCCTCTCCAGTTGGGTCATTCGGGATAGGAGGGGAATTAAGCTTCTTTTTGAGTTTCTTTTTCTTTCTCTCTTTTGTCTTTCTTTTTTTTCTTTTTTTCTTTCTTTTTCCTGTCTTTCATTCTATCTATCTTTCTTCCTTTCTTTCTTTCTTTCCATCCATTTTCCTTTCTTTCTATCATACATTATTTCATTCATTCATTCATTCATTCTTTTTTTCTTTCCTTCTCTCTCTCTTTCTTTTCTTGCTTTCTCTTTCTCTCTTTATTTCTTTCCTTTTCCTCCTCCCTTTTGTCTTACCTTCCTTTTTTCCTTTATTTACTCTCATTTATTCTTTCTTTCTTTCTTCCTTTCTTTCTCTCTCTCTTTCTGGTTTGCTTGTTTGATATGCTTTGTATCTCGACTGTATGAACATTTGAAGCATAATATTCCATCAACACAACACTTGGTACTCTAACACTTGCCACTTGCTTACCATGTACTTGAACCTGTCCTCCGTCCATCAAAGCGAGAGATTGTGTCGGCCCCTCCAGCGGCTCATTTTGTCCTTGCTACTTGCTTGCTCTTATCTGACAGTTATCGTGCCTTGAGGGTGGTGCGCGGAGGGTGGGGGTTGACGTACACACTCACTGGTCAAGCATGAATGGCAGTATGCAGGGCGGGAGTGCTGGTGTGGCAGGGACTTTGGTGTGGCAGGGAGCACGGTCAGTGGTTTTGTGAAGTTAAAGAGTTATACTGTGCCAAGACTATATAGCTAAATGCCTTGAGACTAAGCATTACTCTGGACGGTCGTGTGAGTAAGGATTCAAGGCTCAACGCAGGACACTGGCTGGTAGGATTAAACGTTTCCATTTCTCACCTCAACTATTTCCAAAGGCCCAAAAATAAAATCAGACTGGTTATAATGAGTTTGTTTTACGTTCATGGTACAGAGGAAGGGTTAAACTACCACCAGGGTCATAAAACTACCCCTGGAAATACTCAACTCCCGTGAAAGCCTTGTCAAATAGGAAGGGTCAAACTACCACCAGGGTCATAAAACTACCCCTGGAAACACTCAAAACCACCCACGAAAGCCTTGTCAAAAATTCTTATACTAGGGCGCCGAAAAGTTGAAAGGAAAAGAGGAAAGAGGAAGACTCAAACCACCACGAGAGTCATGAAACTACCCCTGGAAACACTCAAAACCACCCACGAAAGCCTTGTCAAAAATTCTTATACTAGGGCGCCGAAAAGTTGAAAGGAAAAGAGGAAAGAGGAAGACTCAAACCACCACGAGAGTCACAAAACTACCCCTGGAAACACTCAAACCTCCCACGAAAGCCTTGTAAAAAATTCTTGTACTAGGGCTCTGAAAGAATAAGAATGGTACAGAGGAAGGGTCACACCACCACTAGAGTCATAAAACTAGCCCTAGAAACACTCAAACCTCCCATGAAATGTCAAATACATGAACTTGTGCGCCGAAATGTTGAAGAGTAAGACCTACCACCAGGGTCATAAAACTACCCCTGGAAACACTCAAAACCTCCCATGAAACCCTTGTAAAAAACACGCGTACAAGGGCTCTGACAGTTTTAAGCACATGACCTACTAGTGCAATCTCCCACACTCTCCATTGTTGGTCTTGACGCAGGCAGACTCGGCTAATTTAAATATACGTTTGGCGTCCAGCAGCGGCTACTGTGAGGGTGGCGGGCGCTTGACATGTGATACCGAGTCGCTGCGGTGTGAGAATCCATTTAGTATTCAGTGGCGGGGAGATAAGCGTGCTGGTGGCCTCCTTTGTTGGGCCCTGGACACCCGCTGGCCCGCTCCCTGTTATCCTGTGAATGAGACTTGATACTTCACACTAACTCCTTTCCTTCTTGATATCTATGCATATGTGTGGGGGGAGGGTGGGTGGGGGTGGGGAATTGGTTGTGGGTGTGGGGGGGGGGGGGAGGGGGGAGTCGTGCGTCTGTGTGTGAGTGTGTGTTTGTCCTGTGAATGAGAGTTGCTGCCTCACACTAACTCCTTACCGTCTTGATATCTATGTATATGTGTGGGGGATGGTGGTGAGGGTCGTGTGTGTGTCTGTGAGTGTGTGTGTGTGGGGGGGGGAGGGGATCTGTGTCTGTGTGGGTGTGGGTGTGGGTGTTTGGGTGTGGAAGGGGTTGTGTGTGTGTGTGTGTGTGTGTGTGGGAGGTTGTGTGTCTGTGTGTGAGTACGTGTGAGTGCGTGTGTGTGTGTGTGTGTGTGTGTGTGTGTGTGTGTGTGTTTTCTATATTATTACATTTTCTTTCATATCTCCGTGCGTAAAAGTTCCCAAATTATCCCTTCTATTTTGTCGCTTTTTTCCTAACTTTTTTTTTATCGTAGTGAAAACAAAACAAAAAAAGATCAGGTCCTACAATCGCTCCTGAAGTAAAAGTCGCATTCTTAAACGTCTCTTCGCCTCAGTTCGCCTATTGGAAAAGCCTCTCGTGGAAGCTATTGGTATTTTCATGGACCGTCTCGTGACCCCCAGTGATAGTTTTACCCGACTTCTGCACCTTGAGCTGGAGAATCACCCATGAACACCCGGTTAATCTTCTCCGTGGCCTTGGATAATAGGTGTAATAGGAGCCCGATATGTTTAAGAATATGAGTCTGAGAAAAAAATCACCCTAGAAACTCGGTTAATCTCCTCTGTGGCTTTGGGAAACAGTCGTAATAGGAGCCCAAAACCTTTAAGAATATAGACACTCGGTTAATCTTCTCCGTGGCCTTGGATAATAGGTGTAATAGGAGCCCGATATGTTTAAGAATATGAGCCTTAGAAAAAAAATCACCCTAGAAACTCGGTTAATCTCCTCTGTGGCTTTGGGAAACAGGCGTAAAAGAAGACCATTGCGTTTTAGAATATGGTCCACTTAATCTTAATCTTCTTTGTTGCCTTGGAAAATAGTCGTAATTGGAGACAGGTACGTTTAATAATATATATGAACCTGAGACAAAAATCACCCTTCAAACCCGGCTAATCTTCTCTGGCCTTTCAGAATAGTAAAGGGCTATTACACAGGGCAAATTTTCCGTGGATCTTCAGTCAAACCACGATTTCCGCTGGCGTCAAAGTTGGCAGATTGTCTTACCCAGCCTCTTATATTTACCGACTTCTGACCCAAAAACTGTCTCGTGGACCCCGATAAGGAGATTCACTTATAATTATTGTTAAAATAGTGAATTCCTGATGTTTCTTGGCAATAGTTAGGCGTCAGAAACCGGTAAATACTATGCTCTGAGTACGACAATCTGGCAACGGTGGCTGGCGTGGTTCTCATATTTCCGTGGTTTTCTGACGTGTCCACGATCTTCCAAAGCTACGGTAGATTTCACCGAAGGACGACGGTATCACTCACCATCATCATCATCAGCAATAACAAGAAACAAATGAGAACCACGCTAACGGAGATCGTGGTTTGACTGAAGATCCACGGAGAATTTACCAGATACGTGTGAAAATATGGACCAAAGAACCTACAGTGATACTTGGCGAAGGAGTCAACGAACCCGGCCAGACCAGTATACCTTATTTATGGGGAGAGATGGGGGGGTTAAGGGGGCATCCAGGGTCGTGACACGTGACCTCAGCGCCCTCCCCAGTTGACGCATTCTCAGAACTCATGGGGAAACACGTGAACCATCTCCCCAGTACTTCCGCTCCCCCAGCCTCGCCTCCCTCCCCTCCCGGCGCTCCTCCCCTATCTCAAACTCATCCCCTTCCCGCCCTCCCCTTCCCGCCCTTCTCCCCGACTCCTCCCGGCATGGAAATGATTAAGAAGACGTGACGTGACTCTCTGTTCTCATTTCCTTCTGTGGTGGAAAACGTATGGGCGGGCTTTCCATTTTGGGGGGGTGGGAGAGGGAGGGGGAGATGGGGAATGGGGGGTCGTGTGTGTGTGAGTGTGTGGTGGGGGGAGGGGGTCTGTACGTGTGTGTGTGTGTGTGTGTGTGTGTGTGTGTGTGTGTGTGTGTTTCCGATCGACTGGGTATTTGTGGGTTTTTCTAATGCACGTGAACAAAATAAAACGAGGAAAAAAGCATTGAAAAAAAAAGGAGTTTCTGGTTGATCAAACTCCGCGAAGGGATAAAACACGCTTGATGGAAGAGCTTGACTTACACAAGCTTCTGAATGTCAAGAAAAAAGGAAATAAGACCAAAAGAAAAGTCACCCTTAAAATCTTTCCACCTCCTGAAGAAAACTGAAATAGTGTAGAAGATTGGGCTATGGAGGAAGAGAAAGGGAGGGAGGGAGGGAAGAAGCAGGCAGGAAGAAGGAGGAGGAGGAGGAGGAGGAGGAGGAAGGAAATGAGGAAGGAAGGAAGGAAGGAAGGAGGAGGAAAAGCAGAAAGGAAGGAAGGAGGAGCAGGAATAGGAGGAGGAGGAGGAGGAGGAGGAGGAGGAGGAGGAGGAGGAGGAAATAAATAAAAAAGGAAGGAAGGAAGAGGAGGAGGAAGGAAGGAAGGAAGGAAGGAAAGAAGGAGGAAGCACCAACTACCTAAGTTATGTGTTAGCAAAGGAAGGAAAAGGAATGAATCTGAGGTACTGTAAGAGGTTCTAAGAGGATTTGAGAAGCGGGTTGACTGACATCTTGAGGAAAAATGAGGTTAACGTAGAAAACTGAGTATGTAACGTTTTGTGTTTGAGAATAAGAGTGAAAAAAAATATTGATGAGGTAGTTGAGTAAAGGCTGAAGGAATGAGATATATGAGAAATCTAACACCTAAATCTCAATCTCTGTCTGTTTGTCTATCTGTCTGTGTTTATATTTTCTGTCTGTCTATATTTTTCCTCTTTTTCAATCTTAGTTTCAATCTTTGCCTATGTCTTTTTCTTCTACAGCAAAGGAGACAGTTCAAGGGCGTAAAGAAAAATATTAAAAAAGCCCGGTACTTACTCTCTATCTGTCTGTCTATATTTTCTCTATGTCTATATTTTTCCTCTTTTTTACAATTTTAGTCTGAATCTTTGTCTGTCTGTCTATGTGTCTGTCTGTACATATATCTTTCCCTTCCTTTGTTCATCTGTAAGTCTGTGTTCATATGCTGTTTATATATCTGTCTAAGTCTGTCTGGGTGAAGCTATTTTTTGGTACTTCTTATGGGCGTTAATAACTCCCTTGGCAATCCTCTAAAGTCGTTAAAGCATTCATGGGTATCGTAAACCCTTCGCTGTATCGTAAATTATATCGTAACCCTGCCTTTCACGATCCTATAGAGACTTTGAAAACCTCTCCCAGCCACCCTACCAGTCCCTCTCTCTCTCTCTCTCTCTCTTCTCTTCCTCTCTCTCGCCGAATATTTCCTTAGCGGTCGGCAGATGAGCAGGAGGCCGGTGTGCATTCTAAGAGGTCATTCCCCATTCCGTCCATCGCCTCACTCCTGCGTTGGCTACATTCCGGCGCATTCCTAACCTCGTGTGTGGAATGGAAGTGGCTGCTTATAGGAAAAGATTATAGGAATGGACTGACTCGCTTTGATTTGGGTCTTGTTGTTTGGTCTAAGGCACAGAAGATGGAGTTTAAAGTAAAGTCGTAGTGTAATTGTTGTAGTTGTTATTAGTGTGTTGCTGTGTATAAGAGAAGTGGAGCCTTTGCCATACCTATAATGGAGTCTTGTCTTGTTCTTTGGGCTAAGGTGGGAGGGAAATCGAGGTTGTAATTAAGACATACTGTGTGTTGCTTTTCTTTTTTATTCCTGCTTATGATTGCTCTTGTGGATGTGGAGTCGTAACCCTTGTTTTTGTTTTAGGTCACAAGGTTGCAATGTAGATTTGGGTGTGTTTGTTGTTCTTTAATTTCTCTTATTCTTTATTGTTTTTTGTGGATGGGAGAAAAAACTGCCGAGGAAGGCTTTATCAAATATGCATTCTAATGATAAAACGATAAAGAAAAGTTAGTGATCAGAAAAGGGAGGCGTTAGTGTTTATGTATTGTTATAAAAGAGCAACTGTGAAGGGTGATAGTTTAGGAAAGACCGAGGAAGGCTTTACCATATATGCATTCTAATAAAAAAGGTAAGGAAAAAGTAGCCATTAGGAAAGAGAGGCGTTAGTGTTTGTGTACCGATATAAAAGAGCAACTGTGAAGGGTGATAGTTTAGGAAAGACTGAGTGAGGCTTTACCATATATGCATTCTGATAAAAAAATAGTGTTAGGAAAAGGTATCAATCAGTAAAGGGAGGCGTTAGTGTTTGTGTACCGTTATAAAAGAGCAACTGTGAAGGGTGATAGTTTAGGAAAGACCGAGGAAGGCTTTACCATATATGCATTCTGATAAAAAAATAGTGTTAGGAAAAGGTATCAATCAGTAAAGGGAGGCGTTAGTGTTTGTGTACCGTTATAAAAGAGCAACTGTGAAGGGTGATAGTTTAGGAAAGACCGAGGAAGGCTTTACCATATATGCATTCTGATAAAAAGGGTAATGAAAAAGTAGATCAGGAAAAGAAGGCGTTATTGTTTGTTATAAAAGAGCCAGATGTGAAGGCTAATAGTATAGGAAAGGTCAAGAAAGAATCTACCACCTGTCCATTCTAAAATATAACATGAAAGAGGGAGACGTTACTGTTTGGGCATCGACATAACAAGAGCGAGGTTTGAAACTGTAGTATTTGAGGACATTATCAAAGGCAGAGGAAGACTATCAACTGTGCCTTCTAAAAAAACAACAAGGAGGGAGACGTTACTGTTTGAGCATCGACATAAAAAGAGCGAGGTTTGAAGCTGTGGTGTTTGTGGACATTAGCAAAGGCAGAGGAAGACTATCAACTGTGCCTTCTAAAAAAACAACAAGGAGGGAGACGTTACAGTTTGGGCATCGATATAAAAAGAGCGAGGTTTGAAACTGTAGTATTTGAGGACATTAGCAAAGGCAGAGGAAGACTATCAACTGTGCCTTCTAAAAAAACAAGGAGGGAGACGTTACTGTTTGGGCATCGATATAAAAAGAGCGAGGTTTGAAACTGTAGTATTTGAGGACATTATCAAAGGCAGAGGAAGACTATCAACTGTGCCTTCTAAAAAAAAAGGACGGAGACGTTACTGTTTGGGCATCGATATAAAAAGAGCGAGGTTTGAAGCTGTAGTATTTGTGGACATTATCAAAGGCCGAGAAAGACTATCAACTGTGGCTTCTAAAAAAACAAGGAGGGAGACGCTACGGTTTGGGCATCGATATAAAAAGAGCGAGGTTTGAAGCTGTAGTATTTGTGGACATTAGCAAAGGCCGAGGAAGATTTTATCACCTGTGCCTTCTAAAGAGTGTGAAGCGTAACAGGTGTCAATGGGAGGTAAGACCGAGGGAGGCGTTACCAGCCGTGCATCCTTCTCCCTTCCCTCCCTCCCTCCCCACCGCTTTCCCGTCTTAAAAAGGAAGCAAAGTTTAAGGCGTAAAAGTCCCTGCCGAGTCCCATTAAGGAAACTCAACGGAGCGTTCGCGTGAGTCCGCCTTCCGGTGACTACTACTACTACTACTACAGACGCCATTGCTGTTGTTGTTGTTATTGTTGTTGTTGTTGTTGCCTCTACTTATGCCACTACTACAATTACTACTACTACTACTACTACTCCTACTACTCTTCCTCCCACTCTTATTCCTCCTCCTCCTCCTCCTCCTTCTACTTCTACTACTACTACTACTACTACTACTACTACTACTACTACTACTACTACTGCTATTACGTCGAGGGAAGACTCAAGGAAATCCGGGAGCCTCGACCTCAGCCAGTCAGCGAGTTACATAGCGTGGCTCAACTGGTGTGTGTGTGTGTGTGTGTGTGTGTGTGTGTGAGTGTGTCGGGGAAGGGCAAGTGTCAGATCACTCTATGGGGTTATATAACGTCTTGGCTCACCTTTGGAATGGGATGGGTGGGAGAGCTGGGAGGGAGTGTCTGTGAGGGAGATTAACACACTGAAACGTCATCCCAGTGTTGCCAGAGTCGGGAGGAGTTAGTTGTTATGGTTAGGTTGCCACACACACAGTCAGGTTGTTAGTTCAATGAAAAGTTGGTTAGCTTAGGGAAGGTATAGGACATCAATGGAGCTACGTCAAAAGGAAGGGAAAAAGATGCTTGAATGATTGCAATGGGAAAGTTAGGGTCATATTCTTAAACATTCCCACGCCCAAGCATATACATTTAACAAGGCTTTCGTGGGATTTGCGGGCATTTCCAGTGGTAGTTTTATGACCCTGGTGGTAGTCTGACCCTTCCTCTGTACCATGAACGTAAAGAAACACCCATGGAGACGCGTTTGACCTCTTTTTTTGCCTTTAGAAATGATGGATGCAAGAGAAGGGATCGTCTAAAAATACCGACCGGGCTGTATTACTAAACATTTCGTCGCCCAAGAATATATATTTGACATGGCTTTCATAGGAGTTTGGGACATTTCCAGGAGTAGTTTTATGGCCCTGGTGGTAGTTTGACCCTTCCTCTGTGCCGTGAACCTAAAGAAACACTCATTAGACCCCGATTGATCCTCTCTTTGACCTTTAGAAATAGCTGATTTGAAAAGAGAAAGTGTCTTATGATATCGACCTTAGTTTCCCCGTGTGTTTTTATTAGTAACATCATCAGAAAATACATCGATACACGCTCTCTTTGCTTGCTCGCTATGTATCACTTTCCTCGTGCGGCGCATGTGGAAGAAAGACTAACAGCGTAATCTCTCTCCTGATAAGCCAGACTTCGTGACGCTTTCCTTTCTCTTCCCTTCACGTTTTCGTCTCAATCTTCTCCTCTGCCGATAAGCTTTTGTTTTTTCCTCGTTTTCTGTTCTCCCTTTCCTCCTTTCCTTCTTCCTTCTTTCTTTTCTGCTCTCTCTTCCTTCCTTCATTCCTCTCTTTCTTTCTTTCTCTTTCTTTCTTTTTTTCCTTCCTTCCTTTCTTCCTTCCTTTCTTCCTTTCTTTTTTTCCTCTTTCTTTCTTTTTTTCCTCCTTCCTTCCTTTCTTTCTTCCTTCTTTCCTTCCTTCCTTCTTTCCTTCCTTCCTTTCTTTCTTTCTTTTTTTCCTTTCTTCTTTCCATCCTTTCCTTCCTTCCTTCCCTCATTCATTCATTCCTGCCGTATAATCCCTTCTCCTCCCTTCCTTCCTTCCTTCCTTTTTCCTTCCTTCCTTCCTTCCCTCATTCATTCCTGCCGTATATTTCCTTCTTCTTCCTTCCTTCCTTCCTTCCTGCTGTGCTCCTTCACCCCTTCTCTCTCTCCTCCTCCTCCTCCTCTTCCTCCTCCTCCTCCTCCTCCTCCTTTGTCTTCCTCGTCGTGCCGTGTCGACAGTTCATATTTAATCATTTTTACATTAATCTTCTCGTTTCTCAGACAAATTTTTCTTCTCCTTTCGTTCTTCTTCTTCAACCATTTATTTCCTCTATGATTTTTTTCACTTCTGTTTATTTATATTTTTCTTCATTTTATTTTTTTTACTTGTTTGTCTGTCTGTGTGTGTGTGTGTGTGTGTGTGTGTGTGTGTGTGTGTGTGTGTGTGTGTGTGTGTGTGTGTGTGTGTGTGTGTGTGTGTTTGCTGTCTACCTGTTTTTCTGTCTCTCTTTTTTAACTGTTTATGTCCTCATTGTTTTTTTCTCTGCTTCTATGTATATTTTTTATCATTTCTTTGTCTCTATGTCTTTGTTTACTGTCTGTTTGCCTTGTTTTCCTGTTTGTTTTGCTTTATCTGTCAGTATTTTTGTGTCTGTCTATCTATCTATCTACCTGTCTGTTCTTCATAGGTTCTAGATTAACTATATATCAATGCACATCCTTTCTAAATCATTCTCTCTCCTCCCCCACATGCAGACTCTCTCTCCCTCCCTCTTTCTCTCTTGCCAAAAGCAGCCGCTCACAACCGCCCAGTCATGCCCAAAATCGCTCGCACATAACTGGACCTTGATTCAGTTAGAGGTCAGTAGGGCTTGCGAGCGACCTTGTCTCTCTAGTCTCTTGCCCTTACTCGCATCGTCTCCCTCCCTCTCTCTCTCCCTCTCCCTCTCCCTCCCTCCCTTCTTATACTCCTCTCTCTCTCTCTCTCCCTCTCTCCCTTTATCCCTCTCTCACATCCTTTACTTCTCTGCCTTTCTTCTTCACTCACTCACTCACTCCCTCACTCCCTCATCCTTCTCTCCTTCCCTCCAAATACTCCTCTCTCTCTCCTCTCTCTCCCACCCACACCCACCCACGCACTCACCTGTCCATACTACTAATAGACACATACGTATACACCTGTGCTCACCTGGCCTCCCTCGCCCACCTGGCTATATTAGCAAACCTGTCATGGGCTGTACGTGTGTTGAAAGTTAATAGGGAGAGAAAGAGGAAGGAAGGAGTAGGTTGCTGAGATTACCTTTCAAGACCCGGCGTGAAAAATGACGTAATAAATAAAAATGAAACTATACCCAGCGTCCCGGAAGGAAGAGAGAGAGAGAGAGAGAGAGAGAGAGAGAGAGAGAGAGAGAGAGAGAGAGAGAGAGAGAGAGAGAGAGAGAGAGAGAGAGAGAGAGAGAGAGAGAGAGAGAGAGAGAGAGAGAGAGAGAGAGAGAGAGAGAGAGAGAGAGAGAGAGAGAGAGAGAGAGAGAGAGAGAGAGAGAGAGAAAGCTTTATTTTCTCTCAGGCTTGTAAAGAGAAACGCTTGAAGACGAAGAAGGAAAAAGGGGGGGGAGCGGAAGAAGGAGGAAGATGAGGAGAAGGAGAAGGAGGAGAAAGGAAAAAAGGAGGGGTGGTGTGTGTGTGTGTGTGTGTGTGTGTGTGTGTGTGTGTGTGTGTGTGTGTGTGTGTGTGTGTGTGTGTGTGTGTGTGTGCCAGCAAGAACCAGTTTTTGCGTCGGCGAAGATGTCTTGAAATCTAGTTTGGTTTCCTGTTCTGAGCATCTGTGTGACCTCTATAGAGAGAGAGAGAGAGAGAGAGAGAGAGAGAGAGAGAGAGAGAGAGAGAGAGAGAGAGAGAGAGAGAGAGAGAGAGAGAGAGAGAGAGAGAGAGAGAGAGAGAGAGAGAGAGAGAGAGAGAGAGAAGAGAAGAGATGAGAAGAGGGAAAGAAAAAAAAAACAGGCAAGATAAATAAAAAAAGAAAACTGATAAAGAAGAAAATGAGAGAGAAAGAGAGAAAGAGAAATAAAGAAAATACCAAAATGATACGTTTCCTAACATAATTAAAAGATGCATAAGGTAAGGTGAAATATGGAAGGTAAGATTAAGTAAAGGATGGGGAGGGTAAAGGAAGGGTATGGAAGGGGAGACAGAAGAATGGAAGGGATAGGGAAGGAAAGGGAGAGAAAGGAAGGGAATGACAGGGGAAGGTAGGAAAATGGAAGGGGGAGAAAAGGGAAGGGAAGGGTAAGTAAGGGTATGGAAGGGTAGATCGCAGGATGAAAGGGAAAGGTAAGGGAAGGGGAGTGTTAGGAAGGATACGGAAGGGAAGGGAGGAGAATGGATGGGTAGGTAAGGGAAGGTAAGGTAAGGAAGGGTAGGGAAGGGAAGATGGGAGAATGGATGGGGCAGGTATGGGAAAGAAGGGCAAGGAAGGGAATGGAGGTGAAGGTCAGAGAATGGAAGGGAAGGGAAGATGGGAGGATGGAAGGGGAAGTATAGGGGAAGGTGAGGTTAAGGAAGGGTATGGAAGGGTAGATCGCAGGAAGGAAGGGGAAGATAAGGGGAGGGAAGGGTAATGAAGGGTATGGGAGGGGAGATCGCAGAATGGAAGGGTTAGGAAAGGGAAGGGGAGGTTAAGGAAGGGAAGGGAAGGGAAGGTAGGAGAATGGAAGGGTAGGTAAGGGTAGGGATGGGTAAGGAAGGGTATGGAAGGGGAAGATAAGGGAAGGGAAGGGTAATGAAGGGTATGGAAAGGAAGATCGGAGAATGGAAGGGTTAGGAAAGGGAAGGTAAGGTAAGGAAAGGTTGGAAAGGGCGAATGTTGATGATTAAAGAAAGAAAGGAAAATGGAAATGGTTGGAAAGTGAAGGATGGGTAAGGAAGGGTATGGAAGGGGTAGGTAAGGGAAGGGAAGGTCAAGAACGGTGGGAAAGGGATAGTTTTGAATTCTGAAGTGAGAGAAGAAGCAGAAACAGAAAGAAACAAACAAAGGTGACATATACTTCTTTTAAGGGCGTGAAAAGGGGGAATGGATGGGGTAAGGAAGGGCATATTTAGTGAAGGGAGGGACATGGATGGTGAACGGAGGGGGGCATGGTTAGTAAGGGGAATGGCCATGGATAGTGGAGGGACATGATTGGGGAAGGGAGGCATGATTTGTGAAGGGAGTGGGCATGGATAGTGGAGGGACATGATCGGGAAAGGGGGGCATGGGTAGTGAAGGGAGGGACATGGATGGTGACGGAAGGGGGCATGGTTAGTAAAGGGAGTGGCCATGGATAGTGGAAGGACATGATTGCAAAACGAGGGCATGGGTAGTGAAGGGAGTGGGCATGGTTCGTGAAAGGGGGCATGATTGGTGAAGGGGGTGTGAGCGAGGGAGGGGAGGAGGGCAACGTCAGGAGGGTAGACCATAACATACCCAGACAACTCAAGCCCAGTCAGTCCTCCCAGATATAGTAGTGAAGGGAGCGGGCATGGTTCGTGAAAGGGGGCATGATTGGTAAAGGGGGTGTGAGCGAGGGAGGGGAGGGGGGCAGCTTCAGGAGGGTAGACCATAACATACCCAGACAACTCACAGGCTAGTCAGTCCTCCCAGATATACCCTTGATACCCCAAAATCACTGATCCGTTCAACCCTCGACTCTCCTCATTCTTCGGCGCAGCGAGAAATACAGATTCTTTTGTAGCGCGTAAAACACAAGCTAAACCTCATCAGAAAATGGTAAGAAAACACTAATTAAAGACTAACGACCAACCCGTAAGAACAAAAACTTCAATAGACTTCTTTTAAAACTTGTCTTCATCTTATTGGCCTAACTTTTGTAACACGCCAGAGAATGTTTAAAGAACGCTGATAAAAAGACTAGTGTTCAACCCGCAACGAACAAAAACCTTCAATCGACCCTTCTCCTAAAACCTGCCTGGATCTTATCGGGCTAACACGGCAAGCAAGGAAACAAGCACAGTGACTAGTCGGTAAAAGCAAGTTCGAGGTGCGTTCTGTGTTTCTCCGGCAAGCGGTTTTCCCCACGCGATGAGGGGAAAAAGACAGGTCGTTGGGTTGGTTAAGGTTCTCGCTGCCAACTTTCTCGCATCAATGTGGTAGCTCCGTGACCGACTTCATGGAGGGAGTTTTCAGGATGCCTCGAGAACCAACACCACCGCCTGATTGTCTGAACGTCATATAAATCTTTAGGTTCCAGTAATGTGGGTGATTTGCCTTCATTTTGACCGGTTTTTCAAGGCGTGGATAGTTGGGTGTGTTGAGTTTTTATATAACTTGTTACGACTTGAAGACAGGATCATAAATAAGAACGTGATTAGCCTTTGCAATATTGACTGAAGCCTCGGAGGTAATGAAGATGCAGATTAAGAGCTAAACTAGAAGATACAAAACAGCTCGTCTATATAAGTGAATAGAGGAAGGAGAATGAATAATGATAATAATAAGAAGAAAGAATAAGAAGAATAGGGAGAATGAAGAATCAGAATAAAGGAAAATAACAAGAAAAAACAGAATAATGAATATGAAGAACAAAAAGAATGAAGGATAATGAATACAAAAATAACAACAAGAACACACAAAAAAATAACGAAGAAGAATAATGAAAAATAACATCAATAAATACGAGTAATAATGAAAAGATTGAAGGGTAATGAAGGAATGTAGCTGTCCTGTCCTGTGTGCCGTGGGAAGAAGCGAAAGGATGACGCTGAGGAGGCGGGTCACGATTAGGAGAAAAGGGGTGCCCGCATTTCAGGAGGAGGAGCCGTCTGTATCCCTGACCTGCTCCTCCTGTCTCCTTTGTGGGACTGTCTAGTTCATGGGTACTCTCTCTCTCTCTCTCTCTCACACACACACACACGCACACGCACATTCACTCACACATTCACTCACCCACACACACTCACACAGTCGCTCCCACTCACACACACACACACACACACTATGTAATGTAAAAGAAACTGTGGTCAATAAACTATCTATCTGTCTGTCTATCTATCTATCTATCTATCTATCTAAACCCATAGATCGTTGTGTCGTGGCGTCACGGTCCGGGTCTTCGGCGAGGCTGTTTGTTCTCTTCGGGTTCACGCTGGGCGGGTTTGCGAGGCGCTGGGCTGTGGACGCCCGGACAGGGAGTGACGGCCCAAGACGTGCTCGGAGCCTCCTGCAGACCCCCACCGATCCCGCCCCCGCCCCGCCAGCTGCACGGAACGCAAGGTACTCGGCGGCACAGACGACGCAGAGGCTGTGTCGTCTGCGCCGTCGAGAGCCTCCACGCCTCGCGCAGAAGACGGCACAGAGACGGTGTTTGGGGGTCTTCCAGGAGGTTCTGCCCCGTAGTTGGGCGATCACGTGTCGGGGGCGTCGACAGCCTCCGCCGCCGTCTCTACCCGACACAAGGGGAACAGCGCCGAGAAGTGGTCCCCGCAACCCCCGCCGAGTCCGAGCCCGAGGAGACAGCACCGACGAGGAGGCGGATCACGAAACTTACGGCACAAAGATTTATGAATTTATGACCAACACACGGAGGCGGCGCGGCACCGTGTTGTGGAGAAAGGGGATGGTTAGTTTGCCGGACCTGTGTGTGTGTGTGTGTGCCACTGCCCGCCGCAGAGGATAAATGGCACTCTTCTTCCTCCCTTCTTTCCCTCCTTCCCTTCCTTCCTTCCTTTTTTATATGGCGGAGTGTTAGAAGATAGAGAACATGAAATAGAGATGAAATGATGAGAGGTGTTGGCTGCACGGATAAATGGCACTCTTCTTCCACCCTTCTTCCCCCTCTTTCTCCTTCCCTTCCTTCCTTCCTTTTTATATGACGGAGTGTTGGGAGATAGAGAACATGAAATAGAGTTGAAATAAGGAGATAAAGATGGAATGAGGAAATGGAGATAGAAGAGATTGAATGAGAGAATATCCTAGTGATGAGAATGCAATACAAGGATGATAATGAGATGGAATGAAATGATGATGATGAGGAGGAGGAGGAGGAGGAGGAGGAGGAGGAGGATGGTCATAATATTGATTTAATGGGGGAGAAAATTTTAAATACTTCCTTTTCTTTCTCTCTTTTCTTATTCCCTCTCTCCCTTTCTCTCTCCCTTCCTTCTAATCTTCCCTTTCTTCTTTCGTTCCTACCTCATTTTCTCTCTTTTATTCTTGTCTCAATCTCTCCTTTTTTTCTACCCTCACTCTCTCTCTCTCTCTCTCTCTCTCTCTCTCTCTCTCTCTCTCTCTCTCTCTCTCTCTCTCTCTCTCTCTCTCTCTCTCTCACTATCAATCTATCTATCTCACTCTGACTGACTGACTGACTAACTGACTGGCTAACTGATTGACTGACTGACTGGCTGACTGATTGACTGACTGAATGGCTGCATGACTGACTGACTGAATGAATGAATGAATGATTTGCTGACTGAATGACTGACTGACTGACTAACTGACTGACTGACTGACTAAATGAATGAATGAATGAATGACTGGCTGGATGGCTGACTGACTGACTAACTGACTGACTGACTGGCTGACTGACTGGCTGGAGGACTGACTGGGTGACTGGATGAATAGGGCTGACTGACTGACTGGCTGACTGACTGGCTGACTGACTGGCTTGAGGACTGACTGGGTGACTGGATGAATAGGGCTGACTGACTAACTGACTGACTGACTGGCTGACTGACTGGCTGGAGGACTGACTGGGTGACTGGATGAATAGGGCTGACTGACTGACTGGCTTGAGGACTGACTGGGTGACTGGATGAATAGGGCTGACTGACTGACTAACTGGCTGACTGGCTGACTGACCGGCTGACTGGCGTTGAGGTATTCGAAGGGACGTGAGGGCTTTTCCTTTCTCCTCCTTCACGCTTCATTTGTTTCCTCCTGTTTCACCTCCCTTTCACTTTTGTTTCATTCACTTATTCATTTATTTTATTTCGTCTTTATTCGTTATTTATCATATTATTGTTTTGCTTTATTATCCATTCATTTATATTTGTTTTTCATGGATTCCTTACCTGTTAATCTAGACTCACTCACCTCACTAGCAATACACACAATCCACTCCTTTCTACCTATTCTTAAGGCCTTGAAGAAAAACGAGGAATTAGTGAGAGAAGTAGCAGAGAAAAAGATGAGTGTAGCAATATTTGGTATGAAGGAAAAGAATATAACATACAAACCAAGAAGGGAAAAGGAAGAATTGAAATTTGTAAAAGACCTGCTTAAGAACTTAGATGATGAAGAACGGCAAAACACTGAGGAAAAGGTGGATAAAATTTATAGGAAGGGAAAACAAGACCAGTTAAATTAAGATTAAGATCGCAGAAGGCAGCGGAGGAAATATTGAAAAGAACAACTAAATTAATCCAGTGCAATGAGAGAGGTGAGACAGGTGAACGGAGCTAGACAGGGACGGAAGACCTTTCGGAGACCTGAACCTCCTCTCGCACCAAGGTCTCAATGTTCGTATAACTCCCCAAAGAGATACCCGATAACATTATGTGCAAATATGTGTGGAATCTTTTGGTTTCATATATATTTTCTTTTGGTATTCTCTCTCGTTTAATGTTACTTGGTTTATCGTGTTTTTTTTTCATCTTTCTTTCGTTATTTATAGTTTTTGTTTTCATGTTGTTTTTGTTATTTTTATTCATCTTGTTTTTGTTTTGATCCATAAGTTCATCTCTCTTTCGCGTGGATGGACACTTTTTTCCTTTTTTGCTTTCATGATGAGGAAAAAGTTTTAAAATTTTTCCTGCTGTTCATTCATCCCTTTCTTTATTTTTTTTCCGTCCATAAATTCCTCTCTTTTTCATACGCCTGGACAGTTTTTCCTTTTCTCGTTTTATTTTCTCATTTTCAGTGAATGAGGAAAAAATCTAAAATATCTTCCTTTTCTCTTTTGTTGATTTTATTTTCATTCATTTCTTTATTTTTGTTCTTCATTCATAATTATTCATTCTTCCCATATACCTGTTTTTTTTAATATTTTCCCTTTTCAGATACCTTAAGTTTTATTTTTCGATTTTTTTTTTGTATTCTCATCAATGAAAATTAGAAATCCATCTCTTCTTTTTTTCCTTATTCGTATTTCTTTTTCGTTCATTCATCCTTTTTATTAATCCTTGTTCTTCACCCCTAAATTCCTCTCTTTCATAAGCCAGAACATTTTTTTCTATTTCCACTTTGAGGGGAAAATACAAAACCTCATTTTTCTCTATATTTTTTCTCTCTTTTTTTCTATTTCATTTTTACTTATTTCTTTTTTTTGTTCTTCATTCATAATTACTTATCATTCTCATATACATTTTTTCCCTTTTTTTTCTATTCTCATCAATCAAAACTAGAAATCCATCTCTCCTTTTTTTTCCTTTTTCGTATTTTTTTCGTTCATTCATCCATTTTATTCATTGTAGTTCTGCATTCCTAAATTCCTCCCTTTCATAAGCCAGAACATTTTTTTCTATTTTCACTCCGAGGGGAAAATACAAAACCTCATTTTTCTCTATATTTTTTCCCTCTTTTTATCTTAGTTGTGTAGTCAAGCCTCATTTTCATTTCCTTCCTGTTGTGATCTGTAGCCACGCACGGATTCCTTACACTGATTTTCTCTCCCCTTTTCTCTCTCCTTCATACCTTTCAGTATTTCTCTTCTAACTTATTTGTATTCACTGTCTTCATCATTCCATCTGCGTAAAGCCATTGTCTTCTTATAATGTGTTAACACCTATTTTCTTCTTCGTTTAGTCTGTCTATTTAATTTTCTTCTCCTTTTTTGTTTACTCCTTTTAATCTTTTTCTAATCTGTTTATATTCATTGCCTTCAAATATCTTTTCTCTCTGTGCGTTGAATTCCCTTTGTTTCTACTTATCCTCTCAGGCTTTTCCTTCATCTCCTTCTTATTCCTCTTATTCCGTGATTTTCTTTTCCTCTTCCTCTTCTTTGTTTTGTTTTTCTTGATTTGTGTGTGATGCTTCGTATCTGAGCTTCTAATCCACTTTGTTTTTCATTCTTATTTTCTTAACTTTCTCCTTTATCTCACTTCTTTTCTCCCTTTTTCATATTTTCTTCCTCGCTCGCATCATTGTCTTGTTTTTCCTTTATGTATGTGTCGTATGTGAACTTGTAATCATTTTTTTTTCTGTGTTTATTCTTCTCATCCTTATTCTCTTTTCTATGCTTCCTATTCCATAATTTCTTCTTCATCTCTTTGTTGTCTTGTTTTTCTTTCATATATTCGTGTCTGAACTTCAAATCAACCTTCTTTTCTTTCTATCTCTATCCTTCTCATCCTCGTCCTTTTTCGGTTCGTTTCTTTCTATTCCATTATTGCTTTCTCCTCTTCTTTATCGTATAGTATTCTCTTTCCTGTGTGTGTTGTATCTGAGGTCCAAATCAACTTTTTGTCTCTTCTTTTATCTCTTTCCTCGTCATCTTCGTCCTATCTCGTTTCTTTGCTTCGTTCTATTCCATGATTTCTTCCTCTTCCTCTTCGTTGTCTTGTTTCCCGTTCATGCATTCGTATCTGAACTTCAAGTCAACCTTTTTATTTCTATCTCTATCTATCCTCATCTTCGTTCTTTATCTCTTTTCTATTCTTTCTATTCAATGATTTCTTCCTCGGCCTCTTCTTTGTCTTGTTTTTTTTTCATGTTTGTGTCGTACATGAACTTCAAGTCAACCTTTTTTCTATCTCTATCTATCCTCATTTTCGTTCTTTATCTCTTTTCTATTCTTTCTATTCAATGATTTCTTCCTCGGCCTCTTCTTTGTCTTGTTTTTTTTTTCATGTTTGTGTCGTACATGAACTTCAAGTCAACCTTTTTTCTATCTCTATCTATCCTCATCTTCGTCCTGTCTCGTTCCTGTTCTTCTTTCAACGATATCTTACTCCCCCTTTTTATCGTCTTCTTTTTCATTGGTCTTCTCAGTCGTATGTTCCGTGTCTGAACTTTACACCAACCTGTTTTTCTGTCCCTACCCCACTATTCTTCCTTTTGTCTCGTTCCTATTCCTCTTTCAACGATATCTTACTCCTTCTCTTCATCGTCTTGTTTTCCTTTGGTCGTCTGTGTCGTATGTTCCGTGTCTGAACTTTACACCAACCTGTTTTTCTGTCCCTATCCCACTCATCTTCATCCCCATTCATCCCATTCATTGATGCCTGACTCGCCCACTTCATTATCGCGTTTCCCCTTCACCGACTCGTCATGACCCGTTCCACGCCGCTGATTCCACACATATTTGCTCATAATGTTATCGGGTATCTCATTGGGGAGTTATACAAAGAGGAGGTTCAAGTCTCTCAAAGGCCTTTCAGCCCTGTCTCGCTTCGTTCACCTGTCTCACCTTTCTGATTGGATTCGATTAAGAAAAGGTAGAAAGGAGTTGATTATGTGTATTGCCAATGAGGTGTGTGAGTCTAGATTAGCAGGTGAGAGAGCCAAGGTGTTATTAGACTATTAGGTGGGAGGAGAGGAAGGAGAGGGAGAAGAAAATAAAGGAAGAAGAAGAAGGAGGGAGGAAACGAAAGAGGAAAGACAGGATAAAAGGAAAAGGTAGTGAAGGAGAGAGAAAAAGAGGAAACGGTGGTGAAGGAAAGAGAGAAAGGGAAGTGGTTTTGAAAGGAAGGAAATGACGGGGAGAGAAAGGCAACGGGGGAGAAGATAGAAGAGGGAAAGGGTTTGGATATGTGTTGGGATTTGCTTGTCAGTGGTGGTGATGGTGGATGAGTTTGGGTGATGTTAGTTAGGTGTGATGAACTGAGAAATACAAGAACATAAGAACATAAGGAGACTGAGAGGAACTGCAATGATTTTGTCTTTTTTTCTCATTTATTTTTGCCCTTCACTGGAACACAATTTTTTCCTTTACTGCAACACAAAGAATCAAACTAACGCACACACATATGATCCTCAGGTAAGCTTTATTAGGCGCGAGTCACCTGTGAGGGCCCGTTAGTCACCTGTGGATGGCCGATGCTCTCTCACTCTCGCTCAACTCCGCTGCGCCGAGTCTTGTATCGCCTTCGTACTAACTCACTGTCAAGCTCTCCTTCCATGGGACCGCAATTACGATGATCGGTGCCATTATACTCTCTCTCTCTCTCTCTCTCTCTCTCTCTCTCTCTCTCACCTTTGTCTCACCTTTACGCCTCGCCAAAGTCTCATGAAGCAACCAAAAGGAACCTCGAGATGCGCTTCGATGCTGATTCATCTCGGGACGAACTTTTTTTTTCACTGTTTTTTTTTTTCGTGTGTGTGTGTGTGTGTGTGTGTGTGTGTGTGTGTGTGTGTGTGTGTGTGTGTGTGTGTGTGTTGCTGGAGTGTTCTTCCGCGTTTCCGTGTCAGAGATGGTAGGTGTTGTTGTTGTTGTTGTTGTTGTTGGTGGTGGTGGTGATGGTGTTGTTGTTGTTGGTGGTGGTGATGTTGTTGTTGTTGTTGTTGTTGTTGTTGTTGGTGGTGGTGGTGGTTGTGATTTTACTGTTATTCTGCGTCCTTTGTTCTTCTTGTTCTTATTTTTGTACTTTTTTCTTTGTTTCTCCTCTGAACAACTCTTTAAGGCCCGTCTTAGTAAACACCTTAGACTCTATATTCTACTTCTTGGTCAACGAAGACTTAAGTTTCACGCTACACCGTTGGTTCAGTTCTTTACAAATACGTGAAAGAACTGAACACCAAATGGCAGAAGGTACAAACATCTTATTTGCCCGTCTTCTTAAACACCGGAGGCCCTGTATTCTACTTCTTCCAGAGTCCACAAAGAAGGCTGTATGGTCAGGCTTTCATGGGGTGTGTTGCCAGAGTTAGTGCGTCACTCCCAGACAAATAATCATAGGGGAGAGAGATATAAAAGGGAAGGAAAGCGGACGGCAAAAGGGAAGGAAAAAAAGGTACAGAGATCTTTGTCGAACTTTCACAAGGGTCATAAAACCGCCCATTAAAACCCAAACAACATTTACGAGAACCTTTTCACATTGGCATATAAAAATCCGTCACCTTAAGGAGTTACGTCTTAAGCCCATATTTTTACGCATGTCGGGAGTCACACACACACACACACACACACACACACACACACACACATCTGATAAGGCTTTCATAGGGGTTGTTGTGCGTATTTTCACGGGTAATTTTATGAGCCTAGCGATCGTTTGACAAAGGCTTCTTCACCATGAACGTCAAAATCACTCATGAGAACCCGGCTAATCTCTTTTGTGGCCCTTTTTATTAGGTGATGCCTATAGCGCTGGGAGGCTGCCTTGAGGGGCCTCTTGAGCGGACCCATCCCGTTAGTGGAGCAGGCGGATTTTATTTATAGTAGACGCCGTGATGTGTGACTCTTGCTTGGCCGATGCTGCCCCCCGGTGCTCCTCTTGACCGACGTCGCTGAAGTTAAGGTTGATTGAGGATCCGGGCAGCATGTGGGTAATCTTTCTCCACTCGCCGATGTCTTGAAAAATCAGCGTGTTTTGGTGGGACTCGAACGTTGGTCCACGGGTTCACCACGTCGACACTCTGACCACTCCCCCAATATGTTGTTCTTCTTCTTCATCATGATATTGTTCCTGTTCTTGACGTTCTTAAAAGGTTTCAATGTGGGTCTTAGTCCGCGGTCTCAGTACTTTTCTCAGCCCCTCACACACTCTCTCTCTCTCTCTCTCTCTCTCTCTCTCTCTCTCTCTCTTTTCCACCTCACACGCAACCCAGCCCAGACAACTCCAGATAAGCCCATACAACCTCAGACCAGCCCGCACCAGCCCAGACCAGTCCATACAAGCCTAGACCAGCCCATACCAGTCCATACAAGCCCATACAACCTCAGACCAGCCCAGACCAGTCCATACAACTCCAGACCAGCCCATACCAGTCCATACAAGCCCATACAACCTCAGACCAGCCCAGACCAGCCCAGACTAGCCCAGAGCAGCCCAACACACCGCCAAGTCATCCCGTCATCCCTCGTCACTGCCCCAAAACGCTTCATCATTCACCTTTTCTCTCATCCCTTTCCTCAAGTCATGCTGATCCTGTTTTCTATATTATCACACCCGGGTCACCGTCACTCACTCAGCGCCTTCCTTTTTCTTCCCTTCCTTTTTATTTTTGTTCCCCTTGATCTTTCATTCATTCAGGATTTTTTTGTTTTATCTCGATCCATTTTTTTTTTTGCTGTGTTCTTTTTTTTACCTGTTACCTGTCTTAATGAGGACGAAGGTTACTCAGTCAAGGTGTGCAAATAGTTGGAGGTAAAGGCGAGTTAGACAACGGAGATTGATAAAGGGAAGGAAAGTGAAAGTGAAAGATATTTAGCGGAAGGAGAGAGAGAGGAAGAGGGAAAGAAGGAGGAAAGGAAAGAGAGAGAGAGAGAGAGAGAGAGAGAGAGAGAGAGAGAGAGAGAGAGAGAGAGAGAGAGAGGGAGAAGGAAGGAGAGGAAAGGAAGAGAGAGAGAGAGAGAGAGAGGGGAGAAGGAAGTGGGGAGAGGAAAGGGGAGTGAAAGGGAGGAAAGAGGGAGGGAAAGAGAGGAGAGAAGGGAGTGGGGAGAGGAAAGGGAGTGAAAGGAAGGAAAGAGGGAGAGAGAGAGAGAGAGAGAGAGAGGGAGAGGATGAAGGAAGGGGGAGAGGAAAGGGGAGGAAAGGAGGAAAGAGGAGGGAAAGAGAGACGAGAAGGGAGTGGGGAGAGGATAGGGAGTGAAAGGAAGGAAAGAGGGAGAGAGAGAGAGAGGGGAGAAGGAAGTGGGGAGAGGAAAGGGGAGTGAAAGGAAGGAAAGAGGGAGAGAGAGAGAGAGAGGAAAGAGGGAGGGAAAGAGAGGAGAGAAGGAGTGGGGAGAGGAAAGGAGTGAAAGGGAGGGAAGAGAAGAGAGAAGGGAGTGGGAAGAGTAAGGGAGTGAAAGGGAGAAAAGAGGGAGAGAGAGAGAGAGAGGGGAGAAGGAAGTGGGGAGAGGAAGGGGAGTGAAAGGGAGGAAAGAGGGAGGGAGAGAGTGAGAGGGGAGAAGGAACTGGGGAGAGGAAAGGGGAGTGAAAGGGAGGAAAGAGGGAGGGAGAGAGTGAGAATGAACTGGGGAGAGGAAAGGGGAGGAAAGGAAGGAGGGAGAAAGAGAGAGAGGGGAGAAGGGAGTGGGGAGAGGAAAGGGAGTGAAAGGAAGGAAAGAGGGAGAGAGAGAGAGAGGGGAGAAGGAAGTGGGGAGAGGAAAGGGGAGTGAAAGGAAGGAAAGAGGGAGAGAGAGAGAGAGGGGAGAAGGAAGTGGGGAGAGGAAAGGGGAGTGAAAGGGAGGAAAGAGGAGAGAGAGAGGAGGGAGAAGGAAGTGGAGAGGAAGGAGTGAAAGGAAGGAAAGAGGGAGAGAGAGAGGGGAGAAGGAACTGGGGAGAGGAAAGGGGAGTGAAAGGGAGGAAAGAGGGAGGAGAGAGGGAGAGAAAAGTAAATGTGTGACCTGGTTTTCACTTCTATAAATCAATGTTCACCTTTCATTAACCTGCATCCTCCTCCTCCTCCTCCTCCTCCTCCTCCTCCTCCTCCTCCTCCTCCTCCTTTTCTTGCTTTCCTTTTCAGATCTCCTCCCCCATCTCCTCTCTCTCCCTCCTCCTCATTTCCTCCCCTTCATACCTACTCCCCTCTCTCTCCCTTTTCCTTCACCTCCGTCTCCTCTTCTCTTTCTCTCCCCCACTGTCTTTACTCTATTGTTTCCTCCTCCTCTTCTTCTTCTTCCTCCTCCTCCTCGAAAAAGAGAAAAGAGAGAACGAAAAAGCAAGGAGAGAAAGATAAAAAGAAAAGAGAGAGGAAGATTAAAGGGAAAGAGAGAAAGAAAAAGAAAGAGATAGCGATAGAGAGAGAGAGATAAAGAGAGACAGAGAACCAAGAAAAATAGTAATAAGTAATAGAGACGTGAGAGAGAGGGAGAGAGGGAAAGGCACACACACACACACACACACACACACACACACACACACACACACACACACACACACACACACACACACACACACACACACACGCAAAAAATAAAAGTACAGGCGAGATGAATTTATGAGAGTCCCCCCAAAGGAAGAAGAATGAGTTGAAGACGAGGAGGATACAAGTAGAGGCTTTAGGAGGAGTCTTGAATACAGGTGTTCAGGAGAGACTCTACCTGGTGACGAAGAGTTATTACCGCAAAAAACAGAACCTTATGACCCTTGGCAGTGGATTCGAGTAGGATAAATTTTGTGATAGACGCCAGAAATTTGTTTAGAACCTTAGTATTCCTTGCGTGACATAGATTTTGCAGCCTAGTGGTGAATAAGGAAGGGAAGAGGAAAGGAGTGATAGGGGTGGAGAGAGAGGTGATTAGGGAGGAGATAGACAGAAGGAAAGAAAGAAAGGGAGAGAGAGGAGGAGGAGGAGGGGGAGGATGTAGAAAGCTCAATACGTATATGTGAAGCAAGGGAATGAAAGAATTGGATAAAGGGGTGGAAAGGAAGAAAGAGAACGAGGAAGAGGGATGAGGTATCAGGGAGAAGAGAATGGGGAGAGAGGAGGAAGGAATTAAAGGGAGGAAGAGGGAAGAATGGGAACAGTAAGAGAAGGAGGAAGAGGAAGGAAGGGAGGGAAGGGGACAGGGAGAAAAGTATTGGGAGAGAGGAAGGAGGAAGGGAGGTAGGGAGGAATGAATAGAGAATGAATTGAGGGAGGAAGGGTACAGGGAGAGTAGTTTGGAAGACAGGGAAGGAAGGGAGGGAGGGAGGAATGGATGACGAAGGAAATAAAGGAAGGAAGAAAAAGGAAGAGGAAGAGTGAGAAGAGAAGGAGGAGGGGGAAAGAGGAGGAGGAGGAGGAAAGGTAGAAGTGGAGGAGGAAAAGGGAGGAAGGAAGAAAGAACTGGAGGTAAAGAAGTAGGTAGGAATGGAGAGAAGAAATCAAGGGAGAAAGGGAGAGAAGAGGAGAAAGAAGGAGAAAGAGGAAAGGGAGAAGATGAGGAGGAAGAGGGAGGAAAGGAAGGTAAAGGGAGATAAAGAAGCAAGTAGAAATGGAGAGAAGAAATAAAGGAAGGAAAGGAGAGAAAGAGGGAAGAATGGGAGAGAGGAGGAAGAAAAACGGTACTGGAGGAAAGGAGGAAGGAATCAAAGGGAGATAAAAAGAGGAGGAAGGGAGCAAGGAGAAGAGGAGGAGGGGGCAGGGAGGATAATTTGGGAGATAGGAGTGGAGGGAGGGAGGGAGGGAGGCAGGGAGGAATGAATGGAGAAGGAATTTAGGAGGGAAGAGAGAGATAAAAAAAGGGAGAAAGATTACAGGATGAAGAGAAGACGCAGGAAGCTCATTGCAGCATCGATCATGTAGCTTCCCGACTATTAAAATTTTATCACCGATCGTAAAGTCTTAGCGATGACGAATGATAGCACTGGAAAGTACGTTAAGCATAAGACACTGAAGACTGGAGTTTTTTTTTGGTTGGTATAATAAGACATACTCGGTTCTCATATCACCTATTTCTAAAGGTCAAAGAGGGGGTCAGTCGGGTTCTAATGAGTGTTTCTTTAGGTTCACGGTACGGAGGAAGGGTCAAACTACCACCAGGCTCATTAAACTACCCCTGGAAATGCCCAAAACTCCTATGAAAGCCTTGGCAAATATGTGAACTTGGGAGACGAAATGTTTTAAAATACGACCCAAAAGAGGGGGTCAGTCGGGTTCTAATGAGTGTTTCCTTAGGTTCATGGTACAGAGGAAGGGCCAAACTACCACCAGGCTTATTAAACTACCCCTGGAAATGCCCAAAACTCCTATGAAAGCCTTGGCAAATATGTGAACTTGGGAGACGAAATGTTTTAAAATACGACCCAAAAGAGGGGGTCAGTCGGGTTCTAATGAGTGTTTCTTTAGGTTCACGGTACAGAGGAAGGGTCAAACTACCACCAGGCTCATTAAACTACCCCTGGAAATGCCCAAAACTCCTACGAAAGCCTTGGCAAATATGTGAACTTGGGAGACGAAATGTTTTAAAATACGACCCAAATTTGAGTCCCATAATGCAGTGAAAGAATGTTTTTATTTTTCATTTTCGACGGCAATGGAGGCAGCTCAAGGGCAACATAGACGGGAAGCAAAGAAATAAAGCCCGCTAAGCACTATTCCAGCAAAGATTAGTTAGAGAGAAGAGAGGTTAGAGAAGTTACGTAGAGATGAGAGGCCAGTTGCGAATGTAGAAGTGTCAATACTGCCCTTCTGATTCTTCCCTTTGTAGTTTAGCTTCATACTTCCCCTCCCTACCTACACCCATCACCTCCCCACTATATCCCTTCCCTTATTCCCCTACCTGCTCACACCCCATCACTTTCCCATCCTCGCCCTTCCCCTCTTCCCCTTCCTATTCCTTCTCATCACCTCCCCATCCTCTCCCGTCCCCTCTACACCTTCCCTACCCACACCCCATCAAATCTCCACCCTCGCCCTTCCCCTCTTCCCTTCCCTACCCATTCCCCTCACTTCCCCACTATCATCCTTCCCTTCTTCCCCTTCCGTACCCCTTCCCATCATCTCCCATCCTCCCCTTTCCCTTCTACCCTTCCCTACCAATATCCCATCACCTCCCATCTCTCTCCCTTCCCTTCTTCCCCTTCCGTACCCCTTCCCATCATCTCCCATCCCTGCTCTTCCCATATACCCCTCCCTACTCACACCCCATCGCATCCCCATTCTCCTCTTCCTCTCTTCCCTTCCCTAACAATATCCCATCACCTCCCCATCCTCTCCCATCCCCTCTACACCTCCCTACCCACACCTCATCACCTCCTTACCCTCCCCTTCCCTTCTGCACCTTCCTACCCATGCCCTTACGTATACGACCGCAATGGCAGCTCAATGGAATGTTCTTATCACATTTCCGGAAGACATCCCACGAAGTTCCCGTTAGGTTCGTAGCGTCTCCGTCCTGCCCTGGCCATACCCTTCCAACCTACCCCTTAAGGCCCTCTTCTTCCACCCCTTCCGCCCTACCCCTCCTTGGCACTTCTCTTCCGGTTCTTCTTGGTTCCCGGGTCCTCCTGTTTCCTTCCTTCCTTTCCTCTGTAGTGTGTTATGAGGGTGTGAGGGAGTGTGGCAGAGATGGATGGTGAAGTTGAGGTGCAGTTGAGGCAGTCTTGTTGTTTCTTTGGTATGTGTGGGATAGTGTTGTGTTGTGAGGATTTTTTTTTTTAGTGTTGGTTGTATTGAGGGATTTGTGTTTTGTGTTTGAGGTTTTGAGCTGGTTTTTATCTTTGTTGTTGTTGTTGTTGTTGTTGTTGTTGTTCTTCTTTTTCTTCTTCTATTTCTTCTTCTTCTTCTTCTTCTTCTTCTTCTTCTTCTTCTTCTTCTTCTTCTTCTCGTTCTTCTTCTCCTGCTCCTCTTCTACGTCATCTACGGTATCACAAATCATCTTATTCCTCCTCTTCCTCCTCCTCCTCCTTGTCCTCCTTTCCCTCATCTTCTCCTCCTCCTCCTCCTCCTCCTCCTCCTCCTCCTCCACAGCATCTTCTCCCTAAGGCTGGGGCGGCACACACTCCTCCTCCTCCTCCTCCTACACCTTTACTTCCTGGTCTTCTCCTCCTCCTCTCTCTACGCTTTCACGTGTCTCCATCAGGCCTAGGGAGGAGGGAGAGAGGGAGGAAGAAGAGGGGGGGAAGGGAAGGGAGAGGGAGTCGCGTGTTGCTAGTCAAGGAGGAGGAGGAGGAGGAGGAGGCGCGGCAACGTTTCAAACCGGTCGACAGTAAAGGAAAGTTTTCTCTCTCCAGGATACTGTTTAGCGGAGTTGTGCCTCGTCGCTCCGGCTGGCGGTGGGATGAAGGGGCCATAGTCTGAATTTCGGCGCCCAAGTACACACATTTAATATAGCTTTCATAGGCGTTATGTGCGTTTCCAGGGGTGCTTTTATGACCCTGGTGGTAGTTTGATCCTTCTTCTGTACCATGAACTCTGAAAAACACTCATTGCAATCCGATTAATCTCCCTTTAGGCCTTTGAATATGGTTGACGCGTGTGAGGTAGCCGTATTTTTCAACATATCGGCCACCAAGTACACACATTTGACAAGGCTTTCTTAGGCGTTATGTGCGTTTCCAGGGGTGCTTTTATGACCCTGGTGGTAGTCTGATCCTTCTTCTGTACCGTGGACCCAAACAAACGCTAATTAGAACAGTATTGATATCTTTTTCAGCCTTTGGAGATAGTTGATATGAGAGGTGGCCGTATTCTGTATTTCGGCGCCCAAGTACACACATTTCACAAGGCTTTCGTAGGCGTTATGGGCGTTTCCAGGGGTGCTTTTATGATCCTGGTGGTAGTTTGATCCTTCTTCTGTATCATAAACCCAAACAAACGCTAATTAGAACAGTATTGATATATTTTTCAGCCTTTGGAGATAGTTGATATGAGAGATCACCGTATTTTTCAACATATCGGTCCCCCAAGCGCACACATTTGACAAGGCTTTCTTAGGCGTTATGTGCGTTTCCAGGGGTGCTTTTATGACCCTGGTGGTAGTCTGATCCTTCTTCTGTACCGTGGATCCAAACAAACGCTAATTAGAACAGTATTGATATCTTTTTCAGCCTTTGGAAATAATTGATTTGAGAGATGGCCGTATTCTGAATTTCGGCCACCAAGTACACACATTTCATAAGGCTTTCTTAGGCGTTATGGGCATTTCCAGAGGCGCTTTTATGACCCTGGTGGTAGTTTGATCCTTCTTCTGTACCGTGAACCCTGAAAAAACAGTCATTGCAATCCATTTAATCTCCTTTTAGGCCTTTGAATATGATTGACGTGTGAGGTAGCCATATTCTTCACCATTTCGTTCCCCCAAGCGCACACATTTGACAAGGCTTTCGTAGGCGTTATGGGCGTTTCCAGGGGTGCTTTTATGACCCTGGTGGTAGTTTGATCCTTCTTCTGTACCGTGAACCCTGAAAAAACAGTCATTGCAATCCATTTAATCTCCCTTTAGGCCTTTGAAAATAGTTGACGTGAAAAGTAGCCATATTCTTAACCATATCGATCTCCAAGCCCACACATTTGACAAAGCTTTCTTAGGCGTTATGGGCGTTTCTAGATTTAAACTAACCTAAAATCTAACCTAACTTACCCTAACATAAATTACCTAACATAATTTGACCCTCTCGGCCCCTCCCTGTTTTCATATTTAATTTGGGGAAGCCGAGTAAATTTAAACTAACCTAAGGTACTTTTATGACCCTGGTGGTAGTTTGATCCTTCTTCTGTACCATGAACGTGAAAATACACTCATTAGAACCCGATTACTCTCCTTTTTGACCTTTTGAAGTAGTTGGCGTAAGAGGTGGAAGCGCTCGAGATTGCCTACGTAAGGAACTGCACGGCCCACGCAACTTTCTATTTCAAAAACGAAGGGATTCAGGGAGGCTCCACGGCTCTGAACAGTGCAGCAAAGAACGAAACGGAAATTCTCGTACGCTTGGCGGCCTCGGGGGGAGCGATGCCAGATTATCGTACCCAGGACATCGTATTTTCTGGTTCCTGACTCATGACCTTTGCAAAGAAGCCAATAATTACCGATTGTAACGATATCTACAATCAAATCTCGGTATAGAGGTAGGGATGACAGCTTCTGGTTGGGACTCGGGAAATATAAGAGACTGAGTACGACAATTTGGTAACGTTGCTCGGGGGTTCAGGGTGCGCGAGGGAAACGGAATTACAGCCAACACGATGATTCACGGGTTAAGAAACTTGTCTTATGAGGAAAGACTTAAGCAATTAAACTTTCATTCTCTACAAAGGCGAAAGGTGCGAGGAGACTTGATCGCGGTTTATAAATGGATGTAGGGCTTTAATAAGAGGGATATTAATAAGGTTCTGATGGTAAGAGAGCCGGGTAGGACACGTAGTAATGGGTTTAAATTGGATATATTCAGATTCAACAAGGACATTCGCAATAGAGTGATGGATGAGTGGAGCAGATTTGGCAGTCATGTAGCGAGTGCCAGTACGATAGACATATTTTAAAGAAACATTAGATAAATTCATGGACAGTGATGTTAGGTGGGGTTAGGTTCACAGGAGCTGCCTTGCATAGACCTACCGGCTTCTTGCAAACTCCTTATTTTCCTATGTTCCTCTTTCCTTATGAGGCAAATATAGTTCTGTTGTCCCGGATGAAGGAAGGAAAATGGGAGGTCGTGTGAAGGAAAATGAATTACAGCCAAAACGAGAAAAATATGAGCGTTTTACCGAATTAAGGAAGAAACTTGGAGGGGATGAGGTACGGAATGGGGGAGAAAGCACTACACCCCTACACCTTTCCTACACCCCCCTACACATCCTTACACATCCCTACACCCTTCTACATCCCCCTACACCCCCTTACACCCCCTCCTACACCTTCCCAAATGGCCAGTTGCACGTGATCTGAATGCCTATCTTGTGTGTGTGTGTGTGTGTGTGTGTGTGTGTGTGTGTGTGTGTGTGTGTGTGTGTCAGGTGTCCCAGTCAGGTGTTTCTCGTGTGCCCAGGTGTTAGTTCGACAGGCACTCCGATTAAGATGTACCGCACTCCCCTTGTGATCGTCAGTGCCACGGAAGGGAAGGAGAAGGCGTGGATGCGTGCTGTGGGGGAGGGGGGGGGGGGGGGTTGTCTATATTCGTGTTATTTGTCTTTCTCCTACGAACAGTTTCTTTTTTCTTGTCTAACCATTCCGCTTTTCCCTTCTTGTCATCACTACTCTTCCTCTTCCTCCTCCTCCTCCTCCTCCTCCTCGTCGTACTTGTCCCCCTGTGAACTTCGACCCCTGCCAAGGAAGGTACCACCACTCACTCGTGACCTCAAACAAGACGCCTCCTCCTCCTCCTCCTTCTCCTTGTCTGGACCTTCGACGGAATGCATGACCTCTGCGGGGGAGAGAAAGAGGGGAAGGGGGGGACGAGAACAACCGCCCACACACCCCTTCACGAAACTGACACGATCGCTCGGCTCTCCTCCCGAAACTGACCTCTCCTTCGGCCACCTCTTTGGATTCTTTTTTTTTAGGAGCAGCGAGTAGCGGGCTTTTTTTTATGGTTTCCTTTTTTGTGTGCCCTTGAGCTGTCTCCTTTGTTGTAAAAAAAAAAAGACAAATCAGACAGACATTCCCCTAACACTCGGGTATACAAATATGATGCCCGTTGAACAGTATAACTACACCAGAGAGAGGATCAGGAATAAGAACTGAAAAAACCCCGAAATGTGAAGGGAATGGAGGATGGGTCAGTGAGGGAAGGGTAATGTTAAGTGAAGGGGGGTGAAGTATCGGGGAACCTCTCCTCTCGAAATTGACCTCTCTTAAGAAATTGACCTCGTTCTTATGTTCTTATGTTTTAGACACTTTTCTTAATTCTTTATAGGGGCAGTGATTAGCGGGCTGTTTTCCCTTTATTGATTTATGTTTTTACTTGCCCTTGAACTGCTTCCTTGCCGTAAAAGAAAAAAAAAGAAGGGGAGAGGGGGAGGAAGAGGCGATGTGCTGGGGAAGAGTATGGAGATGGGGTGAAAGAGAGGCAGGGAGGAAGAGGGGAGGGAACAGATATATTGGAAGAATTAAGGAACCTACACTATACAACTATATACTCTTGCTGTCTTTCCTTCTCCCCCATCTGTACCTTCTCCACTAACACTCCTCCACTTCTTACTAAAATAAATAAAAGATATAAAAGGAAGGGAGGAAGGGAGAGAGGGAACTATACACTCCTGTCTTTCCTTGTCCCCAATCTGTACCTTCTCCACTAACACTCCTCCTCTTCTTACTAAAATAAAGAGGATGAAAAAGAAAGGGAGGAAAGGAGAGAGGGAACTATGCACTCCTGCGGTCTTTCCTTGTCCCTCACCTGTATTCCTTCACCACTAACACTCCTCCTCTTCTTACTAAAATAAAGAGGATGAAAAAGAAAGGGAGGAAAGGAGAGAGGGAACTTTACACTCCTGCGATCTTTCCTTGTCCCCCACCTGTATTCCTTCACCACTAACCCACTTCTTCTTACTAAAATAAAAAGGATGAAAAAGAAAGGGAGGAAAGGAGAGAGGGAACTGTACACTCCTGCTGTCTCTCCTTGTCCCCATCTGTACCTTCTCCACTAACACTCCTCCTCTTCTTACTAAAATAATTAAAAGATAAAAAAAGGAAGGGAGGAAAGGAGAGAGGGAACTATACACTCCTGCTGTCTTTCCTTGTCCCCATTTGTACCTTCTCCACTAACCCACCTTCTCTTCTTACTAAAAATAAAGATTGAAGGAAAGGGAGGGAGGGAGGGAGGCTGCATCTCTCCATCTTCGTTGTATCTTGCGTTCGTTTTGGGCATGGAAGACACTACTAATTGGGCATCTTTTTCTGCACAATTATACCAAGTTTCTTCTTTTTTTGAACGGTGATTTTAGTGGATGCCTTGTTGTTGGTGGTGGTGGTGGTATTGTTGTTGTTGTTGTTGTTGGTGGTGGTGGTGGTCGTGGTGGTGGTCGTGGTGGTGGTGGCTACATATCTACCCACCTACCTTCCTACCTACCTACTTACCTTACCTTACCTTACCTTACCTTACCTTGCCTTACCTTATCTTACCTTACCTTACCTTACCTTACTTTACCTTACCTTGCCTTACTTTACCTTACCTTACCTTACCTTACCTTACCTTACCTAACCTTACCTTACCTTACCTTACCTTACCTTACCTTACCTTACCTTACCTTACCTTACCTTACCTTACTTTACCTTACCTTACCTTTCCTTACATTACCTTACCTTACCTTACCTTAATATACCTTACCTTACCTTACCTTACCTTACCTTACCTTACCTTACCTTACCTTACCTTACCTTACCTTACCTTACCTTACCTTACCTTACCTTACCTTACCTTACCTTACCTTACCTTACCTTATCTTACCTTACCTTACCTTACCTTACCTTACCTTACCTTACCTTACTTTACCTTATCTCACCTTATCTTACCTTACCTTACCTTACCTTACCTTACCTTACCTTACCTTACCTTACCTTACCTTTCCAGACCTTTCCATTCCATTCCATTCCTTTCCTTTCCTTTCCATTCCTTTCCTTTCCTTTCCATTCCTTTCCATTCCTTTCCTTTCCTTTCCTTCCCTTCCCTTCCCTTCCCAGTGGTGGTAGTGGTGGTAGTGTTGTTGTTGTTGGTGGTGGTGGGGGCGGTGGTGGTACTATTGTTGTTGTTGTTGTTGTTGTTGTTGTTTCATGGCGCACGGGAAAACTCTGAAACGTCACCACGAATATTTTTTTTTCCTCACTAATTGCCAGCTTTCCCTTCACTTATCTCCTCGTCAAAAGAAGAAGAGGAAAAAAAAAAAGAAAACGTCCGTGTTGCCTCCATGCCCAAAAGCCGCTAATACCTCCATGCCACTTAACCTCAAACTGAAAAAACAACAACCAATAAGAAAAAAATAATAATAACCAGTCGCCTTGCCATCATCTTCGCATTTTCCTCCCCGACTTTCGTTTCTTCTCCTTCTTAATTTTTATCCCATCTTCCATCGCCTTTTTTGGGAGTCGTTTACAGAGAGCCACGTGGATATTTTTGCATCGCTTTTTTTCCTTCATTAAATGGTTAGTGTGTGTGTGTGTGTGTGTGTGTGTGTGTGTGTGTGTGTGTGTGTGTGTGTGTTAGTGTTTATGCGTCGCCGAGGTGTGATTTTTCCTTTCTCCTGTCATGTCCCATTGTGCTGGGTCGGATGCTTTTCTCAATTCTTTTCTCAGTGTCTTCATAATTTTTCTTATCTTTTTCTCGTTTCTTCATCTGCAAATCAAGTTGTCGTAGTATTAGTACGAGTACCAGTTTCATAATTATTTTCTCAGTGTCATCTTTTTCTTTTATCTGCGGTTAATTCGTTTATATTTTTCTTCTTTTCTTCTTCATCTGCATATCAAGTTTTGGTAGTTTTAGTGAGAGTGTTTGTATCAGTTTCTTAATTCTTTTCTCAATGTCTTCTTTTGTTTATCTGAGGTTGATTCGCTTATATTTTTCTTCTTTTCTTCTTCATCTGCATATCAAGTTTTGGTAGTATTAGTGAGAGTGTTTGTATCAGTTTCTTAATTCTTTTCTCAATGTCTTCTTTTGTTTATCTGAAGTTGATTCGCTCATATTTTTCTTCTTTTCTTCTTCATCTGCATATCAAATTTTGGTAGTTTTAGTGAGAGTGTTTGTATCAGTTTCTTAAATCTTTTTCCTCAACGTCTATATGACTTGTTTATCTAAAGTTCTTTCGTTTATATTCTTCTTCTTTTCTTCATCTGCAGATCAAGTTTTGGTAGTATTAGTAAGAGTATTAGTATTAGTATTTGTATTGGTATCAGTGCTAATGTTAGTATTGGTATTAGTGTTAGTGATAGTATTAGTATTGGTGTTAGTATGTGTTAGTGTTAGTATTAGTATTGGTATTAGTGAGACATTGCAAGGGCGTAAAAAAAAGAAAAACAATAATGAAAAAAAAGCCCGCTACTTACTGCTCCTGAATAGAGTAGAGTGTCCAAAAAGAGACATCAATTTTGGGATATTAATAATGATAACAATAACAACAACACCACTAACAACTACCTTCTCTAACCACTTCTAACTACCCTCCCCTTCGTCTCTTCACAGTGGAGCGTGGTGCTGGGGGTGAGCTTCTGGGTGATGGGCCTCATGCCATCTGAGGTTGGACCCGCCTACCCCAGCAATAACAATGACCCGAAGAGCTATCTGCCCGAGACGTCAGGGGGCAGGCCAGACTGTGTCCAGGACCCGCGCGACACGTTCTGCACCGATCCCAAGAACTACCCGAAGTAAGTGTTAACCAGTCCGCTGCGATTGGTACGGATTTGGCTTTCACTGGTAGCTTGGTAACATAATACTCCCAGGTCTTTCTCTGCCTCTGTGGTGGATAGAGGAGTGTTTCCCATGTGGTATTGGTATGCTGGATATCCCCTCCCAAGTATGATCCCCAAATATGAGAACCACTTAACATTTTTCTTCATTGAACTGTAGCAGCCACTTTTTGTTCCATTCCTGTAGATTGATGAGGTCTTCTTATGGGTAATCCACAGTAAAGGGATTAAAAGGGGCTATTACACTGGGCAAATTCTCCGTGGATCTTCAGTCAAACCACGATTTCCGCTGGCGTGGTTCTCATTTGTTTCTTGTTATTGCTGATGATGATGATGGTGAGTAATATCGTCGTCCTTTGGTGAAATCTACCGTAGCTTTGGAAGATCGTGGACACGTCAGAAAACCACGGAAATATGAGAACCACGCCAGCGGAAATCGTGGTTTGACTGAAGATCCACGGAAAATTTGCCCATAATAACACCAATACTAATACTATCACTAACACTAATACCAATACTACACTAGCACTGATACCAATACTAATACAAATACTAATACTAATAATAATTCTACCACAGCTTGATAATAGCCCCTTTAGGTTCGCTGCGTTCTCTACCCAGTTTACTTTTGTGTGGTGTATTATTTAATCAAGCAATCAACGAATCAATACTTACTTACTTAATTACCTTACTCACCAGCTACCTACCTACCAACCTTTCTACCTACATATCTACCCACCTACCTTCCCACCTACCTACTTACCTTACTTTACCTTACCTTACCTTGCCTTGCCTTGCCATTCCATTCCTTTCTTTTCTTTTCTTTTCTTTTCTTTTCCTTTCCTTTCCTTTCCTTTCCTTTCCTTTCCTTTCTTTTCCTTTCCTTCCCTTTCCTTCCTTTCCCTTTTCTTTTCTTTCCTTTCCTTTCCTTTCCTTTCCTTACCTTACCTTACCTTACCTTACCTTACCTTACCTTATCTTACCTTACCTTCCCTTCGCTTCTCTTCCCTTCCCTTCCCTTCCCTTACCTAACTACCCACCTAACCACATTCACACACACACACACACACACACACACACACACACACACACACACACACACACACACACACACACACGTACAAAACTACCTTCCTATCTATCTATATTACCCTTTCAATGTCTCTATCTTTATCATCCTCTCTATAACACCTTTTCTATGTGTATCAATGTCAACACCTATATCTCTAAATGTATATCTCTCTATGTCACTTCCTGTATCACCCTCTGTATGCTCCTATTTGTCAGCATCTGTATCGTCCTCTTCATCTCTGCAGGGAGCGCATCCTCTACCTCTTGGAGAATAAGATGTTCGATATGGATTCAATGTTTATGGACGAGAGCCGAGACTCCTACATCTTCGAATCCAGGTGAGACGGTGGGCAGGTAGGCAGGAAGGTAGAGACGGGTAGACAGACAGATAGATAGAGATAGATAGAGAGATAGACAGGCAAACGGACAGATAGATAGATAGATAAATAGACGTAGACAGATAGACAGATAGATAGATAGAGATAGATAGATAGATAGATAGATAGATAGATAGATAGATAAGTAGACAGATAGACAGGCAAAAACAGAGGTAGATAGACAGACAGACAGACAGACAGACAGACGGGCAAACAGCTGGGTTAGGTCATAATTAGACAGACATTTAGAGAGGCATTGGAGAGGGAAACAAACAGAAAGGCAAACAGACAGACAGACAGACAGACAGACACAAAAGGACAGACAGAAAGGGAGTCCAAAACAGAAAGGTTAGCCCATAGAGTGACAGGAAAGCAGACAAACAAACAGATGAATAGACGGGAACAGACAGAGTTTAATAGACAGATAAATAGTTATAATAAATACCCGCCTTAGAATCTTGAGGAGGAAGGAAAGACTGAAATATAAGAGGCTGTGATTTGTATATTGATTTTGGTCTCATTCTTACACTATTTCCGCCCTGTTTCTTCGATATCCCAGAGACGCGCCTCCGCCGGTCACCATGTACAGCTACGACCCACTACGACAACCCTACGACGGCACACGACAGCAGTACGACCCACTAAGACAGTCGTACAAGCCGCCGAGCCAGAGTTACGGGCCTCCACCTCCTTCTCCATCCCTTCCCTCCGGCGGCTACCTCCCTCCTCAACACAGCAACTACTCCACCACTTCCAAACCCTTCCACCCCCCTCCACCTCCGCCGCTACCACCGCCAACGAAGTATGGACCCCCTCATACGTCATACGGAGGCGACCCCTATCACTATGGCACCCCAGCCCCAGTGTACGATAACGAGGGACCTTACCCGCGGTACAGAAAGAACACAACCCCGCCCAGTACTTATCTGACGCGTTACTTGCCGCCCCCGCCGCCCAGAGCACCCCCGAAGCCGCAGCCGTGGTGGAGGAAGTGAGTTGACGACCGGTGTGTGTGTGTGTGTGTGTGTGTGTATGTGTGTCATTTCTCCAGTAAGTATTATTTTCTTCTCTCTCTCTCTCTCTCTCTTGCCCGTTAGTAATTGGCTCGTTATTGTGAATGGTGGTAAGTAAGTGTTAGTGGGATTCGCCCTCTATAACAGTCTTTTCTGCGGTAAGTATTCCGTTTTCTCTCTCCTGGACGTAAGTGGTTCGTTAGTAAGTGACCGTAAGTGATTCTACATTATCAATTATCAATTATCACATTATCAATTCCTCCTCTTTTCTACCGACCTCCAAAACGAACCTCCTCCTCCTCCTCCTCTTCCTCCTCCTCTTATCCGCCTTTTCTCCTCTTCACTACCTCTTTCCTCTCAGACTGAATCTCTCTCTCTCTCTCTCTCTCTCTCCTTTTCTTCCTTTTCTTAACCTGCTCTCCCTTTTCCCCCTTCCCCTTCTCCTATTCTTCCCTTTTCCCTCCTATTTCCCTCCCTTCTCTTACTCCTTCCCTACCTTTAACTACTTTCTTTCTTCCTCTTTTCGTTCCCTTCCTTTCTTCTCCCTTCTTTCCTCCTCCGATCATTATCTCCATCTTCTCCTATTCCTTACTCCCTTCTCTTCTCATCATTTCCTTTCATTTCACCTTTCATCCTTGCCTGTTTCAGTTAGGTCAGTAAAAGAATGAGGTTAAGGCTGTTTAGTTAAGTGCTCTCTATAGTTATTTTAGGCACACAAACACACATACACATACACACGCAAATACGTACACACACACACACCCACACACACACACACACACACACACACATACTCTGCTTTTCTTCTTCTCTCTATTCTCTTCGTGTTTATCCGCTCTCTCTCTCTCTCTCTCTCTCTCTCTTCTTTATGCTGTTTACATCTTGCCTTCTCATTTTTCTTCTCTTACATTCTTCACGCACTCTTAGGGTTGTTTTCTCTTCTTTTCTTATTCACATCCTTGTCTTTTCTTCTCTCCTTCTGTTTCGTTCTGGTTTCTCTTCTTCTTTATTCTTCACATTCTTTCCTTCTCTTCTTTCCTTTTCTCTTCCGTTCTTCACAGTCATTCATTATTCTGCACTGTTTTTCTTCTTTTCTCTATTATACATAAGCTTCTTTTCCCCCTCTCTCACACACACACACGCACACGCACACTAACTCACTCACTCACTGCCTCACACACTCATTCACTAAGCTGTCTTTTTCTTCCCCTTTCCTCTTTTTAATCTCGCCTCGTTCATGTCTTCACTCACTCACTCACTGCCGTTTTATCCTTCTCCTATTTATTCTCGTCTCGTTTTTGGTTTCTTTTCTTTCTCCTACTTCAAATCTCTCCTTAGACTTTTCACTCACTCAATCACTCACTGTCCTTTTGTCCTCCTCCTCTCTGTATCCCAACCTTCTTCGTAGCTTCTTTTTCTCCTCATCCTCGACTTCGATCTCACTCAAGCGTCGTCAACAGAGTCATGAGGTCTTCACGGCGGCGGCAGAAGAGGCAGGTTTCCGGGAACGAGGAGCTCTGTGCCTACGTCGAGGAGTACCATCCGGCCCGATCCGCCCTCAGCACCAAGGGGGAGTGGATGTTCCTCGTCAACGTGGATGATCGGTACTCCCAGCAAGTGAATGTCAAGAAGTGCATGTGAGTAACCGTACGAGGGAGAAGGAGAAGGAAAGAGACGGATAAAGGAAAGCAGAGGGAAAGGACTGGTAGGTTAGTGCACATGGGAAAAGCGTGCGTGTATGTATAAGGGGAAGGAAGACGCTATTTGAAAGGGATGGAAGGAAAGGGAGAGGAAAGGGACAGTTAGTAGGAGAGACGGAAAGTGAGACAAGGGCAAGAATAGATGGAAGTAAGTGAAGAGGGAAGTGACGGAGGCATAGAAGAAAGGGACAGAGGAAAGGAAGAAATGGGTGATCGTATGAAGGGAACAAGGATAGGTAGGGATAGAGGCATGGATAGGGGACTTACATTACTGTTACTTCTATTGTTACTCCTCCTCCTCCTCCTCCTCTTCGTTCCCTTCCTGATTTACACATTTCCCGCAGACCCGAATCGTCCTGCTCAGGCTCCTGCAACGTCCCCTTCGGCTTCACTACCCTGTGCCATCAACAATACGCCCAGAAACGCCTCATCGCCCTCGACGGCTCCGGCAGCATCCTCAGGCAAGACCTCTTCTGGTTCCCTGTGTGCTGCCTCTGTACGATCGTCCCCGCATAACGCGTGTGGGAGTGGCGATGCGTGGGTGAAGAGGAGCTGGGTTTGGTCCTCCCCGTGAGTCTGACTGTAGAGAGACCGTTGTGTTAGCCGGTTAGCTTGTATAGTGACGCCAAAAATGACCGCACCAGTGTTTAGAAGAGTGACCCATGGAAACGAAGCTCTACACCCCGTTTTCTCTATGTCCTGAGGAAAGACCCGAGTTAGATTAGTTACCGTTTCCAATCCTGTTTCGTGAGGCCAGTGTTGTTAGAGTTGTCCATGGAAACGAAGGTCTATACCCCATTTTCTCTATGCCCTGAGGAAAGACCCGAGTTAGATTAGTTACCGTTTCCAAATCTGTATCGTGATCCCAGAAATGACCGCACCAGTGTTTAGAAGAGTGACCCATGGAAACGAAGCTCTATACCCCATTTTCTCTATGCCCTGAGGAAAGACCCAAGTTAGATTAGTTACCGTTTCCAAATCTATATCGTGATCCCAGAAATGACCGCACCGGGGTTTAGAAGAGTGACCCATGGAAACGAAGCTCTATACCCCATTTTCTCTATGCCCTGAGGAAAGACCCAAGTTAGATTAGTTACCGTTTCCAAATCTGTATCGTGATCCCAGAAATGACCGCACCAGTGTTTAGAAGAGTGACCCATGGAAACGAAGCTCTACATCCCATTTTCTCTATGCCCTGAGGAAAGACCCAAGTTAGATTAGTTACCGTTCCCAATCGTGTTTCGTGACGCCAGAAATGACCGCACCGGTGTTTAGAAGAGTGACCCATAGAAAGAAAGCTCTATACCCCATTTTCTTCATGCCCCGAGGAAAGAGTGACACTTCCCGACGTATGTACCCGAGTTAAAATAGTTACCATCTCCAAGCCTGTATCGTGACACCAGAAATGACCTCACCAGTGTTGTTTTTCAGAGAAGTTATCCATGTAAACGAAGCTCTACACTCCATTTTCTTTATGCCCCAAGGAAAGACAGAAAGACCCGCTTCATGAGACCGCTCGTTCAGAGTTAGAATAGTTACCAACGCCTAATCTATATCGTGACACCAGAAATGACCTCATCAGTGTTGTTTTTAGAGAAGTTACCCATGGAAATGAAGCTCTACACTCCATTTTCTATGTCCCAAGGAAAGAAAGGTCCATAGCGTCAAACTCTTGGAAGGCTTTAATAGTCCGTCCGTCTCAAGGCTCTCGCAGAAGTAGGTTAATTGGTTGGTTTCTTGAGCCTGGCGGTAGTTTTACAAGACCTCCGCGCTGTGAATGGGACACAACACTCCTGACAACCCAACGTAGCTCCTCTCTGGCCCTGAAAAACGTTCATAACAAGAGCCACAAACGTTTGAAAATACGAGTGTAAGTTAAAATAGTTACCGCAGCAACTTGAGCGCCTAGAAAACGATCCCCCAACAGTAAAAGTTCAGAGACAACGTAGCTGAAATAGGGGTGACTTAAGGATTATTAGCACCCCTTACGGACAATAGTTGGGTGTGATGTTACCCTTAAGAGCTCTGTGGTGCCCCCTAGAGCTCTGTGCTGACCCTAGAGCTCTGTGCTGACCCTTAGGGCTCTGTGCCGCCCCCTAAAGCTCTCTGCTGCCCCCTAGAGCTCTGTGGTGCCCCCTAGGGCTCTGTGCCGCCCCCTAGACCTCTGTGCTGACCCTTAGAGCTCTGTGCCGCCCCCTAGAGCTCTGTGCCGCCCCCTAGAGCTCTGTGCCGCCCCCTTAGAACTCTGTGCCGACCCTTTGAGCTCTTTGATGCCGCCCTCTAGAGCTCTATTGCTACCCTGAGAGCTCTTTACTGTCACCCTTTAGAGCTCTGTTTCTACCCTTAGAGCTCTGTGGTGCCACTTAGAGCTCTTTACTGCTACCAAAAGAGCTCTCTGCGTCAGCGTTCCTCTCCGATACGTGTGATGTGCAGAGTCGTGTGAGGGACTCGCTGGCTCGTGTTCTGATGTGATTCTGAAGTGATGATGTGAACGAGTGTGTCTTTCTTAAACATCCCGCCACCTCAGCTCGCATGTTTGAAAAGCCTCTCGTCGTGCAAGTTGCTGCTGGGATACCCATAGACTGTTTTGTGATGGTGACAGTTCTACCCGACTTCCTCACTTGAGCGTTAGAAGCACCAATGAAAATGAGGTCAATCTTCTCTGTGGCCTTGGGATATGATCGTAGTAGAACCCGAAACGTTTAGAAATAGGAAGCGAAGATAGACTCCAGCCCCCTAAAACAATGAAGAAGTTGCTGGGATTTCCATAGACTGTTTTGTGATTCTAGTGACAGTTCTACCCGACTTCCTCACTTGAGCGTTAGAAGCACCAATGAAAACGAGGTCAATCTTCTCTGTGGCCTTGGGATATGATCGTAGTAGAACCCGAAACGTTTAGAAATAGGAAGCGAAGATAGACTCCAGCCCCCTAAAACAATGAAGTTGCTGGGAATTTCATAGACTGTTTTGTGTTGCCAGTGTTAGCTTTACACGACTGCTGGACCTTGAACGGGGAAAATGCACCTATGAAAACCATGCTAATCTTCTCTTTAACCCTGGAAAATAATCGCAGTGGAAGCCTGATACGTTTAAGAATAGGATGGAAAGATATACTCCAACCTACTAAAACGCTGAAGAAGAAGAAGAAGAAGAAGAAGAAGCAGAAGAAGAAGAAGAAGAAGAAGAAGAAGAAGAAGAAGAAGAAGAAGAAGAAGAAGAAGAAGAAGAAGACGAAAAAGAAGAAGAAAAAGAAAAAGAAAATGAAAATGAAAATGAAAATGAAGAAGAAGAAGAAGAAGAAGAGTAAAAGTAGAAGAAGAAGAAGAAGAAGAAGGCCACTGGAAAGCAAAGTGTGTGAATAAACAGGAGAGAGGATCAAAAAGAGGAGGACCTACGAAGCGATACTGAACGATACAGAAGAAGAAGAAGAAGAAGAAGAAGAAGAAGAAGAAGACAACGTTCATTTTGTGTTCTTCAGGACCCACCACGCCTAACCACGACCCTGCAACAGCCTTCAATCACTATCGTCAGCAACACTTCAAAATATGTAACAGCGGCAGGTGCGAAGGTCTAAGTGGTGTTTCGAGAGGTGTAAGTGGTGTTACAAGAGGTATAAGTGGTGTTTCAGGAGGTCTAAATGGTGTTACAAGAGGTCTAAGTGGTGTTTCGAGAGGTCTAAGTGGTGTTTCGAGAGGTCTTACTGGTGTTTCAAGACCTTAAAGTGGAGTTTGAGGTCTTAGCGGTGTTTCCAGAGGTCTAAGTGGTGTTTCCAGAGGTCTTTCGGGCGTTCAAGATGTCTTATTGGTGTTTCAAGACGTTAAAGGGGAGTTTGAGGTCTTAGCGGTGTTTCCAGAGGTCTAAGTGGTGTTTCCAGAGGTCTAAGTGGTGTTCAAAGAGGTTTCAGTGGAGTTCCAGAGGTCTTAAAAGCCCCGTTCACACTATGGCGACTCTGGGCCACGACAACCCAGCGACTCAGTACACGAGGTCTTGGGTGTGAAATGTTGATGTGGAAGGGTCGCACATGGTCGGGAAGAGGTCTTGAAACGATCGTCGGATGTTGAGTCGGCACAGTGTGAAGGGGGCTAAGAGTCGCAGGGTTGTTGTGGCCCAGAGGCGGCAAAATGTGAACGGGGCCTGAGTGGTCTTCAAGAGGTGTCCAAAATGGGTTGTGAGAGTTATGCTTCAAAGAAAACGTGGTGTCGGCCAGAGAGGTTTAACGGACACTGCGTTATGCCTATCCCTACAGTACCTTTGTTTCTATTTATGCCCCGATGTATTACCACTTCTATTACTACTATTACTATTATTGTTACTATTATTATTTATATGCTTCTTCGTGATAATTTATGTGTTCGGCTACTGTCCGTATTATCTTTGTCATTATTATTATTATTGTTATTATTATTATTATTATTATTATTATTATTATTATTTGTGTTGTGGAATTTAGTGGCTCCGTGGCTTAGGTGGTCGACTCGTAAACCAAGTGTCACGAGGTCGATCCCCGCTCACGGTAGCCTTTTGGTGAGAGAATTAGCGGCCTTTTGTGACAAGGAGACTCTTTATTTTAACTTTTATTATTATTATTATTATTATTATTATTATTATTATTATTATTATTATTATTATTATTATTATTATTATTATTATTCCCTGTGCAGTATTGTATGTACGTTCACCTCCCTGATTTGTTTTACCAAGTGTTCTAAAATAACAAAAAAAAAACATATATAAACAAAATCAGCTGTTTCACCTTAGATGGATAGTCTCTTTTGATAATAATAAATAAAACTAACAGAATAAAGCTGATAAAAAATGTCATAAATTGTATGTTGAATAAACCTAAAAGTTGGCTAGTTTTAGATTTGACTGATTGACTGATAGATGGTTTATAGGGTGTTATTTTAAAACAGTTCACCTATTTGACAAGGCTTTCGTAGGAGTTTGGGTCATTTCCAGGAGTAGTTTTATGACCCTGGTGGTAGTTTGACCCTTCTTCTGTACTGTGAACCTAAGGAAACACTCATATGACAAGGCTTTCATAGGAGTTGTGGGCATTTCCAGGGTTACTTTTATGACCCTGGTGGTAGTTTGACCCTTCTTCTGTACCGTGAACCTAAGGAAACACTCATATGACAAGGCTTTCGTAGGAGTTGTGGGCATTTCCAGGGTTACTTTTATGACCCTGGTGGTAGTTTGACCCTTCTTCTGTACCGTGAACCTAAGGAAACACTCATATGACAAGGCTTTCGTAGGAGTTGTGGGGATTTCCAGGGTTACTTTTATGACCCTGGTGGTAGTTTGACCCTTCGATCTGTACCGTGAACCTAAGGAAACACTCATATGACAAGGCTTTCGTAGGAGTTGTGGGCATTTCCAGGGCTACTTTTATGACCCTGGTGGTAGTTTGACCCTTCCTCTGCACCATGAACCTAAAGAAACACTCATTAGAACCCGATTGACCCCCGCTTTGACCTTTAGAAATAGTTGATGTGAGAAACCAAAGTGTCTTATGATATCGACCATTGTTGCAAAAGTTCACAACAAAGGAGAAGGGAGGAACATACCATCCCGACCCCAAGGCAGCATAATACATAGTGTGATTTGCAGCAATACAAGAAACGTGTACAATATCCGTATCACCATGTAGTGGAGGAAATTATAAGATCCGGAATATGATAACAGAAAGTAGGAAAATAAAGGAAGAAAGTATATGAAACAAGCAAATCAATAAGGTATATACTTGGTAAGGCTTTCGTAGAGGCTGTGTTAGAATTTGCAAGGATAGTTTTATAAGACTGGTGATAGTTTGACAAGACCTCTGCGGTATATACTTGGTAAGGCTTTCGTAGAGGCTGTGTTAGAATTTGCATGGGTAGTTTTATAAGACTGGTGATAGTTTGACAAGGCCTCTGCGGTATATACTTGGTAAGGCTTTCGTAGAGGCTGTGTTAGTATTTGCAAGGATAGTTTTATAAGACTGGTGATAGTTTGACAAGGCCTCTGCGGTATATACTTGGTAAGGCTTTCGTAGAGGCTGTGTTAGAATTTGTATGGGTAGTTTTATAAGACTGGTGATAGTTTGACAAGGCCTCTGCGGTATATACTTCGTAAGGCTTTCGTAGAGGCTGGTAAGGCTTTCGTAGAGGCTGTTTTAGTATTTGCAAGGATAGTTTTATAAGACTGGTGATAGTTTAACAAGACCTCTGCGGTATATACTTGGTAAGACTTTCGTAGAGGCTGCGTTAGAATTTGCATGGGTAGTTTTATAAGACTGATGATAGTTTGACAAGGCCTCTGCACCATCAATGACCTTTGGAAGTAGTTATAAGAACCGAGATAATGTGAGCATACGGGCCTAACTTACACCATAGTCACCCCTTCATGGACCCCTTTTTCTATGTGTGTGCGTGGGCCTGCCGGCAGATGGTGCTGTTCCCAAGCAGTCTGAACCAGGAGCCATCTTCTAAACATATCGGCGCCCCAGCACTTATATTTCACGTTTTTTCTATGAGTTTTTGTGCATTTCCAGAGGTAGCTTATGGCCCTGGTGCTAGTTTGACCCTTCTTCTGTACCATGAACCTATAAAAGCACTCATTAGGACACGATTGATCTTTTGGGTCTTTGGAAGTAGTTGATTTGAGAGGCGGAAGCGTCTGAGTATACCGATCCACCAGTGTTTCGAAACCGTGAACCGGAAACGCCGTGAAACCAAAGACAGCAAGCCGGCCATTCTGAGAGGCGATCGCGTAGGAGTAGCTTGTGTCCGTGTGTATTAACGTCGTTCTACACTATTTTCCTCATTTTGTGGCCGGTGTCGTATCCAGTGGTGTCCGTAAGATATCCTGTGAGGTAAGTGTCCCAAAAACTTTCCTCTCCTGTTATTTTTGTGTTAGTCATTTGGTTTTTTTATTAGTGTTTCCGTTAGTGTTTTATGAGATCGTCCTTGAGGTTAAGTGTTGCCAAAGCTTTCCTCTCGTGTTAATGGCCGTTCACTCGTTCACTACACATTCATACAGTCATTTATTTGTGTTGGTTTTTCGAATTCTCCTTGCCTGTCTTTGTGTTCCCAGGAATCACTAGGTATTGGTTCTCATTTGAGTCGCTAGAATCACTATAATCATGCAACTATAATTATAACTATCATACCACCACCACCACCACCATCACCGTCATCGTTACCAACACCCCCACAACCACACAAGTACCACGGACAGTCCTTGTTGTTTCCAGCCTCACCTTATACCTTACCTCGTGCGTTTTTCCCTGCTTGTGTTTCTGCCTTTCATTGTTTCTACCTTCCTTTTTGACTGTGTTTGCCTGTTTGACTGTCTATCTCTGCGGCTCTACCTGCGTTCCTGTTAGTCTACGAGCACCTTACTTTGTTCATGCTTGTTCGTTTCCCAATCCAATTACCTTCCCCCAATTTATCACCAGCGAGTTCCTGTACGATAGACACGTTGAAAAGATTAAAGTCATGGATGGTGATGTTAGGTGGGGTTAGGTTCACAGGAGCTGCCTTGCATAGACCTACCGACCTCTTGCAGACTTCTTATGTTCTTATGTGAATATTTCCACAACCACCACCACCACCACTACCATCATCGTTGCCAACACCCCAGTAACTATAACCACCACCCAAGTCAACACCATTACGACAGCTACCATCACCCCCATCATCATCACCACCACCACCCTCAATACCACATTCATCTCCAGTACTACAGCTGCTCTTCCGCCATCACCACCACCAACACCACCACCACGTTCATGTTATGTTCATCACCATCTCCATCATCTCCAAAGCACTCTTGATAAATCGTTGAATAGTCGTACTGATACATCATAACTGGCTAGTCCAACACACACACACACACACACACACACACACACACACACACACACACACACACACCTAGAGACTGTTACACGTTTTCTTACTTATTTGTTCTAACTTGTTCTTTATTTTAATTTGGGGGAGAGTAAGTTATGACGCACCGATGACCAATTTACTATTTCAAGCGAGAACAGGAATTTTCAGGAACTAGAAATTACTCATAATGGAAAGTCTCGTTTATATTCTTACGTCGATATTCCCAGACGCTTCCGCCTCTCAACTCTCAACTATTTCCAAAGGCCGATAAGGAGATCAATCGGGGTCCAATGCGTGTTTCTTTAGGTTCATGGTACAGAGGAACGATCAAACTACCGGCAGGGTCATTAAACTACCCCTGGAAATGCCTCAAACTCCTACGGTGTGTGACTTTGTGCGCTGAAATGCTTAAAAATATGACCCTTAGTGTTCAAGCGATGCACCAGTGTTTGCTGTGTTGGGGAATGCAGGTCTTATAAAGGTATGGACGAGTGGAATTATACGTCCTCTTTGTGTGTGTGTGTGTGTGTGTGTGTGTGTGTGTGTGTGTGTTTATTTACCTATTTCTAGTTTTACAGGGCCTGGGCTTACGCTAGTGTGGTTCCGTCTCCGTATCTGTGTGTGTGTGTGTGTGTGTGTGTGTTGGACTAGCCAGTTATGATGTATCAGTTCAACTATTTAACGATTTATCAAGAGTGCTTTGGAGATGATTGAGATGGTGATGAACATAACATGAACGTGGTGATGGTGGTGGTGGTGGTGATAGCGGAAGAGCAGCTGTGGTATTGGAGATGAAAATTTTAATGAAGGTGGTGATGGTAGTTTTGGTGGTGGTGGTGATGGTAGTTTTGGTGGTGGTGTTGATGGTGGTGGTGATACTGCGTTGATGGTAAGTGAGATAAAATGGGTATGAACACGTCAATGTAATATCTTGACCTCCTGCTTGTGGGCATAAATGATGAGTTGGTGGCGGGGGTCAGGGAACATTCTCACCGACAAAACTCGTTGCCGTCTTGTTTTCTCTCGGTGTGATGCGGCACTTTGGTCACCTCTCAGATCCGGGTTGTGTCCTGGGCCGGTATCCTCAGACGTCCCCGCCTCTCACATCCACTATTTCCAAACCCCAAAAAAGGAGGTTAGTCGGGTTTTATGAGTGCTTATTCACGTGCATGGCGCAGAAGAAGGGTCAGACTACCACCAGGGTCATAAAATTACCCTTGAAAATGCCCACAACTCATACGAAAGCCCGGTTAATTAAATGTGTGTGGTTGCCTGTGTAGCGGCCGCCTGGCTTCCCGGGGTCGGTGCCGCGCCCAATAAGGACCAAGTCTGGCTGCGGCGGGTCATGCGTGGAGGGCTGCGGCTCCACGGATAGTGCTTGTTGTTTCCATCCTCACCTTACCTTACCTTGTGCGTTTTTGTCTGGTTGTGTGTCTACCTTTCTGTGTATCTTCCTTTGTTAGTGTGTTTTTACATGTTTGTGTATCTACTCTGTCTCTACGTCATCGAACACACTATTTGGTCCTTGCTTGTTCGTTTCCAACCTTACCTTCCTACCTAAATGCGTTCTTGCCTGCTTGTGTCTTCCTTTTTTTGTCTCTACTTTCCTTTGTTAGTGTGTTTTTGCCTGTTTGTCTATCTATCGCTGCGTCATCGAACACTCTTTTTGGTCCATGGTTGCTCGTTTCCAACCTTGATTTCCTTCCTCATGTGTTTTTGCTAGCATGTCTCTGCCTTTCTTTGTCTCTACCTTCCTTTGTTACTGTGTTTTTACCTGTTTTTCTATCTACTCTATCTCAGCGTCCTTACCTTCGTTCCTGATATAGTCTACGAACACCTTACTTTGTTCATGATTGTTCGTTTCCCAATCCAATTACCTTCCTTCGTATTCCCCATTCACCTGTGTGTATCTTCTTTTTGTGTCTTTCTGTTTGTATCTACTCTATCTTTGCATCTCTATCTGCGTTCCTTTTAGTCTACGAACGCCTTGCTCTGTTCAGTGTTCATGTATATTCGTTTCTCAACCTAGTCACCTTCCTACGTCTGACATACTCGCCTGCAAACTATATACCTTCCTTCGTGAGTGTTTTTGCCTGCTTGTCCACCTTTGTTTGCGTTTTTACCAGAGTTCCTATTAGTCTACGAACACCTGGAAACGTTGATGCTTGCCTGTCTCTCATCCCAGTCCCTTTCCTTCCTTCTTGCACATGCACTTTAGTTTTTGGGTCATATTCTTAAACATTTCGGCTTTCGTATGAGTTTTGGGCAATTCCAGGAGTAGTTTTATGACCTTAGTGGTAGTCTGACCCTCCCTCTGCACCGTGATCATAAAAGAACACTCAATAGAACCCGACTGATCCCGTTTTTGACCTTCGGAAATAGTTCATGCGGGAAAAGGAAACGTTTGAGAGTACCGACTTTTATCTCCCTTCCTTGCCTGAACTATTTGACAAGGCTTTCGTAGGAGTTTTGGGCATTTCCAGGGATTACTTTATGACCCTAGTGGTAGCCTGACCCTTCCTCTGCACCATGAACGTAACAAAACGTTCATTATATCCCGACTGATCCCTTTTTTGGCCTTCGAAAATAGTTCATGCGTCTGAGAATACTGACTTTTATCTCCCGTCCTTGCGTGAACTATTTGACAAGGCTTTCGTAGGAGTTTTGGGCATCTCCAGGGGTAGTTTTATAACCCAGGTCTGATCCTCCTTCTGCACCGTGAACATAAAGAAACACCCATTATGACCCGACTGATCTCCTTTTTGGCCATTGGAAATTGTTGATACGAGAGAAAGGAACCGTTTGAGAGAATACGCCGACCTTTACCGACTTTTACCGACCTTTACCGACTTTTACCGACCTTTACCGACTTTTACCGACCTTGACCGACCTTTTATCTCCCTTCTCTCCCTGTCTCCCCGTTTCCCTGCGGAGTGTAAGCTTTCCATTAGGGAGTGCCGGGGTGAAGGGGCACAGCGCAAGGAAAGACACGCTGTACTCTTCCCCGCTAATCCTTGAACTCTCCCCTCCACCCCTCCTTCCCTGATGGCTGATTGCTTGCCGAAGGTGGAGTCAGTGATGGATGGGGGCACTGTAGCAATTTGAGGCTCATCGGCGCAGTGCTACGAGAGGGTATTGGGAGTATACACCGTTGTTTCGCTTTTCCATGCCTTCGTGTTTTCTGGTTTGAGTCATAATGAAGTGATCTGTCTTGCTTTGAGGTGATCAGAAGGGAAGGGATGTCAGGCTGAGAAATTCATGTAAACCTAACCTAACCTAACCTAACCTTACCTAACCTAACCTAACCTGAGTACGTATTCGTTTAGTCTCAAAAAATGCTTATGTGAGGAAGGATTTATGATTTTTTTCTCTGTTTTGTTAGTTAAGTGCTGAGTTGACTTTTGAGAGCCTGCTATCTCGTGTAGTCTCGCATATATATATTTTTTTGTGCTATATAGTGAAAGGGAAGGGATGTCAGGGCGAGAAATTCATGAACGTATTCTTTCAGTTTCAAAAATGCCTATGTGAGGTTGAAGGATTAATATTTTTTTCTGTTTTGTTACTTGAGTGTTGAGTTGACTTTTGAGAGGTTGCTATCTCGCTTTTTTTTGTTTTTGTTTTTTTTACATCCCCGCCTATAGCGCCAGTAGGCTTTCTTCTGGGGCCTAGCTGGTGGTCGCCCCAAGCCCGTCATGGCGCAGGGAATTTTTTTTATAGTGGCGCCATCTTCTCTTGCAGTAGTCTTGCATATAGTTTTTTTTTGCCTTCCTTTCTTCCTCCCTCCCGTTATCATTTCATGGCATCTCTCTTCTTTTCTTCTCCCTTCCTGGTATCTTCATTTCACAGTATCTCTCTCTTCCTCCCTCCTGCTTTCTCTTTTCTATTTCTTTACTTCACTTTTTCTCCCTCTCTCTTCTCTTCCTTCTAATGCTCTTCTTCTTCTATAATTTCCTTCATACCCATCTTCTCCCTTTTTTCTCACACCTCCTCTCTCCCTTCTTTCCATCGTTACGTTATCTCCCTCAGCCTCTCTCTCTCCCTTCCTCCCTCTCTCTCCCTCCCTCTCTCTCTCTCTCTCATCTCATCATCTCTCCTTCCCTCCCTCCATCCCTTCCTCCAATCAGTCAAGAGAACACACACACACACACACACACACACACACACACACACACACACACACACACACACACACACACAGTCACCCCAAACACAAACGCGACAACCCAGCAAGCCGGAAAAATAGCTCCCGGACAGGAAATTGAGGCCGCCCGTTCTAATCTGTGGACTCCATCTGGCGAACGCGAAGCTGACCACTGTTTGCATCCGTCATCATTACGAGGCGAGGGAAAGGAGGGAGAGGAAGAGAGGGAGGACGTTGAGGAATTAGTGAATGCAGGAAAGAGATGCAGAGATATAGATGCTGTGAAATATAGGAGGAAGGAAGAAAGGGAGTGTTGGGGAAAAGAGAGAGGAGAGGGAATGGAAAAAATGATAGATGTAGGAAAGAGACGAAGGAGATATAGATGCTGTGAAATAGAGTTGAAAGGAAGAAAGGAAGGGATTGTGAGGGAAAAGAGAGAGAGGGGAGGGAATGGAGAAACTGATAGAAGATGCAGGAAAGAGACGAAGGAGATATAGATGTTGTGAAATAGAGTTGAAAGGAAGGAAAGGAAGGGAGTGTGAGGAAGAAGAGAGAGGGAGTGAAGGAAATGATAGAAGAACATTAGAAGAGAGAAGGGAGAGGGAGGAAGGGAGGAGGGAAGGAATATGAAACAAGAAACTAGAAGAGATATAAATGGGGGAGGAAAGAAGGAAGGGAGGGAGGAAGAGAGGAAGAACGTAGAGGGATGGGTGGGTGTAGAGACGAAGGGAAGGAGGGAGGGAGAAAGGGAAGACGTGACGAGGAGGGTGGATGCAAAAATAGACGAATGGAAGGAGGGAGGGAGAGATAGGACGTGAAGAACATAAGAACATAAGAACGTAAGGAGTCTGCAAGAGGGGGAGGGTGGACGCAAGAGAGAGAGAGAGAGAGAGAGAGAGAGAGAGAGAGAGAGAGAGAGAGAGAGAGAGAGAGAGAGAGAGAGAGAGAGAATAAACGACACGAAATCGATAATATTTTGACACGGAAACAGAAAAAATCACAAAAAAAAGGAATAAAATAACAAATACCACTTCATAATCTAAAAACAAACATCAACACAAACAAAAGCAAATCACAAAAAAATATGAATAAAACAACACAAATACCACTTCATCAATAACAAAAATCAAACACAACAGCAAAACGAACAGAAAGGTCAGTCTCAAATATCCACACGAAGCCAAATAAAACAAAGAAAACACTAAGCAAAACAATCACTAAACATGAATAAAACACAGATACCCCTTCATCAATAACCCAAAACAAACACAACATCACCACGAACAGAAAGATCAGTCTCATATAGCCACACGAAGCCAAATAAAACAAAGAAAACACTGAGCAAAACAATCACTAAACATGAATAAAACACAGATGCCACTTCATCAATAACCCAAAACAAACACATCACCACGAACAGAAACATCAGTCTACACATCCACGCGGAGCCCCCAAAATACCGTCCAGCAGCCTTTTCCCGATCCCTTCCTTCCCTTCCTTCCCCCGGTCGGCGCTCTCTGCATCACAGGACCGCGGGCGGGGGCTAACGAAGGCCGGACCGGGCGACCAATTACACCGCGAATGATGGAGCGAGGGAGGGTGGCGGGTGGCGATCACTCATCATCACGAGCCTTCCTGTTGGGGGGGGGGGGGTGAAGGGAGGGAAGGAGAGGGAAATTGAGAGGGAGAGTAAGAGAGAGGGAAAGTTAGGTACAGTTAGAGGGAGAGAGGAAGTAAGAGAGAGGGGAATTTAGAGTTAGAGAGGGAGAGTTTGTGTGGGGGTGTGGGGGTATGGAGAGGGAGGGTAAGGGAGGGAGAGCGAGGGACAGGGAGAGTTAATTAAGGGAGAGATAGTTGCAGAGAGGGACAGGAAGAGAGGTTGAGAGAGTTGGAGAGAGGGAGAGTAAGGGAGATTTAAAGAGTTCGAGAGAGGGAGAATAAAGGAGATTTAGACAGGGAGAGTAAGGGAGATTCAGAGTTGGAGAAAGGGAGAGTTAGAGAATGTTAAAAAGGTAAGGGGGAGAGAAAGAGGGAGGGAGAATACGAGGGACGGTAAGGGAAAGGGAGAGTAAGAGAGGGAGAGTAAGAGAAAGGAGAGTAAGAGAAAGGGAGAGTAAGAGAAAGGGAGAGTAAGAGAAAGGGAGAGTAGAGTCAGAGTTAGACACAGAAAAAACGAAAAACAGAGAAACAGACAGATAAACAGAGCGAAACAGACAGACAGAGCCAGACAGAAGCAGAGACAGACAGCAACGATAACAGACGGAAACAAAGACGGACAGAAACAGAGACAAACAGACAAACAGAGAGAAACAAAGTGCCAGAAAGATAGACAGACAGACAGACAGACACAGACAAAAGGGGACATACAAACACAGAAACGAGACAGACAGAATGACGATAGGAAAAAAACAAAGAGAAAAACAAACAGAAAAATACAGACAAACACAAATAAAAAAGTAGAGAGAGACAGAGACAGCGAGAAACAGAGAGAGAGAGAAAGAAAAACGGAGAGAGAAACACCCGGATATGGAGAGACAGACATAGACACAGGGCAGGGGCGGAGTAAAAGGAAAAGAATAAATGACCCACTCCACTCTCCCAAAAATATCGAAATGTTGAATTGCGGGAATGTGCAGCGCCATGGTGGAGGTGGTGGTGGTGGTGATGGTGGTGGTGGTGATGGTGGTGATGGTGGTCAGTTTTATTTCCTTCCCACTCTCTCTTTCTCTCTCCTCTAATTCTCTTCCTCTTTTTCATTTCCCTCCCATCCTCTCTTTCTCTTCTTTCTTTATTTTTCTCTATCTGTCTACGTAAGCTACCATCCCTCTCCTCCTCTTCCTCTTCCTCCTCCTCCTCCATCCCCACACATCTCCTCACACGGATCTCCACTTCAGGGCAACATCACCACCACTCTCACCATCATCACCATTCCTGTAACACCCATCACCTCACCCTGACTCACCCTACCCCATTACCCCCTTCACCTCCACTCAACTCCACCTTGCAGCCTGTCGGAGTATTGGAAAGGCATATATCATCCCTCTGGCCCTTTGTCCCTCTCTCGTCCGTCTGTCATAAGGGGGACCGCTGCATGTGTTAAGGTTGTTGTCTTAGCTGGTAACACTGACGGGATGGCGTTGACGTACGAGTTGGAAAGGAAGGAAATGAGAGAAATAGAAAAGGGGTAGTGAAATGGAAGCGAGTGAAAGGGGGATATAGAGGATAAGAGATGAGGATGAGGATGAGAAGAAATTAGTTTAAAGGAGACTGAGAAAGAAAATAAGATACAGGAGAGGAAGAAAATGAGAGAATAGAAAAGGGGTAGTGAAATGGAAGCGAGTGAAAGGGGGATATAGAGGATAAGAGATGAGGATGAGGATGAGAAGAAATTAGTTTAAAGGAGACTGAGAAAGAAAATAAGATACAGGAGAGGATTAAAATGAGAGAAATGGAGATGAGGTAATGATGACCATAGACAGACAGACACATATAGACAGACGGACAGAAAGATATCATAGTTGAAGGACGCGAAAGAGAAAATAAGAAATAGAAAGAAAATAAGAGTGAAATGTATTGAAAGTTAAGCTGGATTTAGGTCAAGGAGAATGGCTTATAAATGGACGTTGAATATACAGTGAAAATTCAGACACTCGTAAATTGTATATTATTTTTGAGGAGGAGGAAGAAGAGTAGAAGAAGGAGGAGAAAAAAAAAATGTCAGTTGAATCATTGTTAACAAATCGTCTACGTCAAGTTATAGTTTTCCATTACCATTCAGTCACATTGTCAAGTTTCCTAAATGCGTTCGAAATTAGGTTTTTTTTTTCAAGCAAGTGTGTCATCGCTCTAATCCTTCGTCTTTGTTATTATTAGCAACCAGCTTTTTATATCATGTCGCTAATCTTTCGTTACCAGAGCCAGTCCCTTTCTATTTCCTTCTATTCATGTAAAGAGTGAACATAATCCTATATATTGGTCTAAATAAACCTTCTTATATAGTTTCTTTTATTGTAATTTTTCTCATATATTCTTTTTTGTTCCTTCCCTCTCTCATCATTTTCACATCTATCTTATTATTTCCTCTTCTCTTTCTTCACTTTCTTATTTTCTCCTTTTAGATCCTCGTTTCTCAATTCACTTCCTTGTGTCGTCGAATCAAACTCCATCATCATCATCTCAGACTTCATTACAGATCTAGATGCTGCATCGTTACACATCTTTCCTATCTCCATCCCTACGCCACTACTGCCATCAACAAGCCTTTACAAAACTCTAAATCTGCCTATCTCACTCCTTAATTGCCTGTCAGGAGCATCGCATCGTCAGCAAATGTAAACCGTCAGCCCCTCTACCCACTCCCGTCCACTCCCGTCCATTCCTCTCTCTCACATCTTCATCACGGTCATATTTCACCTCCTACATAAATCCCTTTCTCCGTATCTGATCGCCAGGACAAAAGACTCACCCAGGTATCGTCAGACGCTTCCTTCCTTCAAATCAACTCTTTTCAAAGGCCGTAAAGGAGAGTAATTGGATTCTAATGAGTGTTTTATTTGGTTCATGGTAAACAGAAGCTCTATCAACCTACCATCTGGGTCACAAAACTACACAAGGAAATGCTCACAACTCCTAAGAAAGCCTTGCCAAATATGTGAGTTTTGGGGGCAGAAATGTTTAAGAATATGGCCCTTACCCGTATCTCTAAACATATCGGCGCCCAAATTCGCGTGTTTGAAAAGCCTCTCGTTGTGAATGTTCCTGTTTGGGGTTTTCATGGAGTGTTTTGCGATGTTAGTGATAGTTTTACACGACTTCTGTAGCGCCTGTATTAAAAGCCTCTCGCTGTGAATGTTCCTGTTTGGGTTTTCATGGGCTGTTTTGTAATGCTGGTGATAGTTTGACCCGACTTTTGCATCTGTAACGGGAAGAACACCTTTGAAAATCCGGTTAATCTTCTAAGAATGGAAGTTTGGAAGAAAGGAAGTTTGGAAGAAAGGAAGTTTGGAAGAAAGGAAGTTTGTTAGAATAATTGAAGTTTGGAAGAATGGAAGTTTGGAAGAATGGAAGTTTGGAAGAATGGAAGTTTGGAAGAATGGAAGTTTGGAAGAATGGAAGTTTGGAAGAATGGAAGTTTGGAAGAATGGAAGTTTGGAAGAATGGAAGTTTGGAAGAAAGGAAGTTTGGAAGAAAGGAAGTTTGGAAGAAAGGAAGTTTGGAAGAAAGGAAGTTTGGAAGAATGGAAGTTTGGAAGAATGGAAGTTTGGAAGAATGGAAGTTTGGAAGAATGGAAGTTAGGAAGAAAGGAAGTTAGGAAGAAAGGAAGTTAGGAAGAAAGGAAGTTAGGAAGAAAGGAAGTTAGGAAGAAAGGAAGTTAGGAAGAAAGGAAGTTAGGAAGAAAGGAAGTTAGGAAGAAAGGAAGTTAGGAAGAATGGAAGAAAGGAAGTTTGGAAGAAAGGAAGTTTGGAAGAAAGGAAGTTTGGAAGAAAGGAAGTTTGGAAGAATGGAAGTTTGGAAGAATGAAAGTTTGGAAGAATGAAAGTTTGGAAGAATGAAAGTTTGGAAGAATGAAAGTTTGGAAGAATGAAAGTTTGGAAGAATGAAAGTTTGGAAGAATGAAAGTTTGGAAGAATGAAAGTTTGGAAGAAAGAAAGTTTGGAAGAAAGAAAGTTTGAAGGGAAATTAAAATGGAGAAAAAGAAGAAGAGGAAAGAGAGGAAGATAAGGTAAAGAAATGTGTGAAAGGGTTTAGGAATATGGATCAAGGAATAATCTCACGTCAACAAAACGAGCAATGGAAATCAAAACGAATGTGTGTCCCTCTCGTAGAACCGCTTGATTTATCCGGAAACTAATCATGTTTTCCGATAATTAGGCGATTTATGTGAAAGCGTCGCGCGTTTATCAGATCCTTCTCTCAGTAATGGCACAGTAATGGTATTGGATCCCCTGATGACCGCGGGGAGGCGATACGATCCTACATGGGGCGGTCTGGGAGGGAATCAAGTCGGTGTTCTCAGACGCTCTGCCTCTCACATCATCTATATCCAAAGGTCGAAAAGGAGACTAATAAGGTTGTAATGCATGTTTTCTTAGGCTCATGGTACAGAAGAAGGGTTAAACTACCACCAGGGTCATAAAACTATCCCTGAAAATGCCTCACAACCCCTACGAAAGCCTTGTCAAATGGGTGTTTTTGAGAATAAGGTGGTATCGTCAAACGCTTCCACCCCTTACATGATATATTTCCAAAGGGCAAAAAGGAGGTCAATAGGATTCTAATAAGTGTTTTCTTAGGTCCACGGTACAGAAGAAGGGTCAGACTACCACCAGGGTCATAAAACTACCCCTGGAAATGCCTCAAAACCCCTACGAAAGCCTTGTCAAATGGGTGTTTTTGAGAATAAGGTGGTATCGTCAAACGCTTCCACCCCTTACATGATATATTTCCAAAGGGCAAAAAGGAGGTCAATAGGATTCTAATAAGTGTTTTCTTAGGTCCACGGTACAGAAGAAGGGTCAGACTACCACCAGGGTCATAAAGCTACCCCTGGAAATGCCTCAAAGCCCCTACGAAAGCCTTGTCAAATGAGTGTTTTTTGCTAGGGTGGTATTGTTAGACGGCTCCGCCCCTTACATCAACTATTTTCAAAGGCCAAAAAGTATACCAATAGGGTTCTTATAAGTGTTTTCCTAGGTTCATGGTACAGAAGAAGGGTTAAACTACCACCAGGGTCATAAATGTACCCCTGGAAATGCCGCAAAGCTCCTACGAAAGCCTTGTCAAATATGTATTCTTGGGGGACGAAATGTTTCAAGAATAGGACCCCCGCAGCGTCGGGCGTGGGGTCAGAGGTGCGGGGACCCACTTATCATTGTTTGTGCTCGTGCGGCGACAGTGTTTTATGGCGGGGAGTTTAAAGTGGACATAAATATTCTTACTGACACTATATTTCTCCTGACGTTGCAAGTACAGTAGAAAGGAGTAGGGGCTAAAAAAGGCGCGGCTGGTTGTTCTCGCCCGATAGAGGAAGGGAAAGCGAAACAAATGATTAGACTTATACGGAAAGCAGTGATTAGAGTGAGGAATATAAATGCTAACAGTATATTTCTTCACGCTAGAGTATAGACAGGCGTAATGGCTAAGGAAGGAGTGGCCTGCTGTCCCTGCCTATAAAAGAACGGAAAGTCGAAACAAAGGATTAAGACGAAGACGGAAAGTACTGATTAGGGTAAGGAATATAAATGCTAACTCTATATTTCTTTACGCTACAGTAGACAAGCGTAGGGTTAAGGAAGGAGCGGCTTGTTGTCCCCGTCAGATAGAGGAAGGGAAAACGAAGCAAATGATTAAGACGAAGACGGAAAGTACTGATTAGGGTAAGGAATATAAATACTAACACTATTTCTTCTGGCGCTGGAGTGAACAGTTGTAAGGGTTAAAAAAAGGTGAGGCTGGTTGTCCCTATCTATAAAAGAACGGAAAGTCGAGACAAATGATTAAGACGAAGACGGAAAGTACTGATTAGGTTAACGAATATAAATACTAACACTATATTTCTTCTGACACTAGAGAAGAGGAGCGGCTGCCTGTCGGTGCCCGAAAAAGGAACGGGAAGTCGAAACGATGATTTAAACGAAGACGAAGAGGAGTGATTAGAGCAAGGAATATAAATAGTTAAGCTTGCACTGTGTTTCTCTGTACATTTAAATAGACAAGCATGAGAGATAAAGAAGGACGACGAAGATAAAAAGTACGGTACTGATTAGCGAAAGAAATATAAACGGTTATGCTTATAGACTTGAAGACGAGGAGGAGAGATTAAAGCAAAGAATATAAATAGTTAAGCTTGCACTGTGTTTCTCTGTACATATAAATACACAAGCGTGATAGATAAGGAAGGACGAAGACGAAGATGATGACGAAAACCATTGATCAACGAAAGGAATATATATAGTTATGCTTGTAGACTTGAAGACGAAGAGGAGAGATTACAGTAAAGAATTTAAATAGCTTTGGTCACACTTTGTCTCTCTGTACATTTAAATAGACAAACGTTAGAGATAAAGAGGACAAAGACGAAGACGAAAAGCAGTGGTTAGGTCAAGGAATATATATTGTTATGCTTATCGCTATATTTCTCCTTACGCTAGAGTGGACAGGTCGAATGGCTCAAGAATGATTACTTGCTGTTGCCGCCTCATAAAGAAACTGAAAACGAAAACAAATGATGAGACGAAGACAAAGAATAGTGATTAGTGACAGGAATATATATAATTATCCTTACAATATGCTTTTCTTTACACCTTGATAGACAGACGAGATAACTAGACAAGAATTACCTCCTATTGCCGCCTCATTTAGGAGAGACAAACCAAAACAAATGAATAGACGAAGATATAGAACTTTGTGAAAGGAATATATATAATTATGCCTACAATATGTTTTTCTTTACACCTTAATAGCCAGACGAGATAACTAGACAAGAATTACCTCCTATTGCCGCCTCATTTAGGAAAGACAAACCAAAACAAATGAATAGACGAAGGTATAGAACAGTGATTAGTGGAAGGAATATATATAATTATCCTTACAATATGCTTTTCTCTACACCTCGATAGGTAGACGAGATAACTAGACAAGAATTACCTCCTATTGCCGCCTCATTTAGGAAAGACAAACCAAACTAAATGATGAAATGAAGACAAAAAAACCAGCAATTAGTAAAAGTAATATATATAATTATGCCTACAATATGCTTTCCTTTACACCTTAAAATAGACAAACGAGATATCTAGAAAAGAATTACCTGTTGTCGCCGCCTAATTTAGGAAAGACAAAACAAAAAAAATGATGAGTCGAAGATATAAAGGAGTGGTTAGCGCAATGAACATAAATAGGTTTGCTTACAATATATATCTCCTTACACTCAGGCGAGACTTATGAAGAAGAAATACCTGCCGTTGCCGCCTCGTTTAGGACAGACAAACCAAAACACAATTAGGAGAAGACGAGAGGATGCGATACAGGGAGTTCATATAGAGATACATAAATATTTACACTGTGGATGGTAGCGACAGTCATATGGTGGTGATGGTGGTGGTGGTGAAGCGAATGGAGATGAGTGGTGATTTGGCTCCTGGTGGTGGTGATGGTGATGATTGTGGTGATGGTGGTGGTGATGGTGGTGTTGAAGTGAATGGAGATGGGTGGTGATTTGGCTCCTGGTGGTGATGATGGTAATGATAGTGGTGATGGTGGTGGTGGTGGTGAAGCGAATGGAGACGGGTGGTGATTTGGCTCCTGGTGGTGATGATGGTGATGATGATTGTGGTGATGGTGGTGTTGAAGCGAATGGAGATGGATGGTGATTTAGGTCCTGGTGGTGGTGATGATGGTGATGATAGTGGTGATGGTGGTGTTGAAGCGAATGGAGATGGGTGGTGATTTGGGTCCTGGTGGTGGTGATGATGATGATGATTGTGGTGATGGTGGTGTTGAAGCGAATGGAGATGGGTGGTGATTTGGCTCCTGGTGGTGGTGATGATGGTGATGATTGCGGTGATGGTGGTGTTGAAGCGAATGGAGATGGGTGGTGATTTGGCTCCTGGTGGTGGTGATGGTGATGATGGTGGTGATGGTGGTGGTGACTGTTTTTTTTCAAGGTAAAGGAAACAGCTCAAGGGCAACGCACACACAAAAAATAAAATAAAATGATAAATACAAAAAAAATGAACACAAGATTAAATAAATAAATAAACAAAATAAAATAAAACAATACAATTAACTCTCTATGCAGGAGTTAATCAGTATCTCCATTCTTTCATCCCTATACTGTCCAAATCCAATATGCAAGACTTAATAAGCATCTCCATTCTTTCATCCCTATACTGTCCAAATCCCATATGCAAGAGTTAATCAGCGTCTCCATTCTTTCATCCCTATACTGTCCAAATCCCATATGCAAGAGTTAACCAGCATCTTCATTCTTTCATCCCTATACTGTCCAAATCCCATATGCAAGAGTTAACCAGCATCTTCGTTCTTTCTTCCCTATACTGTCCAAATCCCATATGCAAGAGTTAACCAGCATCTCCATTCTTTCTTCCCTATACGGTCCAAATCCTATATGCAAGAGTTAACCAGTATCTTATCCCTATACTGTCCAAATCCCATATGTAAGAGTTAACCAGCATCTTCATTCTTTCATCCCTATACTGTCCAAATCCCATATGCAAGAGTTAACCAGCATCTCCATTCTTTCTTCCCTATACTGTCCAAATCCCATATGCAAGAGTTAACCAGTATCTTATCCCTATACTGTCCAAATCCCATATGTAAGAGTTAACCAGCATCTTCATTCTTTCATCCCTATACTGTCCAAATCCCATATGCAAGAGTTAATAAGCATCTTTATTCTTTCTTCCCTATACTGTCCAAATCCCATATGCAAGAGTTAACCAGTATCTTATCCCTATACTGTCCAAATCCCATATGTAAGAGTTAACCAGCATCTTCATTCTTCCCTATACTGTCCAAATCCCATATGCAAGAGTTAACCAGTATCTTATCCCTATACTGTCCAAATCCCATATGCAAGAGTTAACCAGTATCTTATCCCTATACTGTCCAAATCCCATATGTAAGAGTTAACCAGCATCTTCATTCTTCCCTATACTGTCCAAATCCCATATGCAAGAGTTAACCAGCATCTTCATTCTTTCATCCCTATACTGTTCAAATCCCATATGCAAGACATAATAAGCATCTCCATTCTTTCATCCCTATACTGTCCAAATCCCATATGCAAGAGTTTATTAGCATCTCCATTCTTTCTTCCCTATACTGTCCAAATCCCATATGCAAGAGTTAACCAGCATCTTCATTCTTTCTTCCCTATACTGTCCAAATCCCATATGCAAGAGTTAACCAGCATCTTCGTTCTTTCTTCCCTATACTGTCCAAATCCCATATGCAAGAGTTAACCAGCATCTCCATTCTTTCATCCCTATACTGTCCAAATCCCATATGCAAGAGTTAACCAGCATCTCCATTCTTTCTTCCCTATACTGTCCAAATCCCATATGCAAGAGTTAACCAGCATCTTCATTCTTCCCTATACTGTCCAAATCCCATATGCAAGAGTTAACCAGCACCTTCATTCTTTCATCCCTATACTGTCCAAATCCCATATGCAAGAGTTAACCAGCATCTTCATTCTTCCCTATACTGTCCAAATCCCATATGCAAGAGTTAACCAGCATCTTCATTCTTTCATCCCTATACTGTCCAAATCCCTTATGCAAGAGTTAATAAGCATCTTCATTCTTTCATCCCTATACTGTCCAAATCCCATATGCAAGAGTTAACCAGCATCTTCATTCTTTCTTCCCTATACTGTCCAAATCCCATATGCAAGAGTTAACCAGCATCTTCATTCTTTCATCCCTATACTGTCCAAATCCCTTATGCAAGAGTTAATAAGCATCTTCATTCTTTCATCCCTATACTGTCCAAATCCCTTATGCAAGAGTTAACCAGCATCTTCATTCTTTCATCCCTATACTGTCCAAATCCCATATGCAAGAGTTAACCAGCATCTTCATTCTTTCATCCCTATACTGTCCAAATCCCATATACAAGAGTTAACCAGCATCTTCATTCTTTCATCCCTATACTGTCCAAATCCCTTATGCAAGAGTTAATAAGCATCTTCATTCTTTCATCCCTATACTGTCCAAATCCCTTATGCAAGAGTTAACCAGCATCTTCATTCTTTCATCCCTATACTGTCCAAATCCCATATACAAGAGTTAACCAGCATCTTCATTCTTTCATCCCTATACTGTCCAAATCCCTTATGCAAGAGTTAATAAGCATCTTCATTCTTTCATCCCTATACTGTCCAAATCCCTTATGCAAGAGTTCATAAGCATCTTTATTCTTTCTTCCCTATACTGTCCAAATCCCATATGCAAGAGTTAACCAGCATCTTATCCCTATACTGTCCAAATCCCATATGCAAGAGTTAATAAGCATCTCCATTCTTTCATCCCTATACTGTCCAAATCCCATATGCAAGAGTTAACCAGCATCTTATCCCTATACTGTCCAAATCCCATATGCAAGAGTTAATAAGCATCTCCATTCTTTCATCCCTATACTGTCCAAATCCCATATGCAAGAGTTAACCAGCATCTTATCCCTATACTGTCCAAATCCCATATGCAAGAGTTAATAAGCATCTCCACTCTTTCATCCCTATACTGTCCAAGTCCCATATGCAAGAGTTAACCAGCATCTTATCCCTATACTGTCCAAATCCCATATGCAAGAGTTAATAAGCATCTCCACTCTTTCATCCCTATACTGTCCAAGTCCCATATGCAAGAGTTAACCAGCATCTTCATTCTTTCACGTTAGCACTGGTCAGGGAGATGGAAGGAAGAGTGAGGCGAGACGAGGGGGATTATAGGAGGAGGAACTGATTTCAACAGCATCCATATCCTTCCCTTCCTCTCTGTCTTTTCTCCCTTCTGTTCTAATTGCTTCGATCGTTCATTCTCTTCCCTCCCTCAGTCTCTCATTTTTCTTCTCTTATGCTCTTCATTTCAATTTCCCTCCCTCACTCCCTACCATCCTTCCTCTCTTTCCTCCTCTAATATTTCTCCCTCTCTTTCTTTTCTCTTTTCTCTTCCAACTTTGTTTTTTTTTTATTTCCCTCCCTCCCTCCCTACCATCCTTCCTCTCTTTCCTCCTCTACTATTTTTTCCCTCTCTTCTCTTTTCTCTTTCAACTTTCTTATTTTCTTCATCTCCTTTCCTCCCTCCCTCTCTCCCTTTTCTCCTTTCCCTTCTAATTCTCTCCTTTTTTCTTTTCCCTCTCTTCCTCTATCTCTTCTTTCTTCTCTGCTGATTCACTTCCTGCCTTCATTTCTTTTCTTCTTTCTCTTTTATATCTCTTCATTTTCCTCCCTTCCTCTCTGTCTCTCACTCTCTCTTCTCTCGTCTCCTCTAAAACACTTCACTTTTTTTCCCGTCTTCATTTCCCTCGCTCCTTCCCTCCCTGTTTCTCACTCTCTTCTCTTCTCCTTTAATATACTTTTTTTTTCCGTCTTCATTTCCCTCGCTCCCTCCCTCATCCTTGCTCTCCATTTGGCTAAGGAGAGATGCGTTTTGCCCCAATGATCTACATAATCCACTAATTTAATATGGAGATGAGGAGAGGAATATTCCGCGGGAGTGTTGATTGTGGGTAATATTTTCCCGACGAAAGTGTTAGGCGGGGGGGAGGGGGGGAGAGGGGGAGAGTCTTCGCGTCCCCCCCCCCCTCCTGCAAGACTTACTAGGGCAGCCCGGCACTTCACGAGGGGACGAAGCGTTTATCTGGAGTTTTGAGTTTTTGGTGGGTTCCCTTCAGCCCTATTTTCGTCCCCTGTTTTCTTCTTAATGTAGTTTTTTTCTGTTTTCGATCTGGCATTCACCGTTTTTTCTTGCAATCCTCCGTTCGCAATCCTTCTTTTTCTTTCCTTTTATTTCTTCGTTGTTGTTGTTGTTCTCTTTTATCCTTGTTCTAGTCCCTGTTTTCTTCTTAATGTAGTTTTTTTTTCAGCTAAGCAATCACTGTTTTTTTCTTGCAATCCTCCGCTCGAATCCCTTCCTTTTCTATCCCTTTTATTTCTTCGTTGTTGTTGTTCTCTTTTATCTTCGTTCTTGTCCTTGTTTTCTTCTTAATGTATTTTTTTTCTGTTTTCAGCCAAGCAATCACTGTTTTTTCGTTCCCTTTTCGCTACCCTTCTTTTTTTCTTCTATCCTTCAGCTTCTTCGTCGTCGTTACTGTTCTCTTTTATCTTCGTTCTCGTCCTTGTTTTCTTCTTCTTGTAGTTTTTTTTCTCTGTTTTCGGTCAGACTTACATTTTTTTTTTTTGCTGCCTTCTCGCTACTCTTCTTCTTCCTTTCTCTTCCTTCTTCTTCGTCGTTTCTGTTCCCTTTATCTATGTCCTCTTTCTCATTCTCGCTTCTTCTGTTTTCTCCTCGTCCTCTTCCTTGCTCTCTAAGTCAGCCATGCTCTCTTTTTCTCGGTTCCTTCTCTCAACTCTTCTTTTTCCTCTCCTTCTGCTTCTTCTTCGCCGTCGTTCGCTTTATCTTCGGGTTCTTCCTCTTCCTTGTTCTAGTTTTTCTTCTCCTCCTCGTCTTCGTCCTTGCTCTCTAAGTCAGCCATGCTCTCTTTTTCTCGGTTCCTTCTCTCAACTCTTCTTTTTCCTCTCCTTCTGCTTCTTCTTCGCTGTCGTTCGCTTTATCTTCGGCTTCTTCCTCTTCCTTGTTCTAGTTTTTCTTCTCCTCGTCTTCGTCCTTGCTCTCAAAGTCAGCCATGTTCTCTTTTTCTCGGTTCCTTCTTCTCCCAATCCTTTTTCCTCTCTTTCTGCTTCTTCGTTGCTGTCGTTCCCTTCATCTTCGGCTTCTTCCTCTTCCTCGTTCTAGTTTTTCTTCTCTTCCTCGTCTTCGTTTTTGCTCTCTAAGTCAGCCATGTTCTCTTTTTCTCCGTTCGTTCTTTTCTCCACCATTCCTTTCCCCGTTCTTCTGCTTCTTCTTCTTCGTCCTTGTACAGTCGTTTATCGTTCTTCCTGTTGCCTGTCTTTCCATGTTTCCGTGTGTCCAGGCTTCCTCCTCCTCGCTCCCCCTTCGTTCTTTTATCCTCGTTCTCGTTTGGAAGTGTCGTGAAACTTCTTCTCTATTAATCTTTGCCGCATTTTTCACCTCGGCGTCAGTGGTCCCCCCGCCGCCGCCAGGGACCGCGCGGGTGTTAACAGACGAGGGTGCTTCCAGAGACGGACGAGGGGCATTTAACAGCGTCTCCGGGCAACATTTACGGCCTCCTCGATATTACGCGATAAAGAAAAGTCTGTAGTTTTTTCCCCGATGAGACAAAACTCACCGCTCCGTGCGACGTGAATTATTTTGGACGCTTTGTCTCCGGGAAATTAACGGCGCCACTCGATAATGATTAATAGGTAATGCGTCGCCCGGTAATTTAATAATGCATCACTCAGTGGGATAATGAGGTAGTACATATAATTACTGCCATTATGGACCTGTTTGCCGCGCCGGGGGGAGGGTTGGGGGTTGGAAGGAGGGCGCGTGGGGGGGGAGGGGGGGGATACTGAGGGGCACACAGCAGCTGACCCCTCAAGGACGTCTCTGAGGGGCGCGGCGCGGTGACTGCCCTGCCAAATGGGGCCAATAACCCCCCCCCACCCCCCCTACCCCCCCTTGACATCCTTCCCACTCACCTCAAAAAAGAAAAAGCAACCGGCTGACAATCTTTTCTCTTTTCTCTTTATACATCTCCCTCTGTCTTTCTCCCTCTCTCTCTCTTTTCAATTCCATTTTTTTTTGTTTTCTCTCTCTCTCTCTCTCTCTCTCTCTCTCTCTCTCTCTCTCTCTCTCTCTCTCTCTCTCTCTCTCTCTCTCTCTCTCTCTCTCTCTCTCTCTCTCTCTCTCTCTCTCTCTCTCTCTCTCTCTCTCTCTCTCTCTCTCTCTCTCTCTCTCTCTCTCTCCTAATCCTTTTTTTTCATTTCCCTCCCTCTCTCTCTTTTTCTTTCACTTTGTAATGCTTTCCTTATCCATTCCCCCCCCCCCCCAAAAAAAAAAAAAGTGGCCCACCCCCTAGAGAAAAATAAAATAAAATGTGTTACTTTAAATTAGATTCCAGATAAGAATGTTACATAAAAATCCTTGAGAATCGATGTTGTTGAAGTATATAGTTCTGTTTCGAGGTGAACGATGTTATATAAAAAAAGTTCATAGACAATGGTACAAAAAGTGGTGCATAAAATCAATGGTATATGAACAGTGGTGCAAAGATCAGTGGTACATTAACAGTGGTACACAAAATCAATGGACATCACAATGGTACTTAAAATTCTTTGTAAAACTTGATTGAACGACGAAAAATTAGCGTACCTCGGAAATTAAGTGCGAATATACGAAACGGCATCTTTTAACTATACAATTTCAGCTACATTCCAAAAAACAATATCAAGAAAATTACGTTATAAATGAAACCCAAATAAATAAAATCCCCCCAAATAAATCTTTTCAAACAAATTGCTTCAGAAATGACACCAAATAATAAAACCGAATCTCCTTGAAGTAGAGATCTTCCTTTTCCTCCAAGCGCTGGGCCTATATTGTCAAACAGCTTTCGTGGGAGTCTGGGTAATTTCCAGGGGTAGTTTAGTGACCCTGGTGGTAGTATGATCCTTCTTCTGTACGATAAACGTGAAAAAACCCTCATGGAGACCGGTTTAATCTCCTTTTAGGCCTTTAGGAATAGTTGATGCAAAGAATGGAAGCGCCAGAGATTATCGTCCCTGGCTTTTTCCTCCCACGTTGATCTAATTGCCAATGCCAGACGAGAGACAGACACAGAGGCGGACGCGAGTGTTTTGTGCGTTCGTGGGCGTCACTCTCAAAGGAACTAATTGAAAGAGACATTAGCAGATTCAATTATCGAAATCGAGACCGTCTCTGAATACTGTCCTTGTGAATATGTCTGGGCGGGGGAGGAGAGGAGGAGGAGGAGGAAGTGGGGAGGAGATGAGGAAGAGGGTGGTAGGGGGAAGAAGAGGGGGAGGAGAGAGAGAAGAGGGAAAGACAAGAGGGAGGAGGAGGAGAGAAAGGGGAGGAGGAGGAGAGGGAGGTTAGGAAGGAGAGCGGGGTGGGGAGGAAGGAGAAAGAGGAGGAGGAGGAAGAGGAGAGGAGAGGAAGGGAGGATTATTAGCTAAGTCAATGCTTCGTGTATCTCAATGAAGTGGACGAAGGCAAAACTATTCCGGCAGATCCCACTTAATGATCTCTCCATAAAAAAAAATATATAAAAAAAACTTCCATTCACTCCTACGCCGAATTTAATTAAGGACTTTTTCATTCATTCCCTTTTACTCTTAATTTTTCTTATTCATTCGCTAAAGTTTCAAGTCGCTCATTTTTGCGCTTCATGTTCTCAACCATTCAATAACGCTTTTCTCAATTATTAGCTTTTACTTTATTTAAATTTCCATACTCGTTCATTAAGGACTTTTCACTTCTTCATTTTTCCGCTAATTATCCATTCATTAGTACCTTTTCCATTTATTCACTTCTATATTCATTTTAGTCATTCACTCATTAAGGACTGTCTCATATACTCACTTTGACTATTAATTTCACTCATTCATTAACTTCATTTATTCATTTTCATTCCTCATTTTCTTATTCATTCATTAAAACTTCATTATTAACTTTTACTCTTCATTTTACCCATTCACTCATTAAGGACAGTCATCCACTCACTTTGACTATTAATTTCACTCATTCATTAACTTCATTTATTCATTTTCAGTCCTCATTCTCTTCTTCATTCATTAAGACTTTATTATTAACTTTTACTCTCTTCATTTTACTCATTCACTCATTAAGGACTATCATCTATTCACTTTTTCTCTCCTCATTTCACTTATTCACTAACCAGTTTTTTGTTCGTTTATATCTACAAGGCATGAACACCCTCACCAAGTACCTGTTTCGTGGTCAGCAGGTGTTCTTGGGACACCCACGCACCCTCCCTCCCCCTCTGCCCTCGCCACCCCTCGCCACACCCAGCCACACCCTCGCCCCCCGCTGGCTAATTGTACGTCGGCATTTCCCAGGACGCCATCACCTCCCTCGCCTCTCCCTCGCTATTATCTCCCTGGTTCCTCATCACTCCCTCCCCCACCGCCTCCATTCAGTGCTACATCACATATTATTTCAGCCCCCGTCCTCTCCCTTCTGTCTCTTCTAGTATCCCCTTCCCGGCGCCTTCAACTACCTCTCGCTGACCTCCATAACCTCTTCCCACCCATCTACAGCTCCACCATCTCCACTTATTGCTACGTCATATATTTTAGCCCTCTTCCCAAGGAGTTGTGACCTCGTTGTCGCGGTGTGTTGTGTGTGAGTGGTCTCAGTCCTACCCAAAGATCGGTACTATATGAGCTCTGTGCTCTTCTGTAGGGGAAAGGCTGGTTGTCTCGAGAGAGGCCCGCAGCAGACCAAGAGGTGAATTACACACACACACACACACACACACACACACACACACACACACACACACACACACACACACACACACACACATACATATAAACACACTCCATTCACCAAAACATAATTACTTAACTCGTTTAGGCCCCCCCCCCAAAAAAAAAAAAAAAAAAACCGTTGGGCGTAGATATTTTTAACTTTTTAATGTAAGTAATTAGGGTTTGAGCGACAGTGACCCGCTATTAACCGAATCACGTGGGCGCCGTTATTAGTTTTGTCCCTTTTTCCTTTTCATATATACTTTTTTGGGGTCACTGTTCAATATTTAGATTCAGAATATACTCCTATTTTTTTTTTTTTTTTGCTGTCGAAATAGTGGTGTTGGTGGTGGTGGTAGTGGTTATAGTAGTAGTAGTAGTAGTAATAGTAGTAGTAGTAGTAGTAGTAGTAATAGTAATAGTAGTAGTAGTAGTAGTAGTAGTAGTTATTTTTCCATCTGTGTGTTGTTGAACTTTTATATTGCGTTTATAAAAAAGAGCAACATTACTTTTATTTTTTTGTGTGAATTTTCTTTAACAAACCAACAATATAAAGGTCACTGATAGCAGCTTGTACGATCAATCCTAAGATGAAGAACTTAATTTTTTTTCTTACACTCGGAAAATCAAAATCGTCAAGGAAAGAAAAGGAAAGGAAAGGAAAGGAAATGGGAAGAGGTGGGAAGGAAAGGGAAGGAACGGGACGGGACGGGATGGGATGGGATGGGACGGAACGGGACGGGAAGGAAAAAGAAGAAAAAAAAACACTAAAAAAACACAACACCAAAAATTGAACACTAAACACTTAAAAACACTAAATCACTATGCAAATGTCCATCATCTTAAAGAGCAAGAGAGAGAGAAAAAAAAAACCCACCTTACCTTACACTTTTCACGCTGGCTAAGGAGGCGGATCGTTCTTAGGACAGAGTATTATGCAAATGTCGCCTCATGACCATCAGACTCGCTCCCGACGCCGCGAAACTCAGAATGATTTAAGGGCAGCGAAAAGTCAGATTGCTTCCACACCCGAGCCCAAGTTAAGCTCTGCCGCGGGTTACGAGGGGCCCCCATGATGATATTGCCCCCTGTAGCCCTGTAGCCCCACCCCAGCCTGCTTCTCTTTCTTCCTCTCTTCTATCTCTCCTCTGCCAGTTCTTACGCTTCTTCTTAACTCCTCTTCGTCACACTCCAGCTCGCTTTTCCCTCTTCTCCTTCTCCTTTATTTCCTCTTCTCAGCTCTTCTCCCTCCCATTCCATTTCGCTTCTCCCCTTCATCTTCTTTCTCCCTCTCTCATCTTGGTTTCTCTTCTAAGCTCCTCTCCATCTCACTCTAACTCGCTTTTCTCCCTCTTTCTTCTTCTCCTCTACCTCTCCTCAACTCATTCTCACTCTTCTTAGTTTACCTGCCTCTCCCATCTTTACTCTTCTTCCTATTTCCACTCTTCTCCTCAGCTCTTCTCTCCTTCCCCATCCCGTGTTCTCTCCTCTTTATTCTCACTCTTCTCCTCAGCTCACCTCCCTCACCTCGTCTCCTCCCATTCTCTCTCCTCTTCTTCTCTCCCTCCCTCACCAACCCGTCCTCCGCTTTCTCGACTCCCAAAGTTTCATCACACTCTCGAAAGTTGGTAATGTATTTTCGTGAAGTCTTGGGTGTGTGTGTGGAAGATTGGTGTGTGGTAATTGCACTTTATCTATCTATATATCTATTTATCCATCTATCTATCTATTCTTCTTCGCACACACACACTCACACAATCGCTTTCCATAATAGGTTCGCCGGGGTGAAATTAGGATTCAGTGCCGTGGTCCAGGCCAGGTATTGAAGGTAGGCGAATCGAAGCGGCCGGCAGCTGTGACTGATTGGTGATTCATCTGCGTGCTCGTTCTCTGCCAGACTCCGCCGGGGGAAAAAAAAATTGTGGTGGGCTTAATCGTGCTTAGAAAATTATGCTTGTGTGTGTGTCTGTGGGTGCGTCTGTATGTGTGTGCGTGTGTGTGTGTGTTCTTCTGCGTACATTAGAGACTCAAAAATGTTCTTATAGACTGAATTACTAAACTTTTTTTAATGATGTTTTGGGATGATTTTCGGAACGTAGTCAAGTCTGGTGTTTCCTTACCGTAGAGTTTAAGTTGAAGGTTACCTGTTGATGAGACTCAGGTCGGCCTAGCGTACAGGTGTGTTAATTGGGCAAGGTGGGAAAGTGCCGTGAAGGACCTAATGAGGGATATAGATAGACAGATAGATAGGTAGATAGATAGATAGATAGATAGATAGAGGGGAAGAGAAGAAGAAAAAGATTGGAGAAAGAGAAAAAGAAAATTAGAGAAAGAGAAAAAAAGAAAAGAAAGAAAAAAGGAAAAAGGGAAAATGAGGAAAAGAGAAAGAAAGGGACAGAGGAGGAAAGAGAGGGACAGAGAAAAAAGAGAAGAGAAAAAGAGAAGATAAAGAGAAAAAAAGAACGAAGAAAAGAGAAAAATAAAAAGAAATATAGAAAAAAGAAAGAGAAAAGAGAAAACAAAGAGAGTGAAAGAGAGAGAAAGAGACAGAGAGGAAGAAAAAGAAAGAGAGAGAAAGAGAAAAAGAGAAAGAAAAAGAAAGAGAAAGGAAAAGAAAGAGAGAAATAGACAGAGAGAAAGAGACAAAAGAGAAAGAAAAAGAAAGAGAAAGGAAAAGAAAGAGAGAAATAGACAGAGAAAGAGACAAAAGAGAAAGAAAAAGAAAGAGAAAGAGAGAAAGAAAAAGAGAGAGAAATAGACAGAGAAAGAGACAAAAGAGAAAGAAAAAGAAAGAGAAAGAGAGAGAAATAAAAAAAAAGAATTATCCTCAGTCTACAAAAATCGGTGAATGAAATAACGAACGACAAAAGTTATAATCCGCAACATCATTTCTCCGACTTTTATTTTAATCATATACATCACCGCTATTGACAAAGCCCACCGGAAGCACATATTTTTCACGCCAGTTGTTTTGTTTTTAATACGATAATGATTAAATGAATTTCTATCGACAAAAGGTTCCTGTTACATGTGTGGGCGACCATGCGTGACTCTGTCTATCCATTTGTCTATCTATCTGTCTATCTATCTATCTATCTACCTATCTGTCTGTCTGTCTGTCTGTCTGTCTGTCTGTCTGTCTGTTTCTAGACCACATATTTATACCCTAACACTTTTATATTATCACTACTACATCTACTACTTCTACTACTACTACTACTACTACTACCTCTGCTTCTCCTCCTCTTCTTGTTCCTGTTCTTTTTTTTCCTCCTCCTCCTTTTCCTCTACTTTTTCCCTCTTCCTCTTCATTTTTCCTCCTCTTCCTCCTCCTTTTCCTCCTCTATTCTTTCTCCTACTATTCCTCTAAATTTTTCCCTCCTACTCCTCCTCTTCCTCTTCTTTTTCCCTCCTACTTCTCCTCCACTTCGCATACGCAAACAAAACAATATTCCTCAACACCCACATCAATAAACAAACACTAAAGGGAATCCCAGCACATCTATTATCGCCCCCCACAAGCGTAACAGTCGAGGAATCTTTCTAGTATCGAATTGATTTCCATATGATCATCCTGGCACATGCTGGAACGGACGATTCATTATGGCGGGATATGCGAACTGATGCTAATTATTCCCCATCTCGTCTCCTCGTTCCATTCTTATATTATAGGGCCGCTTTCAGTCACTTCGTTTTTGATCGTTACCAATGGGGTAGTGGCGGCTGCAGAGGAAACGAGAGGTGTTGAGAGTGTGTGGTAAGGTGTGGGGCAAAGCTAACCCGCAGCCGCCTCTACCCCATCAGCCAGTTTTACGTGGAAATACTATAGGGGCAATAACAGCCATTGGTGACGATCAAAACAAACAAAACGACTGTGAAAGCGGCCCTTAATCTTCTCCTTAACCTCTCCTCTTCCTCCCCCATCCTCGTCTCCTCATTCCATACTCTCTCTTCTCCTCTCCTTCTCTTCCCCTCCTCACCGATCACACTCGCTGGCAACGTTTCATAACACGAGTATAATATATTAGTGAGAATCTTTTATCACATTCGCAGGAAGAGGAGAGAGAGAGAGAGTGAGTGAGTGAGTGAGTGAGTGAGTGAGTGAGTGAGTGAGTGTGTGTGTGTGTGTGTGTGTGTGTGTGTGTGTGTGTGTGTGTGTGTGTGTGTGTGTGTGTGTGTGTGTGTGTGTGTGTGTGTGTGTGTGTGTGTGTGTGTGTGTGTGTGTGTGTGTGTGTGTGTGTGTGTGTGTGTGTGTCTGTGTCTGTGTCTGTGTCTGTGTCTGTGTCTGTGTCTGTGTCTGTGTCTGTGAGTGAGTGAGTGAGTGAGTGAGTGAGTGAGTGAGTGAGTGAGTGAGTGTGTGTGTGTGTGTGTGTGTGTGATTGAGATTGAGATTGAGATTTGACTGGCCTGGAGTGGACTGGGATTGGCCGGATTGAAATGTTTTGTCCTTGGTTTTTAGTATTTCTCTGTATTTAGGTCACCAAGCTGAACAAACAACCACACCAAAACAGGCAGGTAGGCAGGTACTTAAATAGATAGTTAATAGCTTGTCAGACAGCTAGGAAGAGTTAGCTGGTTAGATATTCAGTTAGATAGTTACTTAGTTTTTTTTTCAGTATTTTGTTTTTTTTATCATATTTTGTGCTGATCCTGTTTTTTGTTTTGTTTATTATATGTTCCTTCTCTTTAGTCGTCTGTTTTACGATTCATTTATTTGTTATTTCGCTCGTATTAAATAGATGAATGAGTGGAAATGTCCGGAGGGGGAAGCGTTCAAAAGGGAATATGTTAAGGGGGGAGTGTCCGGCACCCACTACTACTACTACTACTACTACTACTACTACTACTACTTCTATTACTTTTACTACCACTACCACTGTACTTCTATACTACTACTACTACTACCACTACTGCTACTACTACTACTATTACTAAACTATTTGCTACATGGTAAGGCCAACATTTGATATCGTTTGTCTTATGTAAAATCTGAAGCGGTCTTCGTAGCCACGCATGAAGGCAGGGCCGTACACCTCACAGTCCATCGGGGACCCTCCACTAATACCCGAGGGGTCCCCCGTTAAATGTAAATGTTCGTGGGTCTTGTAAGCGGGAAAAAGCTTCATAAAACTGCATGTATTCATCTAAAACAGTATATTCCAAAATAGAGCATAAAATTTAGTAAGTTTTTCAACTCGGTCAAACATGTGCCCATTTGGTTAACTATAAAGGAATAGATAAAATATTCTTAATTCTTTTGAATGGCAACTATTCGCAAATAAATCTTGATAAGTAAGAAAATATAATGCACTCTTAGCCGTGGGTCGTTAGATCAATATAGATTTGTTAAACATGCAGGCAGGAATTGGTTTGCTAATAGAATGGTAGACGAATGGAAGAGACTTGGCAGTCGTGCATGTGGTGAATTTCACTGTGATAGGCACACTATTATTAATAGGTAAGGTAAATTCATTAATAGGATAATAGTTTTATTGTAAAGGTTTTCATTGATAAGATAAGAAATACAGCTGGAGCTCCTCCCCTGAAGGTGTAATAAGAGCGACGGTCACTGAAGGGTCTCGCTCCCCGGGAGTGTGGCTCACGATGTGGCTCGCGCCTGCGCCGGGGGTCACTGGTGAGTGTGTTACCAGGCTGCTTAGTGAAGCAAGACAATGTACACAACGACAGCACAGATGGCCGTGACGTCCAGGAAGGCATCATCCTCATCAGACCAGTCATCACTGGTTATAATTATCAATTCGAGGGCATCCCATGAATCCTCATCCTCATCAGACCAGTCATCACTGGTTATAATTATCAATTCGAGGGCATCCCATGAATCATCATCCTCATCGGTGATGGCGGCCACCGATTCGGCGGATGCCCATGGATCATCACCCTCATCAGACCAGTCATTACTGGTTATCAATTCGAGGGCATCCCATGGATCATCATCCTCATCAGACCAGTCATTACTGGTTATCAATTCGAGGGCATCCCATGGATCATCACCCTCATCAGACCAGTCATTACTGGTTATCAATTCGAGGGCATCCCATGGATCCTCATCCTCATCAGACCAGTCATTACTGGTTATCAATTCGAGGGCATCCCATGGATCATCATCCTCATCAGACCAGTCATTACTGGTTATCAATTCGAGGCATCCCATGGATCATCATCCTCATCAGACCAGTCATTACTGGTTATCAATTCGAGGGCATCCCATGGATCATCATCCTCATCAGACCAGTCATTACTGGTTATCAATTCGAGGGCATCCCATGGATCATCATCCTCATCAGACCAGTCATTACTGGTTATCAATTCGAGGGCATCCCATGGATCATCATCCTCATCAGACCAGTCATCACTGGTTATCAATTCGAGGGCATCCCATGGATCATCAGCCTCATCAGACCAGTCATTACTGGTTATCAATTCGAGGGCATCCCATGGATCATCATCCTCATCGGTGATGGCGGTCACCGATTCGGCGGATGCCCATGGAACATCACCCTCATCATCACGGATCATTGCTTCAAAGAGTGCCCATGTATCATCACCCTCATCAGACGAGTCATCACGAGTCGTCACTTCAAGGAGTGCCCATGGAACATCACCCTCATCATCACGGATCATTGCTTCAAAGAGTGCCCATGTATCATCACCCTCATCAGACGAGTCATCACGGGTCGTCACTTCAAGGAGTGCCCATGGAACATCACCCTCATCATCACGGATCATTGCTTCAAAGAGTGCCCATGTATCATCACCCTCATCAGACGAGTCATCACGGGTCGTCACTTCAAGGAGTGCCCATGGAACATCACCCTCATCATCACGGATCATTGCTTCAAAGAGTGCCCATGTATCATCACCCTCATCAGACGAGTCATCACGAGTCGTCACTTCAAGGAGTGCCCATGGAACATCACCCTCACCATCACGGATCATTGCTTCAAAGAGTGCCCATGTATCATCACCCTCATCAGACGAGTCATCACGGGTCGTCACTTCAAAGAGTGCCCATGGAACATCACCCTCATCATCACGGGTCATTGCTTCAAAGAGTGCCCATGTATCATCACCCTCATCAGACGAGTCATCACGGGTCGTCACTTCAAGGAGTGCCCATGGAACATCACCCTCATCATCACGGATCATTGCTTCAAAGGCTGCCCATGAATCATCAGTCTCGACCATAGCAACAGAGGTCACCAAGTCTGGGGCTGCCCATGAATCATCAGCCTCCACGGACCAGTCATCATGGGTCGTCACTTCAAAGGCTGCCCATGCATCAGCCTCATCGGTCCTGGCCACCCCGTCAGTGGCCGCACGCGGTGCAGGGCTCACCGCCCGGACGGGCTCGCCACACCGCCTCCCGTTGCACCGGAGGCTGGTGAAGGCGGGCCCGTCGTCACAGAAGAGAGAAGTGGAGGCCGCTGATGTTGTCCAGCAGCCAGGCCAGCGGCATGGAAGAGGTGAAGACTGGCTTCCTAAGCGAGGCGCATTGGACCCTGACGGCCGCGTTGCCGTCTTTCTTGCACAGCTTCGCCAAGGGCACACGCACCTCAGCCTCGGCGTGGCAGCCTTGAATCCCTGCGACGCAAGACCAGCCTTCCACGGGGAGCTTGACGGAGGCGACCGTACGCCTCCTCTTCAGGCAGCAGGTGGAGTCCTTGCACGAGAGCTTGATGGAGTCCACCAGGGAGGAGCCTCGCTCCAGGGTTACCCACACGTTCAATTTCATTCGAGATGCAGAGTTTCTCATCGTTGTTTCGATGTGATATAAAAAAATTATCCGAATATTGAGGAAATCGGTGTTCGGTAATAAAAGGAGGTGCTATGTCCATGAAGACCGACTGGCCTCCAGCAAATTCTTTCTGCTATAATCTTGTCGGCTAAGTAGTGCAGTTCGCGCGTCGGATGGCGGGTGACAGGGCTGTTGCTAAACTATAAAGGAGTAGATAAAATATTCTTAATTCTTTTGAATGGCAACTATTCGCAAATAAATCTTGATAAGTAAGAAAAAATAACCTTGCTTAACTTTTATTTCATGCACAATGCGTGGATAACATGCCTTGGCTTCTTCATACATTAGTTATTTCCCAGAGTGTCGCGTAGGAACTCTTTCCCTCCATATCTGTTCCCTTTATCCCGTGTCCGTCCATTGCGATTTCTTAATTTTAGCTGCCTTTCTGCCTACTACACCCCTGGAGTGTTGCTAATGAGACCAGAGGACATCCAATACCTACTTGCTCTATTATTGTTGTTATTATTACTATTATCATCATCATCGTATATAGTAGTAGTATTACAACTCGTATTAACCTATGCCTCCATGTTGTACTCAGTCTTTCATCGCTAAATACAAAGTTCTCATTTACTACTCAACGGCAGGTTTTATAGTTTTCACCTTCTTTGAATTCCACATATGGTACTTTACACCCAATGACTTTTTTGCTTTGCACATCTGCGTCATATTATTACTAACAGTGGACATCAGATTGTTGGATCATTATTAAGGTAAATATGAGATATATGGATAATTTTTAGAGGTGTTCATCATCTAGTAAAGTGGTTCGTGGAAAGTTGATATCATAGGAATAAGGTCTGGAAACACGTAGTTGGAACTTGGAGCATGGGCGGAGTATGGGCGTTGTGCTGAGTTTTTCCGTGGCTATGGTCTAAGAGTCTAGAGGAACTGTCAGAGGGAAATCAAGAGTGAGCTCGGGAGGCAGCATGAGCCAATAATAGATGGCGTCACTATAAACACTTGCCTGCGCCACGGTGGGCTCTAACCGACCACCAGGCCCCCAAAGAAAGCCTACCGGCACCATAGGCCAAGATGTAAAAAAAAAAAAAAATAAAGATAGTAGCAGTAGGAGTAGTAGTAGTAGTAGTAGTAGTAGTAGTAGTTTTCTTGTACTGTATTCCAATGTATTTAAGAAGGTGTAATGTACAATATGACCGTAACTGGTGAGTGAAGGAACGCGTGCCGTAAAAAGGGTTGCCCTTAATGATTTTATCTTGTCTGCCTTCCCTGATTAGTCATTTTTCTTTTTTCTACATTAAACAAAAAGGTTTTGCTAAATGTTTTTTTCCCTGATATTTGGAAATTTATGTTCAGTGTTTATTTATTGATATTTTTCTGTGTTTGGTTTATGGTTTTTGTTTTGTGGTCAGCTTTTGTTCATTTGCTTCCCTTTCAGTCGCGTTTTAATTCTGATATTTTGACGCGTTTCCATTTGCGGGAATATAAAAGATTCTGGCACTCGCTCTCCCTTTAGTATATGCACTCCTCTTGTTTCTTCCTCTGACCCTCACACCCTCTCCTCTCCTCTCCTCTCCTCTCCTCTCCTCTCCTCTCTTTTACTGTGTTTTCTTTCACCTTGAGATCCGTCTGAGCAGTCCTCCCTCCTTCACGCCTCGTCCTGCTCTTTTCTTAGAGAGAGAGAGAGAGAGAGAGAGAGAGAGAGAGAGAGAGAGAGAGAGAGAGAGAGAGAGAGAGAGAGAGAGAGAGAGAGAGAGAGAGAGAGAGAGAGAGAGAGAGAGAGAGAGAGAGAGAGAGAGAGAGAGAGAGAGAGAGAGAGAGAGAGATAGAGAGAGAGAGAGAGAGAGAGAGAGAGATAGAGAGAGAGAGAGAGAGAGAGAGATTTACATAGATTTACATAGAAAATCAGACCACACAGACCCCATGGTCCAGACTTGGTGGTCTGTCCTTAAACCTAAGTGATATTACATTAATCAGAAGACTCCAAAACGTTGCATTTCTACTCTAGTTGATATTAAGTTGAAGGAAGTGACGGTCGAGCTTATTTTTGAAGGAGTCAATCGTGTTAAACTGGACCACTGATGATGGGAGCTTATTCCATTCTCGCACTACAACGTTGGTGAAGAAAAATTTGGTGCAGTCTGAATTTACTTGTCTACATCTGAGTTTTACGCCGTTGTTCCTCGTGCGCAAAGTGTCATCGATCATAAACAATGTTGATCTGTCTACATTCGTGAAACCATTAAGTATTTTAAAATATTCGATCAGTTTTCCTCGGAGGCGACGTTTCTCAAGAGAGAACATGTTAAGGGTAGAAAGCCTTTCTTCGTAGGATTTGTTGCGCAAGGAAGGGATAATTTTCGTTGCCCGACGCTGAACACCTTCTAATTTAGCAATATCCTTTGCATGGTGGGGAGACCAAAACTGTACCGCATATTCCAAGTGGGGTCTGACTAAACTGTTGTAGAGCGGGAGTATTACATCTTTATTCTTAAATAAAAAGTTTCTTTTAATGAAGCCCAACATTCTGTTCGCTTTATTTGCTGCATCGATGCATTGCTGTGAGAATTTGAGGTTTGACGCGATTTTGACCCCCAAGTCCTTGACGCATTGAACGCTTTTGAGTTTAACGCCGCGCATTTCGTAATCAAACTTCTTATTCCTCGTTCCAACTTGAAGGACCTGGCACTTGTTTACGTTAAAGGGCATCTCCCATCTATCCGACCAAGCTGAAATTTTGTCCAAATCCTCTTGGAGGCTTTGCCTGTCTTCGTCAGTGAGAACCGAGTTACCAATCTTTGTGTCGTCTGCAAATTTACTAATGCGGTTATTGAGTCCAACATCCACGTCGTTGATGTAAATAATGAAGAGCACTGGGCCAAGAACCGAGCCCTGAGGGACGCCACTAGTGACCGGCGCCCACTCTGAGTTAAATCCGTCAATCACTACTCTTTGTTGTCTGTTGCTCAACCAATTCGCGATCCATTGGTTTACCTGACCGTCAATACCTATTTGCTTTAATTTGTAAAGTAATTTATGATGCGGGACTTTATCAAACGCTTTCTGGAAATCAAGATAGACTACGTCCAGTGATTTGGTTACGTCATAAACAGTGAAGAGGTCGTTATAAAAGGTTAATAGATTTGATAGGCAGGATCTTTTGTTTCGGAAGCCATGTTGTGAGTCCCCAATTAATGAGTGGCTTTCAAGGTAACTCACAATTTTGTCTCTAATTATGCCCTCAAGTAGCTTACCTACAACCGAAGTTAGACTAATGGGCCTGTAATTACCTGGTACTTTTTTGTCTCCTTTCTTAAAAATCGGAGTCACGTTAGCCTTTTTCCAATCTGAAGGGACAATGCCTTGTCGCAAGGGCATATTGAATACGGTTGTGAGGGAGGAGAGTATTTCGCTCTTTGTTTCTTTCAGCAGAGTTGGATATACTTTATCAGGTCAAGGACTTTTATTTGTTTTAAGTGATTTGAGGGATTTAAGGACTTCATCGGGTTTTATTTCAAAGTTAGACAATGCATGATCAGGATTTACATTAGTACTGGTGTTGGTGGTGGTGGTGGGAGGACTGTTATTATTAAACACCGAGGAAAAGTAATTATTTAATAGGTTTGCAACGTGTTGGCTGTCAGTCACTAGTGCACCGTCACTGTTTGTTAAAGGTCCAGTTCCACTTCTGATCGCCTTCCTGTTGTTTATATAACTGAAAAAGGATTTCGGATTATTTTACAGTTGGCTGCAGTATTTTCTTCATATCTACGCTTTGCCTGACATACTAATCTTTTACTCGTCGCCTTGCATCATTGTAAAGTCTAATGTTTTCGGGCGTGCTTTGGTCTTTCTTTAACCTGTAAGACAATTTTCTCTCCTTGACTGAGTGTTTAATTTCGCTATTAAACCAAGGTGGACTTTATTAGTGTTAATTCGCTTCTCGCACAAGGGGACAAATGTGTCCTGCTGAGTGAGTAAGTGATTTTTAAAGTTTAGCCAGGCGTCCTCTGCATTGCCGTCATCTGATAGTTGCATATCTATTAGTTTTCGTCGGATTTCTACGAAGTTGGCTCTTTTGAAATTGGGCACCTTAACTTTATTTTCAGTCACCGATGTTTGAGCTCTAATGTCAACGCGCACTAGTTTATGATCGCAGGAACCGAGGTGTTCTCCTACCGTGACATTACTGACTAGGTTATCTTGGGTCGCTATAACGAGGTCAAGTATGTTATTTTGTCGAGTTGGTTCAGAAACCATTTGGCTTAGATAATTTTCCTCTAGAAATTCGATCATTCTATGGGACTCACCTTCTGTACCCGACAGTGTCGCCCAGTCGATATGGGGGAGGTTAAAGTCTCCTAGTATCAGTGAGTCGCTGTTATTAAGTGACTGCCTTAAGACGCTGTACATTTCAAGATCGCCATCAAGTGATTGCCCCGGAGGCCTGTAAGTGACAGATATATTTAAATTGGCTTTTGCAATGTTTACTCGCACGCACAAATGTTCAACGTTACTGTTTCTTGGTGTTTTGTCAGTAGGTTGCTAGTAGTTTTTGACAAAAAGGGCGACACCACCCTCTACGGTTTACGATCATTGTTGAAGAATCTGTAGCCATCTATGTTGTATTCGGAACTTAAATCAATATTAGTGGTGTCGATAAATGTTTCGGTTATAGCAATTACGTCAAAGTTTTCTGTCAGAGCAAGACATCGCAGTTCATCAAATTTGTTTCTTAGGCTACGCGCATTGAAACTAAGGACTCTTAGGTTATCTTGAAGCTTGGTAATAGAGGTACTGGAGGGTTCAATGTTACGAGTCTGTTGCGGTGTATGGTGTCTATTTACACGGGCGGGATGGAAGGACGTGGCTGAGAGTCGTTTTTTTGTTGTTCGGGCGTTACGTACGGCGTTGTTGAGGAGCCTTCCAAATCTGGCTGCCCCGATGGGGGACAGGTGTATGCCGTCCCTTTGGAAAAGTCTACTCTGGCCGTAGAAATCGTTCCAGGCGTTAAAGAATTCGACGTCAAGCTCTCCGCAGAGAGTCTGCAGGCGGTTGTTGAGGCTGAAGGCCTTACTGTAGAAGTCGCCCTCATCCCATGTCCGTGGTAGAATTCCTGAAATCATAATATTAGGGGATTTAGACTTATACTGCTGGATGAGCCTACGGTACTTGTCCAGCAGTTCCTCAGACCGGGTCGTGGTGACGTCGTTTGTACCTGTGTGGAGAACAAAGAGTGAGTCATTAGAGGCCACAGCGGAGACCTCGTCCAGTGCAGCTGTGATGTCGTCAACACCAGCTCCAGGATAACAGTAGTTACGCCTACGACGGGGGACTCTGCCACAGAATTCAACCACCTGATGGCGAATCATAGAGTCACCGACCAAGAAGGTGCTCTGTTCCTCGTCCTCCTCCTCCAGTATGGCAAATCTGTTGTAGCAATGAGTAGGATAAATGGCTCTAGGGGGGAGGGAGAGAGAGAGAGAGAGAGAGAGAGAGAGAGAGAGAGAGAGAGAGAGAGAGAGAGAGAGAGAGAGAGAGAGAGAGAGAGAGAGAGAGAGAGAGAGAGAGAGAGAGAGAGAGAGAGAGAGAGAGAGAGAGAATTTACATAGATTTACATAGATTTACATAGAAAATCAGACCATACAGACCCCATGGTCCAGACTTGGTGGTCTGTCCTTAAACCTAAGTGATTTTACATTAATCAGAAGACTCCAAAACGTTGCATTTCTACTCTAGTTGATATTAAGTTGAAGGAAGTGACGGTCGAGCTTATTTTTAAAGGAGTCAATCGTGTTACACTGGACCACTGATGGTGGAAGATTATTCCATTCTCGCACTACAACGTTGGTGAAGAAAAATTTGGTGCAGTCTGAATTTACTTGTCTACATCTGAGTTTTACGCCATTGTTCCTCGTGCGCAAAGTGTCATCGATCATAAACAATGTTGATCTGTCTACATTCGTGAAACCATTAAGTATTTTAAAACATTCGATCAGTTTTCCTTAATAAGAGAGAGAGAGAGAGAGAGAGAGAGAGAGAGAGAGAGAGAGAGAGAGAGAGAGAGAGAGAGAGATTTACATAGATTTACATAGAAAATCACACCACACAGCAGACCCCATGGTCCAGACTTGGTGGTCTGTCCTTAAACCTAAGTGATTTTACATTAATCAGAAGACTCCAAAACGTTGCATTTCTACTCTAGTTGATATTAAGTTGAAGGGGAGAGAGAGAGAGAGAGAGAGAGAGAGAGAGAGAGAGAGAGAGAGAGAGAGAGAGAGAGAGAGAGAGAGAGAGAGAGAGAGAGAGAGAGAGAGAGAGAGAGAGAGAGAGAGAGAGAGAGAGAGAGAGAGAGAGAATTTACATAGATTTACATATATTTACATAGAAAATCAGACCATACAGACCCCATGGTCCAGACTTGGTGGTCTGTCCTTAAACCTAAGTGATTTTACATTAATCAGAAGACTCCAAAACGTTGCATTTCTACTCTAGTTGATATTAAGTTGAAGGAAGTGACGGTCGAGCTTATTTTTGAAAGAGTCAATCGTGTTACACTGGACCACTGATGGTGGAAGCTTATTCCATTCTCGCACTACAACGTTGGTGAAGAAAAATTTGGTGCAGTCTGAATTTACTTGTCTACATCTGAGTTTTACGCCATTGTTCCTCGTGCGCAAAGTGTCATCGATCATAAACAATGTTGATCTGTCTACATTCGTGAAACCATTAAGTATTTTAAAACATTCGATCAGTTTTCCTTAATAAGAGAGAGAGAGAGAGAGAGAGAGAGAGAGAGAGAGAGAGAGAGAGAGAGAGAGAGAGAGAGAGAGAGAGAGAGAGAGAGAGAGAGAGAGAGAGAGAGAGAGAGAGAGAGAGAGAGAGAGAGATTTACATAGATTTACATAGAAAATCAGACCACACAGCAGACCCCATGGTCCAGACTTGGTGGTCTGTCCTTAAACCTAAATGATTTTACATTAATCAGAAGTCTCCAAAACGTTGCATTTCTACTCTAGTTGATATTAAGTTGAAGGAAGTGAGAGAGAGAGAGAGAGAGAGAGAGAGAGAGAGATTGAGAGATTGAGAGATTGAGAGATTGAGATTTGACTGGCCTGGCCTGGACTGGACTGGGATTGGCCGGATTGAAATGTTTTGTCCTTGGTTTTTAGTATTTCTCTGTATTTAGGTCACCAAGCTGAACAAACAACCACACCAAAACAGGCAGGTAGGCAGGTACTTAAATAGATAGTTAATAGCTTGTCAGACAGCTAGGAAGAGTTAGCTGGTTAGATATTCAGTTAGATAGTTACTTAGTTTTTTTTCAGTATTTTGTGTTTTTTTTCATATTTCGTTGTGTTGATCCTGTTTTTTGTTTATTATATGTTCCTTCTCTTTAGTCGTCTGTTTTACGATTCATTTATTTGTTATTTCGCTCGTATTAAATAGATGAATGAGTGGAAATGTCCGGAGGGGGAAGCGTTCAAAAGGGAATATGTTAAGGGGGGAGTGTCCGGCACTCACTACTACTACTACTACTACTACTACTACTACTTCTATTACTTTTACTACCACTACCACTGTACTACTATACTGCTACTACTAGGTACTACTACCACTACTGCTACTACTACTACTATTACTAAACTATTTGCTACATGGTAAGGCCAACATTTGATATCGTTTGTCTTATGTAAAATCTGAAGCGGTCACAGTCCATCGGGGACCCTCCACTAATACCCGAGGGGTCCCCCGTTAAATGTAAATGTTCGTGGGTCTTGTAAGCGGGAAAAAGCTTCATAAAACTGCATGTATTCATCTAAAACAGTATATTCCAAAATAGAGCATAAAATTTAGTAAGTTTTTCAACTCGGTCAAACATGTGCCCATTTGGTTAACTATAAAGGAATAGATAAAATATTCTTAATTCTTTTGAATGGCAACTATTCGCAAATAAATCTTGATAAGTAAGAAAATATAATGCACTCTTAGCCGTGGGTCGTTAGATCAATATAGATTTGTTAAACATGCAGGCAGGAATTGGTTTGCTAATAGAATGGTAGACGAATGGAAGAGACTTGGCAGTCGTGCATGTGGTGAATTTCACTGTGATAGGCACACTATTATTAATAGGTAAGGTAAATTCATTAATAGGATAATAGTTTTATTGTAAAGGTTTTCATTGATAAGATAAGAAATACAGCTGGAGCTCCTCCCCTGAAGGTGTAATAAGAGCGACGGTCACTGAAGGGTCTCGCTCCCCGGGAGTGTGGCTCACGATGTGGCTCGCGCCTGCGCCGGGGGTCACTGGTGAGTGTGTTACCAGGCTGCTTAGTGAAGCAAGACAATGTACGCAACGACAGCACAGATGGCCGTGACGTCCAGGAAGGCATCATCCTCATCAGTTATAATTATCAATTCGAGGGCATCCCATGAATCATCATCCTCATCAGACCAGTCATCACTGGTTATAATTATCAATTCGAGGGCATCCCATGAATCCTCATCCTCATCAGACCAGTCATCACTGGTTATAATTATCAATTCGAGGGCATCCCATGAATCATCATCCTCATCAGACCAGTCATCACTGGTTATAATTATCAATTCGAGGGCATCCCATGAATCATCATCCTCATCGGTGATGGCGGCCACCGATTCGGCGGATGCCCATGGATCATCATCCTCATCAGACCAGTCATCACTGGTTATCAATTCGAGGGCATCCCATGGATCATCATCCTCATCAGACCAGTCATTACTGGTTATCAATTCGAGGGCATCCCATGGATCATCATCCTCATCAGACCAGTCATTACTGGTTATCAATTCGAGGGCATCCCATGGATCCTCATCCTCATCAGACCAGTCATTACTGGTTATCAATTCGAGGGCATCCCATGGATCCTCATCCTCATCAGACCAGTCATTACTGGTTATCAATTCGAGGGCATCCCATGGATCATCATCCTCATCAGACCAGTCATTACTGGTTATCAATTCGAGGGCATCCCATGGATCATCATCCTCATCAGACCAGTCATTACTGGTTATCAATTCGAGGGCATCCCATGGATCATCACCCTCATCAGACCAGTCATTACTGGTTATCAATTCGAGGGCATCCCATGGATCATCATCCTCATCAGACCAGTCATTACTGGTTATCAATTCGAGGGCATCCCATGGATCATCATCCTCATCAGACCAGTCATCACTGGTTATCAATTCGAGGGCATCCCATGGATCATCCTCATCAGACCAGTCATTACTGGTTATCAATTCGAGGGCATCCCATGGATCATCATCCTCATCAGACCAGTCATTACTGGTTATCAATTCGAGGGCATCCCATGGATCCTCATCCTCATCAGACCAGTCATTACTGGTTATCAATTCGAGGGCATCCCATGGATCCTCATCCTCATCAGACCAGTCATTACTGGTTATCAATTCGAGGGCATCCCATGGATCATCATCCTCATCAGACCAGTCATTACTGGTTATCAATTCGAGGGCATCCCATGGATCATCATCCTCATCAGACCAGTCATCACTGGTTATCAATTCGAGGGCATCCCATGGATCATCATCCTCATCGGTGATGGCGGCCACCGATTCGGCGGATGCCCATGGATCATCATCCTCATCAGACCAGTCATTACTGGTTATCAATTCGAGGGCATCCCATGGATCATCATCCTCATCGGTGATGGCGGTCACCGATTCGGCGGATGCCCATGGATCATCATCCTCATCAGACCAGTCATCACTGGTTATCAATTCGAGGGCATCCCATGGATCATCATCCTCATCAGACCAGTCATCACTGGCTATCAATTCGAGGGCATCCCATGGATCATCATCCTCATCAGACCAGTCATCACTGGTTATCAATTCGAGGGCATCCCATGGATCATCAGCCTCATCAGACCAGTCATCACTGGTTATCAATTCGAGGGCATCCCATGGATCATCATCCTCATCGGTGATGGCGGTCACCGATTCGGCGGATGCCCATGTATCATCACCCTCATCAGACGAGTCATCACGGGTCGTCACTTCAAGGAGTGCCCATGGAACATCACCCTCATCATCACGGATCATTGCTTCAAAGAGTGCCCATGTATCATCACCCTCATCAGACGAGTCATCACGGGTCGTCACTTCAAGGAGTGCCCATGGAACATCACCCTCATCATCACGGATCATTGCTTCAAAGAGTGCCCATGTATCATCACCCTCATCAGACGAGTCATCACGGGTCGTCACTTCAAGGAGTGCCCATGGAACATCACCCTCATCATCACGGGTCATTGCTTCAAAGAGTGCCCATGTATCATCACCCTCATCAGACGAGTCATCACGGGTCGTCACTTCAAGGAGTGCCCATGGAACATCACCCTCATCATCACGGGTCATTGCTTCAAAGGCTGCCCATGAATCATCAGTCTCGACCATAGCAACAGAGGTCACCAAGTCTGGGGCTGCCCATGAATCATCAGCCTCCACGGACCAGTCATCATGGGTCGTCACTTCAAAGGCTGCCCATGCATCAGCCTCATCGGTCCTGGCCACCCCGTCAGTGGCCGCACGCGGTGCAGGGCTCACCGCCCGGACGGGCTCGCCACACCGCCTCCCGTTGCACCGGAGGCTGGTGAAGGCGGGTCCGTCGTCACAGAAGAGAGAGAAGTGGAGGCCGCTGATGTTGTCCAGCAGCCAGGCCAGCGGCATGGAAGAGGTGAAGACTGGCTTCCTAAGCGAGGCGCATTGGACCCTGACGGCCGCGTTGCCGTCTTTCTTGCACAGCTTCGCCAAGGGCACACGCACCTCAGCCTCGGCGTGGCAGCCTTGAATCCCTGCGACGCAAGACCAGCCTTCCACGGGGAGCTTGACGGAGGCGACCGTACGCCTCCTCTTCAGGCAGCAGGTGGAGTCCTTGCACGAGAGCTTGATGGAGTCCACCAGGGAGGAGCCTCGCTCCAGGGTTACCCACACGTTCAATTTCATTCGAGATGCAGAGTTTCTCATCGTTGTTTCGATGTGATATAAAAAAATTATCCGAATATTGAGGAAATCGGTGTTCGGTAATAAAAGGAGGTGCTATGTCCATGAAGACCGACTGGCCTCCAGCAAATTCTTTCTGCTATAATCTTGCCCAGTCGGCTAAGTAGTGCAGTTCGCGCGTCGGATGGCGGGTGACAGGGCTGTTGCTAAACTATAAAGGAGTAGATAAAATATTCTTAATTCTTTTGAATGGCAACTATTCGCAAATAAATCTTGATAAGTAAGAAAAAATAACCTTGCTTAACTTTTATTTCATGCACAATGCGTGGATAACATGCCTTGGGTTCTTCATACATTAGTTATTTCCCAGTGTGTCGCGTAGGAACTCTTTCCCTCCATATCTGTTCCCCTTATCCCGTGTCCGTCCATTGCGATTTCTTAATTTTAGTTGCCTTTCTGCCTACTACACCCCTGGAGTGTTGCTAATGAGACCAGAGGACATCCAATACCTACTTGCTCTATTATTGTTGTTATTATTACTATTATCATCATCATCGTATATAGTAGTAGTATTACAACTCGTATTAACCTATGCCTCCATGTTGTACTCAGTCTTTCATCGCTAAATACAAAGTTCTCATTTATTACTCAACGGCAGGTTTTATAGTTTTCACCTTCTTTGAATTCCACATGGTACTTTACACCTAATTACTTTTTTTTGCTTTGCATATCTGCGTCATATTATTACTAACAGTGGACATCAGATTGTTGGATCATTATTACGGTAAATATGAGATATATGGATAATTTTTAGAGGTGTTCATCATCCAGTAAAGTGGTTCGTGGAAAGTTGATATCATAGGAATAAGGTCTGGAAACACGTAGTTGGAACTTGGAGTATGGGCGTTGTGCTGAGTTTTTCCGTGGCTATGGTCTAAGAGTCTACAGGAACTGTCAGAGGGAAATCAAGAGTGAGCTCGGGAGGCAGCATGAGCCAAGAATAGATGGCGTCACTATAAACACTTGCCTGCGCCACGGTGGGCTCGAGCCGACCACCAGGCCCCCAAAGAAAGCCTACCGGCACCATAGGCCAAGATGTAAAATAAATAAATAAATAAAGATAGTAGCAGTAGGAGTAGTAGTAGTAGTAGTAGTAGTAGTAGTAGTAGTAGTAGTTTTCTTGTACTGTATTCCAATGTATTTAAGAAGGTGTAATGTACAATATGACCGTAACTGGTGAGTGAAGGAACGCGTGCCGTAAAAAGGGTTGCCCTTAATGATTTTATCTTGTCTGCCTTCCCTGATTAGTCATTTTTCTTTTTTCTACATTAAACAAAAAGGTTTTGCTAAATGTTTTTTTCCCTGATATTTGGAAATTTATGTTCAGTGTTTATTTATTGATATTTTTCTGTGTTTGGTTTATGGTTTTTGTTTTGTGGTCAGCTTTTGTTCATTTGCTTCCCTTTCAGTCGCGTTTTAATTCTGATATTTTGACGCGTTTCCATTTGCGGGAATATAAAAGATTCTGGCACTCGCTCTCCCTTTAATATATGCACTCCTCTTGTTTCTTCCTCTGACCCTCACCCTCTCCTCTCCTCTCCTCTCCTCTCCTCTCCTCTCCTCTCTTTTACTGTGTTTTCTTTCACCTTGAGATCCGTCTGAGCAGTCCTCCCTCCTTCACGCCTCGTCCTGCTCTTTTCTGAGAGAGAGAGAGAGAGAGAGAGAGAGAGAGAGAGAGAGAGAGAGAGAGAGAGAGAGAGAGAGAGAGAGAGAGAGAGAGAGAGAGAGAGAGAGAGAATAGAGAGAGAATAGAGAGATAATAGAGAGAGAGAAGATAGAGAATAGAGAGAGAGAATAGAGAGAGAGAGAGAGAAGAGAGAGAGAGGAGAGAAAGAGAGAGAAGAGAGAGAGAGAGAGATGAGAGAGAGAGAGAGAGAGAGAGAGAGAGAGAGAGAGAGAGAGAGAGAGAGAGAGAGAGAGAGAGAGAGAGAGAGAGAGAGAGAGAGAGAGAGAGAGAGAGAGAGAGAGAGAGAGAGAGAGTGTGAGTTAGAATCATATCATATCATCCAGAGCCACACACATTCACACTTTTTAACGGGGTTGCAAATATCATACACTCATTTAAGCTAAAGTAAATTTCTGCATGACTACGTTTTGAGGGATAACTTGTTTAATTGCATCGTTTAACACACTCGTAATATTCCTGCATTGTATAACTTATCTAAATTATCTCTCTATTTGCTTTTATATATATCTACGACTTCACCATGACCTCAACAGTATTCCCGCGTTCATATAACTACAATGATTTCATAACTCACATGTAACTCCTAATTCTCCTGTAGTGTATAACTTATCTCATTTCTCTCTCCTCGCTCAATAAACACCTCACAACTTAAATATTTATGACCTGAAACATTATCGTATTCATATAACTACTGGGGGCTTCGTGGTGCAGTGGTTAGCACATTCAGCTCACAACCTAGAGAGCCCGGGTTCGATTCCCGGGCGGAGTTGAAAAATTTGGGCGGCTTTTCCGATACCCTACGCCCCTGTCCACCCAGCAGTGAATGGGTACCAGGTATTAATCGGGGGTTGTGTCCCGTCTCCTGGGGTCTGTTCCCTTCTCCTATAATTCCTTCCCCTTCTGTCTCCCTCCGGCATATGACCACAGATGTTGCGCCGACTAAACGAAACCCTCCAACTTTCACATAACTACTACTGACTCAACCACCACCACCACCTCCACCACAACTGCTAATAATAATACAGTAACCGCTCATCCTAATACAGTAACCGCTCACCCTAACACCATAGCCGCTCACTTTAAAACAGTAACCGCTCACCCTCCACCGCCATCAAACACGGACGGAGAGCTCTGAATTTCTGCCATTTTCTACGTCTATTGCCTTCAAATCACCTTCAACTTCACAGGTAAGAGACAGCAGGTGACGGAGGAAGGCCTGGTATATAGAGAGGACAGTACCGACGTTAGGAATAGTTGGAAATGCAGTGAAATAGTTGAGTTTGAATTGAGGGCTGGTTTGTTTACATCAGGGCCGGCGCGCGAAGTGGTCATTGGTGCAGACGATAGCAGGCCCCTTAAACGGTAAATAGGGTAGTTATCGATTTGCCCTGCTTTTTGAGTGCCGCCAAATGTCACTACTATATCAAGACGTTGTGTGATATTGTGTACTTACATGAAATAAAGGCAGCCAAGAACTTATAAGTAGCATAGCGAAGGGCATTGTTTGGTCACGTGATCCGTTTATAAGTAATGTGTGTTTGTGTGTGTGTTTGTGTGTGTGTTATGTTGTAGCTTCATGTGAAACGGCAAACGAAAATACAGCTTCTAAAAATAGTGTGTTTGCGTGTGTTTTGCAGATAAATGTCGTTCTACAGATAAATAAAATTAGTTACGAATACATTGTGAAATTTTGCATATTAGTATAAATGTTTAACTGTCGATATCAGCAGGTTGTTCTTACTCTGGATGATGAAATAGTCGAGCTGATATTTTAAACTTGTGGTAGACTCGCTTAAAACTGACGCAAGTGGGCTTGAAGATGACAGCCCCTTTCGTGAACAACCAAAAAGGGGATACTGAAAAAAATATCATAGTCCTCCCTAAAATTCTGGCTGTCATGTCTAGGGTCTACAGTACCGCTGACGAGCTTATGATATTGAGGATGTATATAGTTCGCTAGTGCTGTTTCTGGCCTATAGGAAGAAACTCGGGATATTCATAAGGAAGAAATGATAACTCTTGATAACATCGTGTGCCTTAGCCATCCCTGTAAAATTGCTAAGTCCTCCATTAAGACTTTTAGAATCCTTGTTTATCATCTGACGCATAGGGAAGTACAGTAGCTCTAACAAATAACGAGGAAGATCTTGTTAGTTAGTTAATTAGTTAGTTGGTTAGTTAGTTAGTTAGTTAGTGTCATTCCCAACTGCTACTACTACTACTACTACTACTACTACTACTACTACTACTACTACTACTACTACTACTACTACTACTACAATATTTCAAACGTGTTCATACCTTCCTCACTTGTGTTTCTATTTCCCTATATATTTTCCTTTTCCAATACATCCCTTGCTCCATACGGGCCGCGCAGTCTATCAGGGCGCCGGGGTCATCAGGGTGAGGATCGAGGCACACTAAATCAATATACGTCACGCCAATGGTTAAATTTTCGCAGTATCTCACGCTCGTCTTTTTTTTTTTTGTGTGTGTGTGTGTCGGTCCGGCAGTGTTGATACATAAATTTTCAACGTTGTGTGTGTGTGTGTGTGTGTGTGTGTGTGTGTGTGTGTGTGTGTGTGTGTGTGTGCGAAAAAAAGTTTGCCCAGACCTGCTCGACTGGAAAATGTTGAAGGCTGTGTACATACAGACGCACACGCACACACACTCACGCACACACACATACACACACACACAAAAAAAGAATAAATAAATGAATAAATACAAATAATATAAAATAAAATGCTTGCACTTATTTTGCTTTACTTCGTCCTAATCATCATCTTCGTTCTTGTCCTTTTTTTTTTCTTCTTCCTTCTCCTATTCTTCTTCCTCCTCCTCCTTTTACTTCCCTTCCTTCATCACACACACACACACACACACACACACACACACACACACACACACACACACACACACACACACACACACACACACACACACACACACACACACACACACATTTATTATTATTTAAACATAGATGATTGGTATAAACGCGAATTCTGGGCCGCATAACAACATCAATTAGGTAACTTTTTCCTTGCTTCATGGGGAGTAATACTTTTGATCGGCGCCTACATCACCCCGAGGCGCCGCTTGTTTTGTTTATAAGTTCAAAGTTTCATATTATTATTACTTTTTTTTTTTCTCTCCTCTCTCTCTCTCTCTCTCTCTCTCTCTCTCTCTCTCTCTCTCTCTCTCTCTCTCTCTCTCTCTCTCTCTCTCTCTCTCTCTCTCTCTCTCTCTCTCTCTCTCTCTCTCTCTCTCTCTCTCTCTCTCTCTCTCTCTCTCTCTCTCTCTCTCTCTCTCTCTCTCTCTAAGACCTGCACTTGCCTCCTGGTCTCCTCGCACCTGGATTTTTCTTCTTTTTTTTTTTTTGCTAATTTTGTATCTATTTGTTATACATAATTCACTAACATATAGGCCTACATATTTTTTTTCTCTCATTCGCTGTCTACATACGTTTTATCATATGTGTTCTTTTACGTTTTTCTTTTCTCTCTTCTTTTTTCTCTTTATATCTTTTTTTATTTTCCTTTTCTTCTTTTTCTTACCATCTTATCTTCCTTTTCTTCTTTTCTTTAATCATCTTTTATTTTCCTTCTCTTCTCTTTTCTTCTCTTTTCTGTCTCTCACTCACACACACATTTGCACTCCTTCCATTAATTAGTATGTAAAAATATGAAAATCCAATTATAGCCCCAACATTATATTAGTTTGCTTAATTAATATGTGTAAAATAAGTCTGATAATTCCAGCTAAAACACTCTTTGTCTGTTTTCTTCTCTTGGAGCAGTGCTAGCAGGCTCTTTTGGGTATGTTTGTTTTTGCCTTCTGTTTACTGTAAAAAAAAAAAGCTGAAATTTCAAGTAAGCTATATGCATGAGTAGTGTCTTATCTTCACTATGAAACAACAATGGCTCTTCAAATATCTTCTCAACATGTTTTTTCTCTTCTTCCAGTGCTCTCCAGAACCTGATGGCCCTTTGTCCCCCTCCCTCCGCTGCCCACGACTGGCCATCTAATAATTCGGTCTCACGAGGTTAGTAGCGGCATTCATTTTTAGATAGGTTTGAATGTACCGACGCTCAGTTGTTCACACCGCAAGGGGGGCGGCACCCTCGGGAAATTTGGTCGTATTTTTTTATGCTCGCAGTTAGCGGTCCTCCACGGCTCCACCCTTCAATCAACATGGCCAAAAAGCTATCTATATAGGTGAGTTTTTATTGCTGAAGCCAAAATTACAAAAACTGACCAGATTGTGCATAGTTGAGGTACAATTTAACGATATATAATAGCCGTATGTTTACAAAAGTTAATTTGGTGATATTCTGATCCTATACCCAATCATCAGTGACCCACACAGCCATGGGACTTGGCTTTAACAACGAAATTCCATGTTCCTTTGTAAATCGTTACATTTTTCATCATTCTTACAGATAAACACCCAGGAGTTTATCGCGCTGTCGCCTGCGAATGATTCTTGTGTAGGTCACCCTGTTCTTCATATATGTGAACACCTAACCGCTCTGCTCTGCTTTGCTCTGCCCTGCTCTGCTTGTAGTGTGAACGAACCCTAACTTCCAACGTAAGTACTTCATCCACTTTTCTAATGCAAGATTTGGAATGCTTTCACTCACCTATCTCCTATATCTGTATGCAACTCATTAGCCCTCTTTTGCTTGTTAATTTTTCCTTTATTTAGTTTCTGTTGTTGTTGTTGAGAGCGTTTATATGTATTGGAAACGTATGGAAAATCGAATTAGATTTCTTGGATGCGCAGTTGAGTTTTAAAATACTATGGTTTCGAGTTTTCCAGGATGCATTTTTTTTTTTTCATATACTTGTCTTTGGTTTATGTATTGTCCTCCAACGTGAGCACTCGGTCCCCTTTTCTGATGCAAGAGTTGGGGGAGCTTTCACCAACCTATCTCCTATATTCGTATGCCCCTATTATCTCTCTCTAGTTTTCTGTGTTTTTTGCTTCTCCAGGATGCATTTTTTGTATATACATGTCTCTTTGTTTATGCATTATCCTTACTTTCAATTTGAGTACTCGGTCCCCTTTTCAGATGCAAGAGTTAGGGGTGCTTTCACTAACCTTGCAAGAAGAGCGTATCAAGACCCGAAATTGATCTCTCTTTTGGCTACTCTTTACTGTTATTTATTATGGGAGCGGCGAGTAGCAGGCTTGTTTTTTTGTACGCTTCTTGTTGCCCTTGGGCCGTGTCCTTTGATGTAAAAAAAATGTGTGTACCTCATTGGCCCATATTTGTTTTCCTTGTGTTTTTTACTTTTCCAGGATGCATCTGGTAATATACTTGTTTCTTGTGTATGTATTATCCTTTCTTCTGTTTATTATTTAATGTGTGTTATGTTTAAGTACGAATCGGAACATCGTATATCAAAACGTTTAGAGCTGCAATGTTTTTTCCTCCTTATCCTCAATATATTATAAAACAAACCCGATTCAGTCTTTTCTAATCAGCTTTGTCTTTTCTAATCCTAATCTTTCTCTAATCGTCTGTTGCTTATATATGTAACAAAGTTTTATTATGGCGGATTTTTTTCTTTATTTTCTGTATAGTTAAGAAATTATTCAATCTTCCTTCCTTTTTCGGTCTTTCCCAATCCTAATTCTAATCCTTTCCTAATCCTCTGTTCCTTAATATGCGTCACTGTTTTATCGTTTATTAATATTCTCTTTTTCCTTGCCATTAGTCTTTCCTCCTGTCTCATTTAAGAAACACAAAAACAAATGAAGCATCCTCTTTTATATTCGTCTTCCCAAACTTCAGTAACTTGTGCGCTTCCTCTACGAGTCTTCATTTTCCTTGCATCATCTCAAACTTATTCTCTTATTTACACAAGTTTCCCATCGCAAGAGAGCCAGCCACCTCATTTCACTCCTTCCTCATTCTCTCATCAAACTTGCGCGCTCTGAAAACCTCTGCAATATCTTCCTCGTATACCTCCATTTTTACATTTCTTTTTATCCTGAGTGTGTATTTTGCCCTCAGACGGTTTTGCCTCTCACATGAACTATTTACAAAGGCCACAGCGGAGATTAGTCGGGTTCATGGTGCAGAGGTCTCGTCAAACTATCAATAGGCGTATAAAACTACCCATGGAAACACTCGCAAACTCTAGGAAAGCCTTACCAAATGTGTGTGAGGGCCGTTTTCTCAGAGGCTTTCGGCACTCACAATAACTATTTTCAAAGGTCACAGAAGAGGTTAGTCGGGTTCTCAAGGCTGTTTTTCAATTTCATGGTGCAGAGGCCTTGTCAAACTATCCCTAGGCGTGTAAAACTACCCATGGCTATACCCACAAACTCTATGAAAGCCTTACCAAATGACGTAGGTGTTATAAGCTCTGGAATTAGTCTGGGTTTCCGCTTGGTTTTCACGTTCATGGTTCAAAAGCCTTGTCAAACTATCCCTAGGCGTATAAAACTACCCATGGCTATACCCACAAACTCTATAGGAAAGCCTTACCAAATGTGGGTGTGGGAGCCCCGAAATGTTTGTGGATATGGTCCCAGCCGGCTATTATGTGTTGCTCGTATAATACCGCAGACGAGAGATTGTTCATTTTTTCCTCTCTCGCTGAACTCTGAACACTGCCATCCGATCGGGGTAGGAAATATATAGTGACGATTTTATTTTGCGTTACGAGTGAGCCGTGTGAAGTGAAGGGAACTTTTTATTTATGAGGATACAGAGAGGAGACTGTATGGAGGGGTGAAAAAATGTGTGTGAGAGGGAGGGAGAGGGAGATAAAAGGAGAGAGAGAGAGAGGGAGTTATGGAAGGGGAGGTAGAGAAAACGAGATAGACTGCAGGGAGAGAGGGAGAAAGAGAGAGAGAAAGAGAAAGTGATATAGAGGGAAAGAGAGAAAGAGGAAAAGGAATATAAATGGAAATGGAGGTAGAGGGAAAGGAAGATGAAGGGAAAGCAATAGAGATGAAGGGAGAAAGAGAGGAAAAGGGAGAAGGAAGGAAGAGAGAAGAAGAGAAAAAAAATATGTAGTGGTCTTGTATGATAAAGGGAGATAAAGAGAGGGAGACAGAGGAAGGAGATACATAGGGAGAACGGAAAATACAGGGAGAGGGGAAGAAGAAAGGGAGACAGAGGGAGGAGAGAGACAGGAAAAAGGGAAATAAAAGAAGAGGGGAAGAAGATAGGGAGACAGAGGGAGGAGATAGAGAGGGAAAAAGGGAAATAGAGGGAGATGAAAGAAAGAGAAAGGAAAAAAAGATAAAATAATGTAATGGTCGTGGTGGTGGTGATTCAGACTGTAATGGTGGTGCTAGTAAGCGTGGTGGTGATGGTGATGGTGATGGTGATGGTGGTGGTGGTGGTGATGGTGATGGTGGTAGTGATGGGTGTGAATTCCTTTAGTGTGTGTGTGTGTGGGTGTTTGAGCAACTGGATAAAAACGTTATGAAGTTGAGTTTGTAAATATAATAATGAAAAAAATGCGAATGAAAATATAGTAATAATGAAGAGTAATGAAGATAACATAGAGAGATTATTAATGATGGTAGTGAGTTTGAAGTGTGATGATCTATATAGAAGCGTTACAATTTTGAGTTTGCAAATATAATAACGGAAAAGAATGAAACGTATGTTGAGTAATAATTATAATAAAGAGTAATGAAGATAAGAGAGATTGATAATGGCAGTAGAGGGGATGTGAAGTATGATAACAGAGAAAGGATGCATAACTTTTAATAATGAAGTAAATGTGTATAAACTTTTCACAAATTAGAGGTTAGAATCATCATTAAGAAAATTACGATAGAGTGCAAGAGGAACACTTTGTAGCACATTATAATAAACTAATAACTATTTTTTCTGTGCATATGATTAAGATATTAGCGATGATTATAGGCGATTAGTGAAGGATTTTGTGAGTAACGAAGGTGAACTGAGAGGAATATCGTGGCTCATTAGATTCACCGAGGCGTGCAAGATGGCCGACCACCGATGACTTAGGGTTGGAGTTTCGTTCTGCTGCTTATTATTTTCGTTGTAATATATATATTTTTTATAGATGCGTGAATGGAGGATAATGAAGTAACGAAGTGTACGATAGTGATTCTCTACTACTACTACTACTACTACTACTACTACTACTACTACTACCACTACTACTACTTTATCACATCAAATGACTTATAAACTTAGTCACCATCATCAATTTCATAATTGTTAAAGAGAAAAGCAACATCAAGAATAACAACACTGGTAATATCAGATGCTCTCCGTCCCCCCCCCCCCCCCCGTCGCCTCCGCTCCCCCCTGCGCCCCCCCTCCGCCAGGCAACGAGGCGCCCCAGCTTCCCCCGGCACCAGGCACTCTGTATTTTTCCCGCGGGTGTTTGCCAAGCCCCCGACACGCGGTTCCTCTTGCGGCGTCAAGCAGCAGCGTAAGATAAGCCTAAAGGTCGGGGCCGCACATCGGCTGGGCCTTAACACGGTGTTGGTATCGTTAGCTCGGCCTTTAAAGCCTCGGCGCCCGTCACAGTAGCAGTGGCCGCGGCGGCACGCCACCGGCCAGGCTGCCGGCGTAAGGGCCACAGGTGTTGCGTCGGGACACTCGCCGCCGCTTGCTGCAGGGCGGAGGGAGGTGCGTGGGTCAGGGCCATCCCGGCCCTGATGAGGGGCGCCGCGTCACGGGCCAGGACGCGTCTAGGTTACGTCCTACTTAAGCTTGTATTGTGTTCGCCATTCCAAGACTTAAGTGTTATGATACCTCCCATGACACACCGCTAAAACTGGAGCAGTAGTGTGATACTGCTTGCCTACTTACCGCCATATGTCCGCGCTTATGTGTGTATGTATGTGCATATATATATACATATACATATATATATATATATATATATATATATATATATATATATATATGTATATATATGTATATATATATATATATATACACACACACACACACACACACACACCACACACCACACACCACACACACCTTTGCGTCGTTGTCCGCCTTGCCACCCGAGGGTCAAAAAGAGAAGGCAGCTCAGCCGTTCACCCTCTCTGATGTCACGCTGTCAGGTCAGGAGAGGTGACTTAAAGTCGATAACAAGACAAGTTGCTGACCACCCGGCGCTGGAACACAACCATGCAGTGCTTTGATGCCGTCGCCGCCTCGCCGCCCAGCCGGCACCTCCAGGCTGTGAACTTGGGGCTGCATGTTCACGGCTCTCTGGGCACGGCCCGAGCCTCGCCTCACACCCCCACCCACTCACACACACCCGGGAGGCGGGACGCAGCCCCCGCCTGACACCCGGCACTGATGGGTGGACAGGGGGCACGGATGAAAGGAGACTGCCCACCCATCTCCACTCCGCTGGGAATCAAACCTGGGACCTCTCGTTTGTGAGGTGAGCGTGTAAACGACTGAACTACGAAGCGCCGTGGGTGTGTGCGTGTGCGTGTGTGTGTGTGTGTGTGTGTGTGTGTGTGTGTGTGTGTGTGTGTGTGTGTGTGTGTAATAACTGAAAATCAAGCGAAACACAGGTAACTGACATCAGGCATTGCAGGGGTATTAATTTATAATAGAATTTAATTCAATTTTCAAACACTGTGCTCGGCCTTGACAGCATTGCGATATTAATTGTGTGTGTGGGCGAGAGAGAGAGAGAGAGAGAGAGAGAGAGCGCGAGAGCGAGCGCGAGCGAGCGAGCGAGCGAGCGAGCGAGAGCGGTGTTGAACAATGCATGAAGTGGAAATAAGCAAACAAGAAGAAAAACGTCAGTAGGGAATAGGAGGAAGCATGATAAAGGGAGAGAGGAAGAGAGATGGAGAGAGGCAGATAGAGAGAGGGAGAGGGAGAGAGAAGATCTTCAGTACCACCGTGACTGTGGCCGGGAGAGGGTGGAAGGCCAGTTGCCGGCACACACACACACGTACACACACATACACACGCACATGCTCCTCCACACACACACACACACACACACACACACACACTCCCGCACCTGTCAGCCAGCCACACTTCGCCTTGGACCGCTCGCCTCAACACACGTCCCGCTCCTTCGCCGCCGCTTGCTCGTGCCGCCACCAGCAAAGTTTCGAGTGCTTGTTCTCGTGTCACAGGGATCGTAGTGCGTGTCCCAGTGGATGGTAGTAAGCGAGATAATCCTAATAAGCAACCCATCAGTGCTATCTATCTTCCGTTGTGTCCTTTAGTGAGAGAAACTGAGTATTCGTGAACATCCCTTTGAAAGTGTTGCATCATAGGACTCGGTGACTCGCTCGGAGCCGCGTGTTTCTGGCTGAGATGAGAAGCGTGCGGGCCCAGCGGCTTTCAGTGCCTCGTCAGCGGTGTAGGGTGATGCTGCTCGTGCCCCGGGGAGCGAGTGAGTGAGTCGGGATAGTGTGTGTGAGAGAGAGTGAGAGAGGGGCGAGTTGTAGCCTGCGAGTGAAGCAACGATTCAGTGCTTGTGACATGTGTGAGGCCTGGACACTTGCCGAGAATGGATGTGTCCAGTATCAGCGAGGTGGTGTGTGTCCTCCCTCGCTTCACCGCCGCCGCTGAGAAGAACCAACACTCCCAGGACGAGAGCCTCTCCCTTCAACACCTCCTGATTGTCGCTCGTCTGCTGCCTCACCTAACACGTACCGTCGAGTGAGCACCATGAAGTCCTCACCTCCTCGCCTCTTCTCCCTCGTCCTGCTGCTGCTGCTCTGCCTGTCGGTGAGTGCCTCGCCTGTACCTTTCTTTCCCTGCGTGGTCTGGCGTGCGGCGCGGCGGTAAATGTCGCGGTGGAGACTCGATGTGCACGAAGCGGTGATATGTGTCTCCATTAACGTTCCCTTGCGTTATGACGGGGGCTTGTTAGGCAGCGTCGCGGCACACAAATACGTCGCTAAAAGCCTGGTTTACATGAGTGAGTGAGCGTTGGCAGTCACTTCCACGCGGGGAAAGAGGATCCCGTGAAAATGTTTACAGATGTGGATGGCCATTACTGGGCTGGTGTTTTCCCTCCTCGTGAGCGTTCAGGATTGACACTCTCCCTCCCCTCTCTCTCTTCCCTTACCCCTTACCCCCCCCCCCTCATCTCTCTCTCTCTCTCTCTCTCTCTCTCTCTCTCTCTCTCTCTCTCTCTCTCTCTCAGGTGTTGGTAATTCGAAAGCAAAAGTGAGGTGAGCTTAATTAGACCTGTGAGAAAAAAGTGACAGGTGTGGTGAGGGATAGCAACACACACACACACACACACACACACACACACACACAAGGTCGGGAAGTCTCACTCGCTCATTCGTCATCTCTTGTCAAACTTCTCTCTCTCGTGTGTTTATAACGAATTGAGTCATTGCATTACCTCGCCTGTTCCTGCCTTTATAATTCTCCTTCTGATGTGTTACTGTGGTGCTTCCTAATCGTCTACTACTACTACTACTACTACTACTACTATTACTACCACCACTACTACTGTGTTCTATAAGCCATGCAACTCTTGATATAGGAAAAGACTGCTAGTAACTAAGTCTTATATGTAGTATAGTCTATGAAGCATGCAAGCAAATATACTTAGGTCTGTTATTTCATTTAGTATCAAAAGCTTTAGTAATCCCTCAAGCTCATGGAAAATTACCTTGAACAACGAGTGCGTAATATATGAGACGTAACTATGTGAAGGGTGACTTTTGTTTGTAGTAAATGTCAATAGTTAGGGAGTTCAATGTTAGGTTTAGGTTAGTTCTGGTTATGCTAGTTATCATTATATCTTGGTTTCTTTCCCCTCTTCTTTAAATGTCTATAGTTCAAGAGTTCAAAGTTAGTTCAATGTTCTCTTGTTATACCTTGCTTTTTTTCTCGCTTTTAAATGCCTGTAGTTCAAGAGTTCAAAGTTAGTTCAATGTTCTCTTGTTATACCTTGCTTTTTTTCTCGCTTTTAAATGCCTATAGTTCAAGAGTTCAATGTCAGTTCAATGTTCACCTGTTATACCTTGCTTCTTTTACCTTGTCTTTCAAATGGCTATAGTTCAAGAGTTCAATGTCAGTTCAATGCTCACTAATTACTTAACCTCGCTTTTTTCCCTCTCCTTTTAAATGCCTATAGTTCAAGAGTTCAATGTTAGTTCAATGTTGACTTATGACTTCATCTCGCTTCTTTCCCTCCTCTTTTAAATGCCTGTAGTTCAAAAGTTCAATGTTAGCTCAATGTTCTCTTATTATTAAACTTTTCTTCTTTTCCCTCTTCTTATAAATGCCTGTAGTTCAAAAGTTCAATGCTTGTTCAATGTTCACATATTACTTTACCTCGCTTTTTCCCCTCCTCTTTTAAATGCCTGTAGTTCAAAATTTCAATGTTGGTTCAATGCTCTCTTATTTTACCTGGCTCATTTTCCCTTAGTTCAAGAGTTCAATGTTAGTTTAATGTTCTGTTATTACTATATCTCGCTTTTTTCCCTCTCTTAAATGTCTATAGGTCCTGAGTACAATGTTAATTCAATCTTCTTTTAATATCATATCTCGCTTTTTACCCTCTTTTAAATGTCTATAGGTCCTGAGTACAATGTTAGTTTAATCTTCTTTTAATATCATACCTCTCTTTTTACCCTCTTTTAAATGTCTATAGCTCCTAGTACAATGTTAATTCAATCTTCTTTTAATATGATACCTCGCTTTTTTCCTTCTTTCCTTTCTTTCCTTCTTCTTTCCCGTTATGGAATGAAAAGGAGACGCGTGGGTTAGTAAATTTGAGTTCCTTCTGGGTTAGATAATGTTAGTGCGCCTATATATAAGAGCATAATTCGAGAGGTCTGTGTTTACTTAAATTTCTCATATCATATCTTGCCTTTTTCCCCTCTTTCAATCTCCTTGTGGAAGTCTCTGTGTTCTACTTGCTCTGGAATGGAAAAGAGTCGTGTTGGTTAGTAAATTTTAGTCACGAGAGTTCTGTGTTGGTTTAATTTTCTCCATATTACTCTACCTTGCTTTTTTTCCCCTCTTTCAATCTCCTTGGGGAAGTCTCTGTGTTCTACTTGCTCTGGAATGGAAAAGAGTCGTGTGTGTTAGTAAATTTGAGTCACGAGAGGTCTGTGTTGGTTAAATTTTCTCCATATTACTCTACTTTTTTTCCCTTCTTTCAATCTCCTTGGGGAAGTCCTTGTGTCCGACCCGCTCCGGAATAGGAAGGAGAAATGCGGGTCTAAATATCTGAGTTCCATCCGACCTAGATAATGTTACTGGTCCCATATATAAAGACGTAATTCGAGAGGTCTGTGTTATTTAAATTTCTCTACTTTCTATCTCCTTGAGGAAGTTTCTGTTTCCTACCCGCTCCGGAATGGAAAAGAGACGTATGGGATAGTAAATACGAGTTCCATCCGGGCTAAATAATGTTACTACGCCCTCCCATGCAAAAGACGAGAGAGGAAGGCAGTTATTTCTTCGGGTTTCTTCCGTAGAGTTTGTCGCTTGAGTGCCCGTGTAGGACATTCATAAGTGGGGCGAACCGGTGTCCTTTTGCGCTGTCTTAGGAGTATAAATAGCGGGTTTTGGGTACGCGCAAGGGCTTCAATCTACTGTGTGTGTGTGTGTGTGTGTGTTCGTATCCCCAGCACACACACACACACACACACACACCACACACACGCAGGTCATTCACGACACTCAGCCAAGGAAACCCACGATAAAAGGAGAATATAGCGCGCCGGTGGGAGTCCTGGGCGGAATTTGAGATGGTTTCTGAGCGGGTGAAGGGACGGGGAGGGAGGGCGAAGGGAGGGGAAAGAGAAGGAACGAGGAAGGGCGCAGGGAGGGGGAGGGAGGAAGAGGGCGAAGGGATGGGAATGAGAAGGGGCAAGGTAGGGCGAAGGGAGGGGAAAGAGAAGGGGCGAGGGAGAGTGAGGGAGGAAGGGGGCGAAGGGAGGGTGAAGCGATGGGAGACAGAGGGAGGGGAAAGGGTGAAGGGAAAGGAAAATAGGGGCAGCCAGGAAGCAAACAGTCGCCTCTTAGGAACCTCGAGTATAAGTTTGTGTATGAAAGAATGGAATCAGACCACCACCACCACCACCACCACCACCACCATCACTAAGACATCCCATCTCTACCATAATCTCAACTCCATCATTACTTATACTACTACTACTACTACTACTACTACTACTACTACTACTACTACTACTACTACTACTACTACTACTATGACTACAACCTCTACCACCACCATCCCCACCACAACCACCATCCCCCTACTACTACTACTACTACTACTACTACTTCTATCTCCACATGCACTTTTGAGGCGCCGCCCACGCTGCTCAACCCGCCGGCGACATAATGAAGGCAAGGAATGTAAAGTAGGCATTGCGTCCGTCAATAAAAAGGAGCACACTTGATTCTGATGATAGTTATTAGCGTATATTACAGTTATTACCCGTTGCTTCTTCAGCGAGGGGGGTAAAAGAAGAAGAAGAAGAAGAACCGTCCATGCCAGCAATAACAACGACCCCAATGCTAACACGACCACTGCACTACCTCGTTGCTGCTTCTTCGTTGTCGTCTTTATGGTCGTCCCTTCTCCCGTTTTCTTTGCCCCCCTCAACCCTCCAGTACGGACCTCATGGCAAACACGACCCCTGCAATACTACCACGTTGCTGTTGCTTCTTCTTTGCCTTTGTGGTCGTCCCCTCTGAACCCCTCTTTCCCCTCCCTTTTCCCCCCTCAACCCACCCCAGGGAAATACTTTAACTTTAGGGTCCTTGGTAGGGGACACTGTTTTTTTTTGAGGGGGTGTTCGTCTATAGTTTTGTATATTGTTTGTTAAATCCTTTGCTTGTTAATATTTGCCTTCATTTAACTGTGTATAAAGTTTGTTGAAAGTTGTTGATAAGTTTCTGAAATTTCTTGCCAACGTAAACGCGCGCACACACACACACACACACACGCACACACACACACACTCTCACGCTGAAATGCAAACAAACACCAGGTAGAATATATATCATGCTTGGCAGAGGTCCTAAGCATAGCAAAATCATCATCACCATCATCACCATCTTCATCATCGTCACCAATAGGGAAGCTTATATTAGAGAAGTGAATTATGATACATTGCCAACAGGCTCTGACATGTTAAGACCGATGACATTATGATTTAGACTTAATATTAAACTACATTATTAAGCATTTTGAATCTAATATTTCTCCTCCTCCTCCTCCTACTACTACTACTACTACTACTACTACTACTACAAAAATGAAGAAAAATAAGAAAACAACGAGAGAGAGAGAGAGAGAGAGAGAGTTACGCTTCCATCTCTATAATAATAATAATAATAATAATAATAATAATAATAATAATAATAATAATAATAAGAAGAAGAAGAAGAAAATATATGATAAAAATTGTCCTCCTTTCCACACCTTCTCTTTCCCTCTCCCTTCTTCTCTCTCTCACCCCCCCTTCTCTCCCTCCCTCCCTTCTCTCCCTTCCTCCCTCCCTCCCTCCCTCCCTTCGTCACCTTGGTAATCCCACGATCTCTCACTTCCTTGTATCTCTCCATCTCTCCTTTCCTCCTCCTCCTCCTCCTCCTCCTCCTCCTCCTCCTCCTCTTTCTTCTTCTTCATCTTCCTTTTTTTTTGGTTGATATAGTATAGTTTTGTTTTCTATATATACTGATTCTCTCTCTCTCTCTCTCTCTCTCTCTCTCTCTCTCTCTCTCTCTCTCTCTCTCTCTCTCTCTCTCTCTCATCCCTGTCATCACCTCCACCTCTGCATACCTGAATTTCATCACGACCTTCTCCTCCTCCTCCTCCTCCTCTTCCTCTTCCTCCTCCTCCTCTTCCTCCTCCTCTCCTCTCCTCCTCCCTCCTCTACCGACTCTAAGTCCTTCTCTTCTCTCTCTCTCTCTCTCTCTCTCTCTCTCTCTCTCTCTCTCTCTCTCTCTCTCTCTCTCTCTCTCTCTCTCTCTCTCTCTCTCTCGTTTTTGTTTTTGTTGTTTTCTTGTTTTTTTGTTGTATTTGTGGTTGTTACTGTAGTTGTAGTAGTAGTAATAGTAGTAGTAATAGTAGTAGTAGTAGTAGAAGTAGTTGTAGTTGTTGTTGTTGTTGTTGTTTACTCTGCATGTTCGTTTTGCGTATTTATTGTTCCTCCTCCTCCTCCTCCTCCTTCTCCTCCTCCTCCTCCTTCTTCTTTTGCTCCCTATCGTTTTGCTAATTGTGAGTCTAAGAGGAATGTGAGAGAGAAAGAAAGAAAGATACACGCTCGTCGAAATTTATGTAGACGTTCTAAAGATAATAAATTTTTAAGGGAAGAAGAAAAATTCACGAGAGAGAAAGAGAAAGAAAATAAGTTACAGAAAGAGAGAAAAAAGAGGAGAATCAATGAAAGCGAGAGATAGAAAAAGAGGAGAGAAAAGAAAGAAAATAGAGTAGGGAAAGTAGGGAGGAAGAATTCACGGGAGAGGAAAAGAGAAAGAAAATAAGTTACAGAAAGATAGAAAAAAAGAGGAGAATCTATGAAAGCGAGAGAGAGAGAAAGAGGAAAGGATAGAAAGAAAATAGGGAGTAGGGAAAGTAGGGAGGAAGAATTCACGGGAGAGGAAAAGAGAAAGAAAATAAGTTACAGAAAGAGAGAAAAGAGGAGAATCAATGAAAAGAGAAAGAAAGAGTAAATTAAGAAAAAAAGAGAAAGAAGAGAAGAGGGTTGACTGAGTTCACGTGAGAGGAAGAGAAAGAAAATAACTTACAGAAAGAGAAACAAGAGGAATAATTAATGAATAGGAGAGAGAAAAAAAGAGGAAAATAAGAGAAAGAGAAAAAGAGAAGAAAAGGGCTGACGGAGGTATGTAGGAAGGAAGAATTATTCACATGAGAGGAAAAAAGAAAGAAAATAAGTTACAGAAAGAGGAAAAAAAGGGAAAAATCAATGAAAGTAGAGAGAGAAAAGAGGAAAAAAAGATAGGAAGAAGAGAAAAGGAAGGAAGGAAGAATTATTCACGTGAGAGGAAAAGAGGAAGAAAATAAGTTACTGAAAAAGAAAAAAAGGGAAAAATCAATGAAAGTAGAGAGAGAAAAGAGGAAAAAAAAGATAGGAAGAAGAGAAAAGGAATGTAGGGAGGAAGAATTCAGGTGAGAGGAAAAAAGAAAAGTTACAGAAAGAAAAAAAGGGAAAAATCAATGAGAGTGAGAGAAAAGAAGAAAGGAAAATATAAAAAAAGATAAAGAGGGAAAAAGTCTTGACTGAGGGATGTAGGTTTGCCAGATTCTCCTCCTCCTCCTCCTCCTCCTCCTCCTCCTCCTCCTCACTCGCGTCTACAAAAATAGGCTTCGGGAGAGAGTCGACCTCGCGATGACACTAACTCTGCTTCGCTTGTGTGTGTTTTTGTTTCTGCCCTTTCCTGTTGGTCCGTTCCTGTTGGTCCGTTCCTGTTGGTTCGTTCCTGTTGGTCCGTTCCTGTTGGTCCGTTCCTGTTCGTCCGTTCCTGTTGGTCCGTTCCTGTTGGTCCGTTCCTGTTGGTCCGTTCCTGTTGGTCCGTTCCTGTTGGTCCGTTCCTGTTGGTCTGTTCCTGTTGGTCCGTTCCTGTTGGTCCGTTCCTGTTGGTTCGTTCCTGTTGGTCCGTTCCTGTTGGTTCGTTCCTGTTGGTCCGTTCCTGTTTGTCCGTTTATGTTTGTCCGTTCCTGTTGGTTCGTTCCTGTTGGTCTGTTCCTCTTGTCCGTTCCTGTTGATCTGTTTCTGTTGTTCCGTTCCTGTTAGTCCGTTCCTGTTGGTTCTTTCCTGTTGTTCCTGTTGGTCTGTTCCTGTTGGTCCGTTCCTGTTGGTCCGTTCCTGTTTGTCCGTTCCAGTTGGTCCGTTCCTTTTGGTCGTCTTGTCGGAAAAAAACGGGAAGATAAAAACGGAAAAAAAAGGAAAAGGAAAATAGTGAAGAAAATGAAGACAAATGAAGAGTAAAATATGATCTTGGTAAAACTCAAAAAGAAAATGAAAAAAAAGAAAAATATGAAAAGCAGGTGAAGAAAAATGAAAGAGGAAAAAGAAAACAGGAAAAAATCGTTGAGAAAAACAAAAAAATAAAATAAAACGAATGAAAAGGAAGACAAAAAACTAAAGGAAGAAAAAGGGAGGATACAGAAAATAGCAGAGGAAGAAAAAAAAGGAGATAAAAACGAAGAAAAGTAAAGAAAATATTGAGAAAGAGTAAAGACAAAGAAGACAAATGATAAGTAAACACACAGTCATTCCCACAAGAGTCTTCACCCGCCTCTCGTTTTCTATTCTCTTCATTATGCAAGTTTTCTTTTCTTTTTTTAGTTATTTTCTTTATTTTCTTTACCATTGTGTCTTTTCCATTATTCTGTTGTCATATTGTCGCTGTTCATTATTTTTTTCTTTTCCTATTCTCCCCTTTTCTTATTCCCTTTTCTTCAATTTTCACTTATTTTTTTATTCCTTCTGGTTTTTTTTATCACAACCTCGTCTTTTTTTCTCGTTTATCAATTGTTTTTTCATATTTTTTATCTCCCTCTTTATCTATCTATCTATCTATCTATCTATCTATCTATCTGTGTTTGCCATGCACCATCAACTGTGTGTGTGTGTGTGTGTGTGTGTGTGTGTGTGCGTGTGTGCGTGAGGAGAGAAAAAAATGCAGGAAAAAATACATGTGACCAATCGGAGAGGAAGAAGAAGAAGAAGAAGACACGTAATGATGGTGGTGGTTATGGTGGTAGTGGTGATGATGATGGTAATGGTGGTGATAGTGGTGATGTTGCTGCTGGTGGTGGTAATGGTGGTGGTGGTGGTGGTGATGATGGTGGTGAGCTTTGAACATAATCGCCCTTCGCCATACATTTCATCTCTCATTCACAACAGCGATGGCGGCGGCGGACACATTGTTAAAAATAGCCCAAACCTAAAACAAAAATAGCCCAAATAATAGCCACAAATAATAGCCCAAATAATAGACCAAATACTAGCCCAAATACTAGCCCAAATAATAGCACAAATACTAGCACAAATACTATGACAAATACTAGCACAAATAATAGCCAAAATAATAGCCCAAATAATAGAGCAAATACTAGCCCAAATAATAGCCCAAATAATAGCCCAAATAATAGCCCAAATAATAGCACAAATAATAGCCAAAATAATAGCCCAAATACTAGACCAAATACTAGCCCAAATAATAGCCCAAATAATAGCACAAATACTAGCACAAATAATAGCCAAAATAATAGCCCAAATACTAGACCAAATACTAGCCCAAATAATAGCCCAAATACTAGCCCAAATACTAGACCAAATACTTGCCCAAATAATAGCCCAAATAATGGCCCAAATAGTAGCCGAAATAATAGCACAAATAATAGACCAAATACTAGACCAAATACTAGCACAAATAATAGCCCAAATAATAGACCAAATACTAGCACAAATAATAGCACAAATAATAGCCCAAATAATAGCACAAATAATAGCACAAATAATAGCTCAAATAATAACAGAAATAATAGCCCAAGTACTAGCCCAAATACTAGCCCAAATAATAGCCCAAATACTAGACCAAATACTAGCCCAAATAATAGCCCAAATAATAGCCCAAATAATAGCCCAAATAATAGCCCAAATAATAGCCCAAATAATAGCACAAATAATAGCCCAAATAATAGCCCAAATAATAGCCCAAATAATAGCACAAATAATAGCCCAAATAATAGCCCAAATAATAGCCCAAATAATAGCCCAAATAATAGCCCAAATAATAGCCCAAATAATAGCCCAAATAGCCCCAGCGAAATCGTGAGCGTCACGTGTCAGCCACATGTCCAAAAATAAAGGAAAGGAAAAAAAAAGGGAATAAAATGGTTTGAAGGTAACATGACATTCCTCTTTTTCAACGGTGCGCTATTGCGGTGAAAATAGTGCAGGGACGAGAGGAGGAGGAGGAGGAGGAGGAGAGAAAGAGAGAGAAGGGAGGAAACTAAAGAGGAGAGAGTGAATGGAGGAGGAATTGTTTGATTGAAAATAGTAGAGAGAAAGAGAAAAGGAGGAAGAGGAGGAGTAGGAGGAGAGAAAGACAGAAACGAGAGGAAGGAGAGAGAGAGAGAGAGAGAGAGAGAGAGAGAGAGAGAGAGAGAGAGAGAGAGAGAGAGAGAGAGAGAGAGAGAGAGAGAGAGAGGAGGAAAAGAAAGGGAAAGGAGTAAAAATGGAGAAACAGTGATAGATTAAGGAAAGGAAAGGAAAAGAGAAGAGAAGGAATAAAGCGATTGAGAAAGAGAAGAACGATCAAGAAACGAAAGAGGGAAAGAAAGAAACAAAGGAATGAACGAAGGAATGAAGAAAGAAAGAAGGAAAAAGAGAGAGAGAGAAGAAAGGAAGGAAAATTAGGAGGAAGGAGTAAATGGGAAAGAAGGAAAAAACATTAAAACAGGATATTGAGCTCTTGAGGTGGTGGTGAGTGGAGGTGAGTGGAGGTGAGACAGTGGTGTTGAAGAGGAGGTGGAGATGCAGAAAGAAGGAGTGAATATAGATGGTGGTGGTGGTGGTGGTGGTGTTGAAAGTGGAGACACAGTACAAGGTGGTGATCTTAGTGGTGATGATGATGGAGGTGAAAGGTAATAGAGGTGATGATTGAGACTTGTAATTACGTTGGTGTTTGCGGTTGTATATTGCGGACGATGGTGGTGGTGGTGGTGGTGGTGATGGAGGTGGTGATGGAGGTGGTGGTGGTGGTGTCGGCAGGTAATGAATGATGTGTCTGAGGTGTTTACTCGCTCATTCATCTCTGACACACACACACACACACACACACACACACACACACACACACACACACACACACACACATGAGCACTGATCCCCACCCTTCCCTCCCTCCATCCTTCCCCTTTCCTCCCCTCCTCTTCTTCCCCTTCTTTTTCTCCCCCTTCTCTTCCATTCCTCACACTCCCTCCATTCCCTTCCTATCATTTCCCTTCTTCCTTTCTTTCTTCTACTTATTTTCCATTTCCATCTTCCTTTTCTTTTCTTTTTCCTCTCTATTTTTCCCTTCCCTCTTCACATTCTTTCTCTTCTCCCTCTTTCTCCCCATCATCACACTTGCACTATTCCCTTCTATCATTCCCCTTCTTCCTTTCCCCTTTCTACTTTCCTTTTCCATCTTCCTCTTCTCTTCTTTCTTTCCTCTTTCTCCTCCCCTTTTCCTCCTTTCCTCTTTCCATTCTCCCATTCTTCCTCCCTTTCCCTTCCTTCTCTCTCCTTCCCTCTTTCCCTTCACCTTCCTCTTCCTCTTTTTTCTTTCCTCTTCTATCTTCCTCTTTATTCTCCCCTCTTTCCCCTTCCCTTTTTCTCCTTCCCTCTCTCTCCTCACCTTCCCTTTCCCCTTTCCGTCCTTCCCTTTACCTTTTCCCTTCCTTCTATTCCTCTTCCGTCCCCCTTCAACACCCCTTTCAACACCGCCCTCCCCCCTTCAACACCAGTCATAAACGGTCCCTTCAACACCACTTCAAAAGCTTCCTTCAACACCAGCATAAAAGCTCCCCTCAACACCATTCACAAAAGCTTCATTCATCACCAATTCATTTCTCTATATTAAGCCTTCAACGCCAGCACAAAAGCTTCCTTCAACACCAGTCCGAAAGCTTCATTCATCACCACTCCATAAGCTTTCTTCAACACCACCACTTTCACCACCGCTCATGTCATCACCATATCACTTGAGCCTTCACCACCATCACCATCAGAATCACCACCACACCACCATAATCATCACTAGACAACCCCAATCCACCACCACCACTTCCACCACCATAGTCAACACCATATCACTTCACCACCATCACCACCAGAAACACCACCACACCACCATAATCCTCACTAGACAACCCCAATCCACCACCACCACCATAGTCAACACCATACCACCATAACCCTCACTAAACTAACCAAATCCCTTACCTAACTCCCCTCCACCACCACCTCCACATGACGTCATCAACTCCTCCGCGTGACGTCATCAACACCCTCGCCAAGTGCCTTCAACCCCCGACAGATGGAGTCCCTCACACACTAGCTAAATCCTCCCTGACAAACAACACCTGTCAGAGAGAGAGGGATTTACCTTAACCCTTTCTTTCATCCCTTAAGCGAAGAAAAAACCTCGAAGTCACCCTCTTTGTGCTCTTTCGTCCGACCGAGGCGTGGGCGGAGTGCGTCTTATTTTAGGGTCTCGGCTCTTCCATGGTTCGTTTTGAGAGGCGAAAACGCATTGGTTAATGAGGACGTTCGTGAGGTGGTTTGGAGATCATGGGGACGTTTTTATACGTTTTGTTAGAATTTGTTAACATTTAAGTGTGTGTCTTTTTTTTCCTCCCTTCTTTTCTTCTGTCTTTTCTCTTTCCTTCTGTCTTTTTCTCTTTTTTTTTTTCTTCTCCTCTTCTTCTCTCTTCTCCTCCCTTCCTTTCTCTTTTTTCTCTTTCTCTTCTCCTGTTCTTTTTCTTCTCTTTTTCTCTCTTCTTCTCTCTTCCCTTCCCTCTTTTCTCTTTTCTTTTCTTTTTTCTTCTCCTCTCTTTTCTTCTCTTCTTTTTTCTTCTCTTCTCTCTTCCCTTCAATTCCTTAACAACAAACTCGACAGCCACTTTTTCCACCTTGATATTCACTTTTAATCTCCCTAAACGTCACGAATGAGAAATAACTGCAATACAACTAGTACTACTAATAACAATAATTTCCTTGCTTTACATTTAAAAAGACTCCATGTTACACCTCCTGTTTCTCTCCCATTCTTCAATCCCTTCCTTCTGTCCCATTCCCAGTATTTTTTTCTTTATTGTTGTGCGAGGATGCAACAAGCTTCCTCTTTCAATGCTTCAGTGCAAAACGATAGAATCACTTAAAAAAAAACCCGAGAGTCGCTTCTTCCACTTTAATATTCGCTAAGACAACGCAGAGAAGCAACACTCATGGTCACTGATGTCACTTCACCCAACTTGAAGGACAGACCAACCTTCTTAGCCCACACCTGACTTACTTTTCTTCCTCAACCAGTCACTATCTCTCCACCTGTCTGCGTCCTGTGTTCTCCCTGTCTGTTCACTGCCTCTTCCTCCCTGTCCGCCCTGCTCGTCTTCTTATCTCCCCTGCCAGTCTCCCTGTCTCCCTTGCCTGTTCTCTCTGCCTCCTACGTTTTCTGCTCGGCCGCCTGAATGTCTGACTTGCCTGTATCGTTGTGGTTTTTTTTGCGGTATTTCTTGCCTGATTTTCCTCTTGTGCCGTCCGCTTGGTTTTTGCTCTCTGCCTTATCTCTCTCTTTATTGATTTACTTTTTGTTATTGTGATTCTTCTGTAATGTTGTTCTCTGTTCTCTCTCCCATTCTCATTCTGTCTCTCTCTCTCTCCTATTCATCTGTCCCATCCTGTTCCATTCCGTCCCATTGTTCTGTCTCTCCTATTCTCCTGTCTTCTCCTGTCTCTCTCCCATTCTTCTTTTCTCTCTCTCTCTCTCTCTCTCCCATTCTTCTTCTGTCTGCTCGTTTTTCCTCCAGTTTCTCTTTCAATTGATTTACTGTTTCTTGTTTTGAATCTTCAGTATACTCTTGCTTTCTCTCCTCTCCTTTCCATCCCTATACCATTGCGTGTTTTCTTGTGATATTTCTTTCCCTCGTTTACTGCTGCCTGCTTGTTTTTTTTCTCCAGTTTTCTCTCTCACCTGATTTCCTGTTTCTTATCTTCCGTATTATTCTTTTCTCTCTCTTCCTCTCCTTCTCTCTCTCCTTTCTTTCGCTGCGTCTTTGTTTTCGTGTAATTTCCTGCCTCGGTATTTTCTTCTTTGTGTTTGGTTTCTGCTCCGGGTTATCTCTTCATCGATTTACAGTTTCTTATCGCGGATTTTCTGTAATGTTGCTTTCTCTCCCTTCTCTCGATTTCTCACTCCTTTCCTTCGCTGTTTTCCTCCTGTGCCGTCTCCTTGGCCTATACTTTAGCATATCTCTTTATTGATTTACCGTTCCTTATCGTGAATCTTCTATACCGTTGCTTTCCCTTCTTTTTCTCACTCTCTCACTCCTCTCTCTTTCGCACTCGGAGGAAGACGTCGAGTATCTCTTCACCTCGTAGGCACAACAAGTCGACTTTCCATGACTCTCCTGCTAGATAGTCGAGGTTTCAGCGGCCGGCGGCGGGGCTCTTGTGTTCACCTTTACCGTGTCAACAAACAAACATAGGAAGAGGTTAACACGCGTCATGGTTCCTTTCTTCTCCCTTTCTCCTCCATTTCTCCTCCCTTTCCCTACACTGTCTCTTAGCCATAGTAAAGCGCCTTGACCCCTAAGAGCTATGACTGACTTTAGGTTTTTTGTTAGTATTGATATAGGCATAGTGTTTTCTTCCCCTTAAACGGATGAAAATAAGAGAATGTAAAGTTGGGTGCATACGATATAGCTGCGCGTTACTCCGGTGCTCATCTCCGTACGAAAAGACGCTCAGAACTAAGTAAACTTGAATGAGTAAAAAAACTTGGAATACACAACGAAATCAGTGACTTCCTTTTTCTTTGTTAGTATTGAAATGAGTTTAGCGTTTTCTTCTTTATAAACGGCTGAAGAGAAGAGAAGAGAAGAGAGAAAAGAGAGGAAAGAGAAGAGAAGAAAGATAAGAGGAAAAAAGAGAAGAGGAGAAAAAATAAAAATAGAGAAGGGAAGAGAAGAAGAGAAGAGAGGAGAACAAAAGAAAAAAAAAAAAGAGAAGACTGAGTCGTTGAAGGCGGAAGCTTATTGCATCCCCGCACAACGGTAACGAAGCAGAAGTAACATTAGAATTCATCACTTTACACTCAGATTTAGGGCTTATATTTCTCATTCGTGACGTGCAGGGAGATCAAAGGTGAATATTAAGCTGGAAAAAGTGGTTGTCGACTGTGTTTATAAGTGAATCAGTCGCGTTGCACTGAATGACTGAATGAGAAAGAACAAAGTAACGTTAGAATTCATCACTTTACACCTAGATTTAGGGCTTATATTTCTTATTCGTGACGTGTAGGGAGATCAAAGGTGAATATTAAGCTGGAAAAAATGGTTGTCGACTGTGTTTTTAAGTGAATCAATCGCGTTGCACTGAATGGGTGAATGAGGAAGCTTGTTGCATCCTCGCACGACGCCCAAGAAAAAACAAAGTAACGTTAGGATTTATCACT